>NC_136431.1:80562500-80901257 GCF_052849685.1 Lactuca virosa
GATATTAAGAGAGTCCTTAATAAAACACCCAAATGTAATATTAAGGCTAGGATCCAATCACAATATATTATAACTTAGAAGAGGTATGCCGTAATCCAAGCTATAACATATTTGAAAGGTAGGTGAATGACGATTCACCAATTTCCACCATGAAAAACGAAATATAAATATTAGGTTTTTAATTGGTTCTTAGAAATTCCTAGATTCTTTTGAGATTCAATGAACTTTTCAAAGGCATGTTTCAATCTCGAGTGTGCCCTCCAAGTTTTGTGACTGGGATACCGAGGATCACAAAACGAGGTGTGAAGTAACCATGCAAATCACTTGGTACGCTCAAGGTTTATCACTCAATCGATGTGCCGGTAAACCACACACGCTCCACCGATGCTATGGTAAACCTTAAGTCACCCTTTACCTACCTTGTTAAGTCCAAGTTAGTGTGCCGGTTAACCACACACGCTCCACCAACGACTTAAACAAAGTGTAAAGTGTAATTTCATGGATTAGCACCTTATTCACATTTTCCTAAAGTAACTAAGATTGGAAATTTAATAAAAGCATTTAGTTACTTTATAATATTCATCATACTTTTAATGAGAATTTATAAGTCCTTGTCTTACCCGTTCGGCTAACGGCCCTCCACCGATCAAGGAAGCGGTGGGTGAGAGTGGACACCCATTAAGTTGCCATTTTATAGGCAACAACCTTATACCCCCCTTATAGACCGGCTTCGTGAATGAGGCGTACTAGCGGTAAGACGACTTGTTGTTATACATATATATATATATATATATATATATATATATATATATATATATATATTAGTAACTTATAATATTATAAAGTATAAGGGTTGAATTTTAACTTTTAAAATTCTAAGGGTTGGAACTAAAGTTTTAATCAAGACTTTACATGTTCCAAAACTTGAGGGCAAGTTTTGTAAACTTCCAAGACTTTTCATTTCTTATAACTTATGAATTAATTGAGTAATAAAAATGAAGACTCTTCATTTTTATAACTCTTGTGTTCTTTTAATGGCTTTAATAAAAGTGAGACTTTTGGTTTTCCATAACTTGAGGACAAGTTATGGACTCCATTAAAACACATTATGATCATGAATTAAACAACCATGAAGGTTACAAACAATTCCTATGATCATCTAATCTTCATAAGTTCAAGAACATGAATATGAACACTTTCAAGAATCAAAAATTACACTTAAAAAAACTTGTAATTTTAATAATTGCCATTGTAAATGGATTACCATAAACATTACACCATCTAAAACAAGCTTTAAAACATCAAAACAGTTTAGGGTAATGTTTCTAGTCCATTTCCAGCAACAAATGTGCAAACTTTCATACGAGCAGAAAACAGAAAAACAATTTTTTTTCAAGCTGTTTGCACACAAAAAAAACAACAAACAAACCTAGGCTCTGATACCACTGATGGGTTTTGAGCATTCTAACACTTCCTAAGTGTACATGCAACCCTAATAACCTTGGATCTATGTTTGTCTAATTATCATGCAAAGTTGAATTCCAAGGTTATATTCCTATCTAGCATACATGGGGAACAAATTTTAACTTGCATGAAAGATAGAATAACTTACCTTGTTGTTGCTTATGATCCTTGAAACCTTGTGAGCCTAGCACCCCAAGTGTGATGCCTCAAATGCTTCACACAACACCAAATGCTTTTGGAATGACTTTAGAGAGAATACACACTTCTAAAATCGGCCTAGCCCTCTTGTTTCTTATGTGTAGCCTATTTTGGTGGAGAATGGGTTTCTTATATAGTGTTGACACATCTAGGGTTACACCATGTAAACCCTAATGTGTCATGACTCTTCATTTCCATGACCCATGGGTTTGTAACTCCCATGGAGCATCCATGGAGCATCCTATGGGTGGAACCCAACTTGATAATCCATGGAGCCTCTTAGCCCACTATATAAGATATGGAAGATTTACATAATCTACCCATATATTTAATTAGTTATCTTTTGATCACTTAATTAATTCTAAATTAATTCTTGATCAAACTAATTAAATAATATTATTAATATATTAGAACTTATAATATATTAATAAACCATAAGTGTTATTTCTCTCATTTTAGTTTATCCAATTGCATGGTGCCATGCAACCCAAATGGACCATGCCGGGTCGGGTCAAGTACATACCAGAAATAGTTATGGACTTAGACACCTTATCCAACAGGTTTATCTTATGACTGAGTGTTGTTATGATCTGTTAGATCGGTATCCTGGTAGATAGGATGTTGTTATGATGTTATGATCTATTAGATCGGTATCCTGGTAGATAGGATATTGCTATGCTTAGTGATCTGTGAGATCTTCCTGTTTGTCTGTTGACTGGTTATGTGTTTAATTGCTATATATATGTCAACATGTGTGTGTGGTTGGGTTGAGGCGGTCTTGTTGTGTGCTGAAGGCCAACAAACCTAGGGGGTCCAGGTAGACTGAAGGCCTGCGAGGCGGTCCAGTCAGGCCAAAGGTCCGGCGAGCGGTCCGGATAGACTGTAGGCCCTGCGAGGCGGTCCAGTCATGCCGAAGGCTCGGGAGCAGTCTGAATAGGCTGTAGGCCCTGCGAGGCTGTCCACTTATGGTGAAGGCTCGGGAGCGATCCAGACAGGTTGTAGGCCCGGTGAGGCGGTCCAGACATGTTGAAGGCTCTGTATACATGTTGTTATGTGTATACGTTATATGTTGGGTGTTGGTACTTTGGGGGAACTCACTAAGCTTCGTGCTTACAGTTTTGGTTTATGGTTTCAGGTACTTAAGTGGATCGTGGCATGGTGAAGGCGTGACTGTACACATCCTCGCGTTTTGGACTTATGATTTCTGGGAAACTCTAATAATGTGAACATTTTGAAAACTATGTTGAGAATGGTTTTGATTTTAAAATATTGTTTTGGAATTAATGGGTATTGTAAACACTTCTATAGAAAAAGGGTTGTTTTGAAAAGTTTAAATTTTATGAAAATTTTATCGATGTTACAAGTTGGTATCAGAGCCTTGGTTTGAGTGAATTGGAGGAACACTCGTGTGAATCCAGTCTCACACTAAGGAAAAAGATTTTCAAAAGGATTTCAAATAGTTTTCAAAAATACTTAAGGAGGATATGATGTGTACGATCAGCCAGAACCAGTAAGTTGACCCCAAAATACCATATTGTTATTTGATATTGTGATATGTTAGAACAGTATGCTAGTGATAGACTACGGATCTTCAGGAATTGCATGATAGAATTGCTTGATTATATGATGCATGTATCCTAGGATTCTTCTTTATATGAATTGACATCAATAATGCAGTTGCTTAGTGTATGCATCATAGCTGTACATAACTAAGATTCTATAGCCTGAGAATAGTTGGTTTGGCTTTATTTCCTGTTCCTCGTCTAGTTGTGGGCTTAGAGTAGGACCGAGTATTCGACTGTCTATAGGATCCAGTGTTATCTATGGCTAGCATACACGAGTGTTGCAGGGCCGGTGGAAGTTTCATGAGCGGGTGAAGTGTATAGCGGGTCAATGCGATGAATGATTAGCCACTCTTGAGAGAGTTAGGGCAGAGCAAAGGTGTACCTGTGGTGCTGGGAGTTGGAGATCGAGGATTTCGTGCGAGGATGTGTCTGATTTTATTGCATTTTAGTGCTTGTCGGCTTCTCTGCTCGAATGTTGCTTGCTTTGTGATTTGTGGAAATCGTTAGTGATGTGAGTTACCCATTAAGTGAATATGTCAAGTCACATGTGAAATAGGTTGGATAATATCACAGTGACAGATTTGACCTTGCTTCGCAGCTCTTATTTGAGACCAACCGTTGTAGGGATGAGTCTGTTACTTGAAGGATTAGTTGAGCTCTGTAGCATGTGATTGTATCAATGAAATGTCTAATTGATATTGTGAGGAGTTTTTTAGCAGTTGATGCTAGAGGGGGTGTGGGTGAATCCTAGGATAGCCTAGAGAGTATTCTGGTGCAGTTGTTTCGCTGTTGAGCAGGTTTCAGGAGTATTTTGTGAACAGGACATGGAGGACCCGAGGTGATTCTTGAGGAGAGTATGGATAGGTGTGGAAGGTAGTATTGGGCCCGTACTACTAGAAGCACAACATCCATACTCAAATCGAGGAGCACTTCGAAGATTCTAAGGGCTGTTTAGGGTAGATTGATAGGTTTTGAGCATTCTAACACTCTTATGGTGTACATGCAACCCTATAAACCTTGGATCTCTGTTTTCTCTATTATACATGCAAATATTAACTATTCCAAGGTTTCATCCTAACTAGCATATTATGAAGCACCTATACTACAAAGTTCTAGTTAGATGACATACCTTTTGATGTAGCTTGATGTCTTCAAGCTTTAAGAGCTTAGCCCCAATAGTGTGGAAGCCTCAAACGGAATCACAAATCACCAAAACACCTTGGAAGAACTTGAGAGAATATGTATGCACACTAAAATCGGCCCACTCTTATTTTCACACACTTGTGCCAATTTTGTGAGCCAAGGACCCCTTTATATATTATGGAGGATTAGGGTTACATCCATGTAAACCCTAATACCCATGACCTTTCATTTACATAGGATCCATGGGTTAAAAGCTCCATGGACCATCCATGAAAGCTTAGCCCAACCTAAATAAACTTGGCCCATTCCATATATATAAGAGTCCATATTTAATTAGTTCTTTTTGATCACTTAATTAATTCTAAATTAATTCTTGATCAATACTAATTAAATAATATGATTCCATATTAATATATTAGAACTTATAATATATTAATATAAATCATAAATATACTATTCTCAAAAGACTATCCATATAAATTGTGCCGGTGAAGTGCAACCCAAATGGACCATGTCGGGTCGGGTCAAGTACATACCAAATATAGTTATGGACTTAGACATTAATCCAACAGTCTCCCACTTGGATAAGTCTAAAACTATTATTGAGTATGACTTCAAAACCTAACTGGCAATCGTAGCTCTTAAAGCCGCTGTCGAACTCTGACCTTGTCAATGACTTGTCCATTAGATAAGGGATCATATATTCCTCCATTCTAGATATCATATGGACTGAGACATGGATTATAATCATTCTCTCTGTCCATTTGTTGTTTCCCGATTTTCGATTTATGATGACTGACTGATTGAACAAATCAAATCAGTCCTGGCTTGGCCAAGCACTCACATGTGTCATCGCTAAATCATCGAGGGGCCTACAGATATCGCTTTTATCTCGAAGGTAAAAGGAATGGATAAACTTTGACTCATATGGCTTGTTCTACTACTTGTTGAATCATACACAAAGGCACGTTTTATAACATCGAGTTACCAATGCGTTTTTGTGCAATCAATGTATAACCAACTCATAGTAACAACTCATATCTCTAGGTTTGAAGAATATAAGATATTATCGTCTCATGATCACTCGTGATAAAATCCATGAAGTGATTTAAATGAGCGCGGGTTGAATCCAATACTCAGAACTTATGAGCACTCATGAGTGTTGTAGCACCACTTTGTCCACTAACTTGGACCTCTACAAACCAACCCATGACAGTCTTGATTCATATCTACTTCCAACATATGACCGACTGTGGATGGTTTGAATAACTTAATCATTCAGGAAGAGCGACTTAGTTATTCTGGAAGTCAAAACATGCAAAGTGAAACACAAGAATAAATGAATCAAATATGGTATCAAACCCTATGAATATAAATAAACACTTTTATTTATCACCATACTGATTACTCATTATTCATTGTTTCGGTTTTATCAACTTTATACTTGAATTAAAAACACTAGTTGTCCCATGCTCCAAGCATGTACACTATGTTTTTCTTAAACAATGGCTTTTCCATACACCAAGTATGCACTCTATGTTTGTCTATGATCCTTACTTTGTGAAATAAATCAATTGAACATAATTTCAATGATTCTAATTTCACACTCCCAAATCCTTATCGAGAAATGTGAGAATTTCAAATTCCTATCATTTATCGAAATATGTTTAGATTTTAAACTTATATGCACTGACCCTCCTGTAATGAATATGTACAAAGTCACAAAGACTTATCAATAGTCATTATAAGGTATTCCAATGGAGATCAACTCCATGGAAACTAAGTCTCATATTCAAAGTACATTGCTTTGGACATGCTTCTTGCATTAAGTTTTCTAATCTTACACAGATAACTTCAACCTATGGAGACAACTCCATATTCTCATTTTGACTATCACTTCTAAATAAGAGATGCCTCTTTTCAGAATATGTCAATATGGTCCTTCCAAAATTAGTACTATACTTCCAACTGTCCCTGAGCAACCAATCTTTGGTAAACCTCAGATTGTCCTCGACAATTGCTTAATCATTTTAGTCATGTCCAATTCTAGACCTTTTCCCTTCTTAATGCCTCTGGGCATTTGGAAAAATTTAGAAATGACAAATATTATAGCACATGCAATCGATCCTGTACCCAAAGCAAATGGTACACGATTCATGATGTCTCACATAAAGACATGATTGTAGACCAGTCTTTTGCTACAATATTTTTGTTTGCCATGTTTTCAAAATTTGACTATGAAGAGGGATGCCGTAATCATAATCGAATTTTGAGAACGCAATATATAGAATTTCCTTAAGTTGAACCAATCCAACATGAAATTCATATATATATTCTTGACTAAAGATGATTAAGGTCTCAATCTAAGCCTTTAGAACTGAAATGAAGTATATCCTCTCCCTTAATTATAGCAAAACAACTTTTTCAATCCCTGCAGCCTCACGAATTGAAACTTTTGTTTTCTATAATTAACATTGCTAACTTGAAACACTAACAATAATTATCATGCTCCCACTTACATGATGATTATTAGCATAACACTTATGCTCCCACTAGCTTTGACATGTACTCAGAAATCAGCTGGACTTCTAGAAATCAATACTTTATTGACTTTTTTACCAAAGTTCATATTTCTGATACGAGATGCTTTTATAAAACTTTATCAAAATCATACACCTTTCCTTAGATAGCATGCATGTGTGTCTAAACAATTTCAGAACTATGAAAAGGGATGCCGTAATCATAGTCTCAATTGTTTAGACCTTTTGCCATCTGCTTCAAATCTACTTGGTGGAAGTGTTTCCTCACCATCATTTTCATGAATCGAAGAGAAACCTTATGACCCTTAGATTTTATGGTGTATGTGTTCTTATCCATGTGAATCGTCAAAACCATAGTCATAAGACAAGGATAATGACAAATCCAAACTCATATGGACTGAACTTATGCAATCTTAACTTCTTGCCACCTGGCAGTACATGGCCTGCCATTGCTTCCAAGTTGTTATGCAACCAATTGAGAACTTTCAGAACTCCTATTCAAAGCCAACTTTAACTGGAATGGGCACAGAATATGTCAACACGATAGGTTATAAACCTCAAGTCGTGTGCTAGTGAAGAACCTCAGGTTTTATTCTTGATTAGTTCTTGAAATTCTTTTTAGGATCTTTAAGACTCCCACTTTCCTCTTGACATATAAGACTATCTTGCCAAATATTCAAGAGATAGTGCAGATTCTTTATCAAGACAAACACTTCACACAATTGGCCTTAGTTGGTCTTTGTTTTATCTAAAACATCACAACTTACCAATTTCAAATGTACAAGAGTATGACACTTTTACTCTTACATTTGACAAGTGTTTTAAACCTTTCTTTAAGATATGTCACTCAACTTACAATCTTAAAGTATGACTCTAAGAATTGTTTTGGAACGAAGTATGACTCATCTTCCTGATCTAACCATTTCAACAATTCATGACTCCTCTTCTTAGTCATAAGAATGCACTAAGATGACCTTTAGAGGACTAATTGTGATATGATTTCTAAATCATTAAGATGATCACAAACATGATACTAAAGTACTCTCCCATCTTTTCAGATTTGAGAAACTTTTATCTTTCTGCCTAATTTGATTCTTCCCATTCGTTCTGCCATACATTGAGACTTTTCTAATGTTTCAGAATTATACTTAAACTTGTAAGTATAACCATATTTACTAAACTTTAGTAAATCAAATAGTCTTAACGAGCTTTGTGGTGGACATGACCAGTGTACAAGAATGTGTACTCGATCCCTTTAGTCCTTCACTTGACTCACACATCCGTGTGAACAAGTAATTAGTCTTGATTTTCCAATGCTTGAAAGTTCTCATTCATCATACTATTCAACTTGCATGATTCCAAGTTTCGATCCAATTGAAACTTGGGTGATGAGGAACTTTCCTGATTTGGTAAATTTAGACACTACCACAAATGAAAGAATCAAATCCATTTTCCAATATTGCTGTCAGTGGAATCATATAAGCAACAATTTTCCACAAATGCCATTGTAAGGATACTTCAAATAAATAAAATTAAACAATTTTCTTTTATTTTAAAACTTTGCGGAAAAACTTATCCTTACAATCCACATGAAAAATTGTTGTTATCTATTCCTTATCAATATATCATAACTTCTTAAGCAACTACTCAAAATTCTGATGCGATCGAAATCCACCTTCGCGATCAGAATCAGCATATACTTCCTTTAAGATTTCTCTCTATTCTTTGAGTCTTAAAACATCAACATGTGACCCAGTCACATCATGTAATGAGGATCTCAGAATAGAACTTAACAGAGTTAGATAATCGGCTCTACCTGATGTAGACTCAAACTTATTGACTTTAACATCCTTAGGTAAATTTGGTAGCTTTGCAATCAACGCCCCTTCCTTTGCTAAAATAAACATATGGACCCTTTGGTAATGGGACTATCTCAGACTTAGCATTTCTCTTTACCATTTGGTCAACCGGGTTGACTATGGCCAATCCCTTTCCATTGGGAAGAGAATGCTTTTTCTGGATTTCCAGTGTCACCATTGTCACTGTCCATAAAGTTTTTGGGAAGTTGATCTTCTAATCAAATTTGCTTTACTATCGTTCCAAATCATTGCTGATTCAGCAGCACCAAGCAAATAGATATGATCATTAAGGTTCATGTCGTAGTCTGTTTCATAGTAGTCCCAAAGGAACTCACTATGTGACTTAGAAAGTGATTGAACATCCAACTTTCTCAAGACTTTGACACCTAACTCTCCCGGCTTGTCAATATGTGACTTCATCTCTAAGATGTGATCACACATAGACCTTGCTTGCCATTAGGGCTTGAGTGACCTTGAACTTGTGGGTTAGGGAGAATAATTGGAGGAGGTGGAGGAAGAGAAGTATGACTTCCATGAGCCAAACTCGGGAAGTCATATTCATTAGGAAAGCTTGGTTTGGGAAGATCATTGTTGTCTAAACCAGACATCAACAATGGGAGAAATTCACGTAAAGTTGATTTAGGTCCTTAATATAACACCCAATACGATATATTAAGGCTAGGACCCAACAAACTATTTTATAACTTGGAAGAGGGATGCCGTAATCCAAGCTATAAAATATTTGAAGGTAGGTGAATGACGATTCACCAATTTCCACCAAGATAAATGAAATGTATTATTAGGTTTTAATTGGTTTTGAAACTCCTAGATTCTTTTGAGATTCATTGAACTTTTCAATGGCATGTTTCAATCTCGAGTGTGCCCTTCAGGTTTTGTGACTGGGATGCCGAGGATCACAAAACAAGGTGTGAAGTAACCATGCAAATATACTTGGTACCCTTAATATTTAACCCTCAATCGATGTGTCGGTTAACCACACACGCTCCAACGATACTATGATAAACATTAAGTTACCCTTTGCCTACCTTGTTAAGTCCAGGTTAGTGTGCCGGTTAACCACACACGCTCCACTAACAGCTTAAACAAAGTGCAAAGTGTAATGTCATGGATTAGCACCTTATTCATATTTTCCTAAGTAACTAAGACTGGGAATTTATAAGTGTTTAGTTACTTAGTATTTATCATTATACTTATAATGAAGGGAGAATTATAGTCCTTGTCCTACATGTTCGGCTAACGACCCTCCACCGGTCAAGGAAGCGGTGAGTGAGAGTGGACACCCATTAAACTGCCATTTTATAGGCAGTAACCTTATACCCCCCTTATAGACCGGCTTCGTGAATGAGGCCTACTAATGGTAAGACGACTTGCTCTTATACATATAATATATTGAACTTTTAATATTATAATAGTATAAGGGTGTATTTTAGACATTTAAAATACTTGGTGGTTTAATCTATTAATTAAACTAGACTTTTAATTTAATTAAACTCAAATCATATATTTATGGATTAATAATACTCTTTTAATTAAACGCTTTAATTAACTATTAATAAAGTTCATAAGAGTTAATTTGAACTATTCAACAAAACATCATAATTCCAATTATTAAACTCAAAATTAAAACCATTTAATTAATTGTTTAAGTTATGAACCCAAGAGTTTTAGAATTCAATTCTTTTTTTCATAAAAAACTTTTCTCAAATTCCAAAACTTGAGGGCAAGTTTTGTAATTCTTGAAAACCTTTGGATTCCATAACTTATGGAATTAATGATGTTTTATGATGAAACTTTCCATGTTCCATAACTTAAGAACAAGTTATGGAATTCTTTAAAACATTAACACCAAATTTTGTAACTCCATAAAACTTTGAATCAATTTTTTTTTAAAAAAAAAAACTTTCATATCCATAACTTATGGAAGTTTCAAAAACCCTTAAGATCACAACTTTAAAAAAAACTTTTGAGCTCCAAAATTTTATGACAAAATATGTAACTCCTTAAAACATTTAGATCAAACTTTTAAAACTAATAAAATAATCATATCATTTTATCTTTTACTAAATTTGACCTAATTCAACTCATATAACAAATGATTCAAATTTTACAAATAATTCGTTTTTCACAAAACAAGTAATTATCTTAAAATTTGACAAACATCATGTTTTTTTTTCCTTTTTTTTTCAACTTGAAAATAAAACATTTGCATCAATATAACAGAAAACAACCTGGCTCTGATACCACTGATGGGTTTTGAGCATTCTAACACTCTTATGGTGTACATGCAACCCTATAAACCTTGGATCTCTGTTTTCTCTATTATACATGCAAATATTAACTATTCCACAGTTTCATCCTAACTAGCATATTATGAAGCACCTATACTACAAAGTTCTAGTTAGATGACATACCTTTTGATGTAGCTTGATGTCTTCAAGCTTTAAGAGCTTAGCCCTAATAGTGTGGAAGCCTCAAATGGAATCACAAATCACCAAAACACCTTGGAAGAACTTGAGAGAATATGTATGCACACTAAAATCGGCCCACTCTTATTTTCACACAGTTGTGCCAATTTTGTGAGCCAAGGACCCCTTTATATATTATGGAGGATTAGGGTTACATCCATGTAAACCCTAATACCCATGACCTTTCATTTACATAGGATCCATGGGTTAAAAGCTCCATGGACCATCCATGAAAGCTTAGCCCAACCTAAATAAACTTGGCCCATTCCATATATATAAGAGTCCATATTTAATTAGTTCTTTTTGATCACTTAATTAATTCTAAATTAATTCTTGATCAATACTAATTAAATAATATGATTCCATATTAATATATTAGAACTTATAATATATTAATATAAATCATAAATATACTATTCTCAAAAGACTATCCATATAAATTGTGCCGGTGAAGTGCAACCCAAATGGACCATGTCGGGTCGGGTCAAGTACATACCAAATATAGTTATGGACTTAGACATTAATCCAACAGTCTCCCACTTGGATAAGTCTAAAACTATTATTGAGTATGACTTCAAAACCTAACTGGCAATCGTAGCTCTTAAAGCCGCTGTCGAACTCTGACCTTGTCAATGACTTGTCCATTAGATAAGGGATCATATATTCCTCCATTCTAGATATCATATGGACTGAGACATGGATTATAATCATTCTCTCTGTCCATTTGTTGTTTCCCGATTTTCGATTTATGATGACTGACTGATTGAACAAATCAAATCAGTCCTGGCTTGGCCAAGCACTCACATGTGTCATCGCTAAATCATCGAGGGGCCTACAGATATCGCTTTTATCTCGAAGGTAAAAGGAATGGATAAACTTTGACTCATATGGCTTGTTCTACTACTTGTTGAATCATACACAAAGGCACGTTTTATAACATCGAGTTACCAATGCGTTTTTGTGCAATCAATGTATAACCAACTCATAGTAACAACTCATATCTCTAGGTTTGAAGAATATAAGATATTATCGTCTCATGATCACTCGTGATAAAATCCATGAAGTGATTTAAATGAGCGCGGGTTGAATCCAATACTCAGAACTTATGAGCACTCATGAGTGTTGTAGCACCACTTTGTCCACTAACTTGGACCTCTACAAACCAACCCATGACAGTCTTGATTCATATCTACTTCCAACATATGACCGACTGTGGATGGTTTGAATAACTTAATCATTCAGGAAGAGCGACTTAGTTATTCTGGAAGTCAAAACATGCAAAGTGAAACACAAGAATAAATGAATCAAATATGGTATCAAACCCTATGAATATAAATAAACACTTTTATTTATCACCATACTGATTACTCATTATTCATTGTTTCGGTTTTATCAACTTTATACTTGAATTAAAAACACTAGTTGTCCCATGCTCCAAGCATGTACACTATGTTTTTCTTAAACAATGGCTTTTCCATACACCAAGTATGCACTCTATGTTTGTCTATGATCCTTACTTTGTGAAATAAATCAATTGAACATAATTTCAATGATTCTAATTTCACACTCCCAAATCCTTATCGAGAAATGTGAGAATTTCAAATTCCTATCATTTATCGAAATCTGTTTAGATTTTAAACTTATATGCACTGACCCTCCTGTAATGAATATGTACAAAGTCACAAAGACTTATCAATAGTCATTATAAGGTATTCCAATGGAGATCAACTCCATGGAAACTAAGTCTCATATTCAAAGTACATTGCTTTGGACATGCTTCTTGCATTAAGTTTTCTAATCTTACACAGATAACTTCAACCTATGGAGACAACTCCATATTCTCATTTTGACTATCACTTCTAAATAAGAGATGCCTCTTTTCAGAATATGTCAATATGGTCCTTCCAAAATTAGTACTATACTTCCAACTGTCCCTGAGCAACCAATCTTTGGTAAACCTCAGATTGTCCTCGACAATTGCTTAATCATTTTAGTCATGTCCAATTCTAGACCTTTTCCCTTCTTAATGCCTCTGGGCATTTGGAAAAATTTAGAAATGACAAATATTATAGCACATGCAATCGATCCTGTACCCAAAGCAAATGGTACACGATTCATGATGTCTCACATAAAGACATGATTGTAGACCAGTCTTTTGCTACAATATTTTTGTTTGCCATGTTTTCAAAATTTGACTATGAAGAGGGATGCCGTAATCATAATCGAATTTTGAGAACGCAATATATAGAATTTCCTTAAGTTGAACCAATCCAACATGAAATTCATATATATATTCTTGACTAAAGATGATTAAGGTCTCAATCTAAGCCTTTAGAACTGAAATGAAGTATATCCTCTCCCTTAATTATAGCAAAACAACTTTTTCAATCCCTGCAGCCTCACGAATTGAAACTTTTGTTTTCTATAATTAACATTGCTAACTTGAAACACTAACAATAATTATCATGCTCCCACTTACATGATGATTATTAGCATAACACTTATGCTCCCACTAGCTTTGACATGTACTCAGAAATCAGCTGGACTTCTAGAAATCAATACTTTATTGACTTTTTTACCAAAGTTCAGATTTCTGATACGAGATGCTTTTATAAAACTTTATCAAAATCATACACCTTTCCTTAGATAGCATGCATGTGTGTCTAAACAATTTCAGAACTATGAAAAGGGATGCCGTAATCATAGTCTCAATTGTTTAGACCTTTTGCCATCTGCTTCAAATCTACTTGGTGGAAGTGTTTCCTCACCATCATTTTCATGAATCGAAGAGAAACCTTATGACCCTTAGATTTTATGGTGTATGTGTTCTTATCCATGTGAATCGTCAAAACCATAGTCATAAGACAAGGATAATGACAAATCCAAACTCATATGGACTGAACTTATGCAATCTTAACTTCTTGCCACCTGGCAGTACATGGCCTGCCATTGCTTCCAAGTTGTTATGCAACCAATTGAGAACTTTCAGAACTCCTATTCAAAGCCAACTTTAACTGGAATGGGCACAGAATATGTCAACACGATAGGTTATAAACCTCAAGTCGTGTGCTAGTGAAGAACCTCAGGTTTTATTCTTGATTAGTTCTTGAAATTCTTTTTAGGATCTTTAAGACTCCCACTTTCCTCTTGACATATAAGACTATCTTGCCAAATATTCAAGAGATAGTGCAGATTCTTTATCAAGACAAACATGGATGGACTGCATGGGTTATGTTTTCGTTCACCACCAGTGAGTGGTGGTTCGAGTTCTAAGTGGGGGAGAATTGGGAATTCTCAGGTTGAGTGTCAGTCCTTGAGGGTCTTGGTAGTTCGTGGTTTCATATCGTTGTCTTCGGATTAGTTAGGCAGTTGTTGATCAATGGACCTTTTCCAGAAGCGGGTGTGTCCAGTTCCATGAGGGTCTTGATTTCTTGTGTCAGTGTATCCTTGACCATTGGTCGTGGGGGTTCCTCAGTCAGCGAAGTTTCCTTAGAAGGTTTAGAGGTGTCAGTCAAGATTCAATGATCGGGCCAATCTGTCATGAAGTTCAATATATTTTATGATTCCTGCGGTCTTCAGGTATGTTTACCCTCAATGGTAGATTGGAAGCTTGGTTCATAGCAAACTCAGGTTTTGGTAGCCTTCAGGATCATCTTGAAGGTTTTCTCGAGCAAGTGAGGTAGTGATGGAACCCGTTCAGTCCAGTATGAGGTCTTGTTTTGACCGATCATGAGAATGTTTTTTGTTTTGATTAAAAGTGGCATGTCAATTACCTCTGGTGTTTCTTTTCTCTACGGATGAGATTTTGGGTCTCTTAAGTATGTGTATGGGGGTGTTCTGTGTGATCTGGGAAATATGGATTTGGGGCTCTTAGTTCGAAATATGTGCATGATTCTCTTGGGTTTCAACTTCTGATTCGGATCAGGAGTGCAACCGTTATCCTTTCTGCGCATCATGCACTACCTTATTTTTTAAGGATTGCTTGGGTAGAAACTATGTGGTGATCGGTGGCACTGTGAGAGTGTCGTCAAGGTCTGTGTGTTATCAGAAGCATTCCAGTTATATGTTATGGGCCTAGTGGTCATATGGGTCATTTCTTCTGCTTGTGGTGTTTTCAGGATTGACACGTTGATGGGGGTCGGGCGAGTCGTAAATCTGTTGGTTGGATAAGGGAAGTAGTAAGGATTGAGGGAAGTATCAGGTAGGTATTAGAAAGTCTCACCAGGTTGCGATCAATAATTCCAGTGGTTCGCAAGCGGTTATTAGAGTTATGGCTCTCAGATTGGAAATTCCCTATGCAGTCGTAAGTCATAAAAAATTCTTGGTGATTGTAACAACACGTTATTTCAAATCAATGTAAATCAAACATGTTCAAATAAAATTTTAAACTACAACCGTGTAAGTGAAGTGCCACCATAACATTTATACAATAAGAACTTTGGATGACAAGAATAAAAACTTATATATGCCAATATAAATTGAGATCCATGTTTATATGAGTTATACATATACATGTTTACATATTGAAAACCATGAGAAAGTAAGTAAATACAAAATAACAAAACTTAAGGAGCCAAAGTGGTCAACAAGATAAAGAAATGACACTATTTTAAAGATTTCGACTTCTAGGCCCCATATTGTAACATCCCAATTTTCACGGCCAAAAATTTCATTTTTAATTAAATAACACATAAACTAGTTTACCAAAAACATTACCAATGTCGATTCAATTTATAAAACTGTAACAACATGTTTCAAACGATATCATCAGTAGTAATAAAAATCAGAGTACAATCCCAAGAAAACTCATAACGCGGAAATCATGCATGTGTATGATGTGCCACTACCGCGCCGGTTCCTTCCCCTTCGCTGAAGAGGTACCTGAAACAAAACTGTAAACTGTAAGCACAAAGCTTAGTGAGTTCCCCCATCATACCACATACATACAGTAACATGCTGTCAGACAATTCTGGGGTGCCTGACTACCCAGGTCAAGCCATTCTGGGGTGCTTGACTTACCCTGGTCAAGCCATTCTGGGGTGCTTGACTTACCCAGGTTAAGCCATTCGGGGGTGCTTGACTTACCCGTCGGTCTATTCCGCCCGACTATCGGGGACTATTTCACCCCCTACTACTACCATATAACACACATATACTGCCAGGAAATTCTGGGGTGCCTGACTACCCAGGTCAAGCCATTCTGGGGTGCTTGACTTACCCGCCGGTCCTTACGACCGACATACGAGGATTATTTCACCTCTTACTACTACCACATAATATCATAACATAACATACTGTCAGGCATATCTGGGGTGCCCGACCTACCCTTCGGTCCTAACGACCGAACTTGGGGACTATTCTCCCCCTGCTACCTCTATCACATATGACATATCATGCTGACACATAAACATATCAAACCTAGATGAATATCACAAAGACAATCATCTAACATACAACTCCTACTGGTGGGCCGGCATTGTGGCTGTAGACCCACCGCTACTGGAAGGTAACTCACCTCGATGTCGTGTAGTGTCTGAAATATCCCCGGCGCGAAGGTCGGCCCTCCTCGACTCCTCAATCCCTACGCAACAACCTTCAAGTCATCAAACCGAACATACAACCCGACCAGGGTCAATACCAAAACCAGGCAAGTCAACATTGGGCATAGTCAACGCCCAGTTGACCTGACTCGCCGATTGGGTCTACCAACTCGTCGAGTCCATGCTCCAATAACCCGATCCAACCCCGTCACCACTCGTCGAGCCTTGCGAGAACTCGTCGAGTTCTCCTTCATTCAAACCATCATGACCATCTTCATCCGACTCACCGAGTTGTATGAACAACTCGTCGAGTCCATCTTCAAAGGTTGGGATATTGCCTTGGACTCGCCGAGTCTGTTCATACACTCGTCGAGTCCCATGATTCCCAGGTCTCTTTACGATTCTAAACATTTACGGGACTTCCTTCCCGAACCACTAGTCCAACCACAGAAGGGATTTAGTGGTCACTACACACCGACTCGCCGAGTTCCAAGAACAACTCGTCGAGTCCCTTCTTGACCCTTACTATACAGTCGATTTAAATGGGTCTTAACATGTCAAAACCATAGATCTGGCCTCCTAATGTCCATTTTATACGTAAAGTTCCAAACTTGGTGCACATGCATGGGGTTTTTGGCTCAAAAATCCATAAAAGGTGCTCTACAATGTGCATGGGGCTCTCATGGTCATAGAGTTGGCACATTTATGCCATGAGACCCCTCCAATGACTCAGATCTGAAAGTAAAACCCCATGAATCACCTCACACATCCGAAAATGGCTTAGAAAGCCCTAAATGCACCCAAAATCTAAGCCCTAAAGATGAACAACCAAATGGAAGACCAAAACAGGAGGTATTTACCTTGATTGAGCTGAAGATGGAATAAGATCTCTGGATCTACAAGCCCCAACTCGAATTCCTAAGCTCCTTCCTTCCTTTCAAGCTTCACAAACCACCAAAAAGCACCAAAAATGGCCTTAGATCACTCAAAGCGGCTAGGGTTTCGATATGAGGTGTTCTGGGAGCATAAGGGACGAAGGAGGCTGTAATAAGACACTTAAATAGGGTGCAAACCCTCAAATTTAAGGTTTCACCCAAACAACACCTACTCGCCGAGTCAGTCTTCTGACTCGTCGAGAAGGTCACTTAAACTGTCCGCGGATCCCGTCTCTACTCGACGAGTTGGGCCACCAACTCGTCGAGTCCCAGAGAAAATACATAAAATTCATAAATAAAATACATACCAATAATCCGGTGTTACACATATCCTTGTGTTTTCGGTCACATAGGACCGAAAACAACTCCATGACACTTGTATAAGACCGAAAACAACCCATAGAATATTACCATGGCCGAAAATCCAACCATTATGGCCGAAAATCCAACTCTTTTATGAGTGTACATGTGGGATTTTAGTCATATTTGACAACAAACACATCCCTTTGGCCGCAAACACCCTCAACTTGACAGTAAACTCTTTATTTTGGTCGTAAACTTCTTCATTTAGGCAGTAAACTCCTTAAATATCTTAATATCTTATCCTAATTTAGCTTCCCTGGGTGATAATTTTAGTAACCAATGCAAACATCAAATCAACCTCTTATCTTTTCCTTCATATATAAGATACATAATAAGAGTCCATTCGTCATTTTTACTTCGAGTAAACAAAAACCTTACCCTTTCTCTCTCAAAGTATCAAACTCATTTCCTTTCATTTACAAGATCCAAGTTACTCCAAGAGACCTTTGATTCAAATTTGATTTAAACTTTGGTAAGTTCCTATAGAATCCTAGTGTTTTCACAACCATCTAATGATTATTATCAAATATTCACACATTAATATGTGTTTAAAACATTAGGATTCGGCTATCGTTTCGTGTTCTAAATCAAAGTCACCGTTTCTATCCCGTTATCTAAACCGCTATCATACTCGAGGTGAGTTCATATCCTTACATTTTCATAACTTTTTCTATGTTATAAGGCGGGGAATACAAGTAAAAACAAAACGCAACTTGTGTTAATATACAAACCATTTTTTTTATGTTTTCTTACGTTTATGTAACTTTTACGTAAAAACATCAAACATGTGAAATAACGTTATTACTAAATTTGCAAGCGGTTACATGCAAAACATGTTAAAATGAAACGGTTATCATTTTCAACGAAACAATACATTTTAAACTATAATGGGTATAGTTTGGGAAACATCCACATTATTTTACCTTTCGGGACAAAGAAACGATTATATAAAAATACGATTATTTTTATATATTATACACATAACGAAAGGAGTAACAATTTCATGTACGAACATTTTCATTACAAAAACACGTATCTCGTTGGAAATTTGTGAGTCATTCATCTTAATCATACCTACCAAATGTATCCATGGAAGTCCTGTTTTATAACCAGAGTCTCCTCCCGGAGAGCGTGATACTTGTGTATAGATCTATACGGGACTGATGATCCCGCACCCTGGCTAATAGCTACAGCCAGACCGGAAGGTTATGGGTGACAAATTTCATATCATTTCAACGCCTAAAGAACGTCGAGACAGGCAATTCATTTTCAGCACGGTTATGAAAACTCACATGATAAACGACAATACATTATTTTACGTGAAATCGACAATACACTTATTTTACACATCGCTACAAACGGTTTTATTTACGAATAAAACTACATATTACTAAACTAAGTATGGCATTTATACTTGTGCTTTTCGGTCTTTGAACGTTTAAGACTACAATTCAGTTTATGGAAAATATAGGATTTTCCGGGATAAACACCATCGTTTTTACAAACAAACGGCTTACAACTCATCTTATAGAAAATATCGGATTTTCTGGAAACAAACATGATCTCTTTACAATGAATAACATACAATTTTTCATACAAATACTTATAAACTCACCAACTTAATTGTTGACACTTTTTCGAATAACTTGTATTCTCAGCAAACCAGTAAAACAGGTAACCACAACTTTTGAGGACGGAGCGCTAAGGCGTTAGTTCAAAACGTCTTTTGTCATCATATGATAATTTATTTGGAAACATGTAACTTTGAAACAATGTAACCTTTTAAATTATATCTATGATGGTTGTGTTTGATTTCTTACTATTCAGTTGTTATGATACTGCACATGACGTCCTCCGCCCCCGAATGTTTCCCCGGTTCAGGTTTGGGGATGTGACAGATTGGTATTAGAGCATTGTTTATAGGGAACTCAGTATATCGAACCATATAAGATATACAAACTATAAATACAACGGGACTAAAACACTCTGACCAAGAGTTATTCTTTTTAAAATATAATAATATTTTTATAAAAAGTATACATGCATACATATGTACTAGAACAGCGTCGTGATAAGAACAAAACAAAAGTATTAAAGATGCGTTGAACACTACGAGTGTGCCTTGGATTATGTAATCATGTATGGGGTGAATATAGCCCGATCAAATATATTTGTCCGAGAGGTGACTAGCATACTCTTGGGAATAATCGTAGTGAGGAACAAATCTAAAAACTTACCAACCCTATAAACTCAAGAACCAAACATACAATTTAAAATACTATAGGAGTATTTTATGATACTATAAAAACCGTAACTACAACAATTAGGCCTTCACATTTATTTTCATACACTCAAGTTTTTCATGTATTTCTCATATCCTTATTCTCGCACAGACGCAATGGCAGTGTTTCACCTACCTCGAGACCCCTGTTTCCCAAATCAAGGCAACGGTGGTTGGATTGAAGAGGATCCGGAGGAGGATCCGGAAGAAATAATAGAAGAGGAACCGATGGAAGGATCGGAAGAGGAAGAACCAATGGAAGATGAAGATGAAGAGGATTCTGAAGACACCGACTCAGATCCAGAGGTCTACAATCCACCGCAGGCTGTACGATACCCCGCAGTTTGACAAAAATTTCAAGGCCCAATACCCAGATGGGCCGTAGACTTACGAAGATGGGGACAAGAACAAGGCCAACGTTCTCCTTACGGGATGGAAATAGGCTTCTATAACCTCTCTAAAGGAGGTTCAGCGGACAGGGCTCTTCCTGTCATAGTACACCGCATAGCTCGTAACGGGGAACAAGCATGAGAATCGGTCAACCAAATCATGGAAGTTAGTGCTACCGCCCAGGTTACCGCAGCTAACTTTCATCGCCTAGACGAAGACCATGATCATACCAAGAACCACACAGAGGCTCTTCAAGAAGAGATGACTGCTGCCCGAGCCGAAATAAGAGCACTTCGGGAGCATCAGGCTACATTAGAAAGGCGTTTGATGGAAACAGAGCGCCATGTGGCAGATTCTAGTGCTCAAGGCAATGCCCATCCCGAGTAGTGTTTACACTGCTCACATTTTTTATATAGACTAGGACTACGGATATGCGTTAAATACTACTCTTATCTACATATAAACTCAACCCTGTGATTAGCCGTTTATACTATTTAGGGGATCGTAATGTTGTCAAGATTTTCCTTTAAACTTTGATGTATTATAGACCGATGTCAAGGTCAAATTAACACCCATCTCATGACTTCGTTATTACAATTCATTTACTCATGGTAATCTATGGTTACTTATTTGAAATTTCAGAAAAATAAGATATGGATCAAATCACAGAATTTCATTGAGGGTAGTACTATCGGAATTCATAAGTTTATTTTACATAAATTTCTATTATGAATTGAATACAGAACATATTATGAGTCGGAACATAATGCATGTAGAAACTAATAAAATTAGTTCATTAGCACCCGACTTACAATCATTATTGAAGACTTACCGTCTTTTCACTTTTTAACTCTATGGCAGAAAGATGCCACCAAGAAGAAATCCCAGACGTTTCAACAATACTCCACCACCGCCACCACCTCCACAATACGACCCCACTAAGTTCCAAGCTGTGGTAACTGCCGCCGTAGCAGCCGCCATAACTCAGATAAACGCAAGCGGCGCCAATGGGGCGGGCAGTGGTGCTAACCCCTCGAACCATGGAGAAAGTCACAGACACCCCAGGGAGTGTTCATACAAAGACTTCACCAACGGAAAACCTAAAACCTTCAACAGAAGCGGAGGCGTAATCGCACTAATGCAATGGTTCGAGAAGACTGAATCAGTCTTCGAAATATATGCGTGTCCGGAAACAAGTAAAGTCAAATATACAGCTTGCACTTTCTCTAAAAGAGCTCTTACTTGGTGGAAGGGCCATGTCAAAGTATAAACCCTCCCAGTGGAAAATTCCATGAGCTGGGAAGACCTGAAGATGTTAATGCTAGAAGAGTATTGCTCAAGGGGCGAAGTGCAAAACGTGGAACATGAGTTGTGGAACCTTAAAATGACTGGATCTGATCTCGCCGCCTACACGGCCAGATTCAGTGATCTAGCCATATTGTGTCCCGGGATGGTCACCCCGGAAGCGAAGAAGGTGGAATAATACATATGGGGATTGTCACCCCACATCCAAGGGCACGTAATAGCTTCCAACCCTATTACCTTCGACAACGCAAAATGCTTGGCACAGCGACTCATCGGTCATGGAGTCCACCAGGTCATAATTGAAGGGTTTTGAGCATTCTAACACTCCTATGGTGTACATGCAACCCTAGATGCTTTGAATCTATGTTTTCTCTATTATACATGCATACATGCAATATTCCAAATCATCATCCTAACTAGCATACAATGAAACATAAACAACATGAAATACAAGTTAGATGACATACATTTTAGTGTAGTTGGAACCTTGGACCTTTAAGAACTTAGTGCCCCACGTGTTGCACCTCAAATGGAATCACACACCACTACCAACAATGGAGGAACTTGAGAGGAGGTCACTTGCACTCATAAAAATCGGCTAGCCCTCATGTGTATCCACTTAGTGCCAATTTCATGAGCTAGAGGGGTTCTTATATAGTGTGGCTTAACTAGGGTTACACCATGCAAACCCTAATGTGCATGACCTTCCATATTCCTCATGCTCCATGGGTTTAAACATCCATGGATCATCCATGGGTTACCACATGGGTGTAGCCCAACATAAGGAACTATGGATCACAAGCCCACATTATAAGAATGAATGATTTACATAATCAATCCCCATATATTTAATTAGTCTCTTTTGATCACAAAATTAATTCTTGATCAATACTAATTAAATAATATGATTTCATATTAATATATTAGAACTTATAATATATTAATAAACCATAAATAACCTCTTCTCAATTATCCATCCTTCAGATTGTTCCGGTGCCATGCAATCCAAATGGACCATGCTACTCTTGGGTCAAGTACATACCAATTATAGTTATGGACATAGACACTAATCCAACAGTCTCCTACTTGGATAAGTCTAATAACTATTATTGCAAGTACGACTCCACAACCCAACTAGCAATCGTAGCTCTTAAAAGCCGTTGTCGAACTCTGACCTAGTCAATGATGCGTCCATTAGATAAGTGATAATATATTCCTCCATTCTAGATATCGTATGGACTGAGACATGGATTATAATCATTATCTCTGCCCACCTGTTGTTTCCCAATTTCCGATTTATGACGACCAACTAATTAAACAAATCAAATCAGTCCAGGCTTGGCCAAGCACTTAGGGGTGTCATCACTAAATCATCGAGGGGCCCACATATATCGCTTTTATCCCTCCACGGGTAAAAGAAATGGATAAACTTCGACTCATATGATTGCTCTATCTACTCATCAAATCACACACAATGATATGTTTTATAACACCGAGTTACCAGTGCATTTACATATCATCAATGTTTGAAGAATATAATATATTATCGTCTCATGATCACTCGTGATAAAAGCCATGAAGTGATTCAAATGAGCGTGGGTTGAATCCAATACTCAAATCTTATTCCAGAAGCACTCATGAACACTGCAACTATGTCTAAAACACGTAGACAAACTTCAAACCCATTCATGACAGTCTTGCCTCAATACCTACTTCCAAAGTATGATCGATTGTGGATGGTTTGAATAACCTAGTTATTCAGGAAGTCAAAACATGCAAAGTGAAACACAAGAATAATACTAATCCTATATGGCCCCAAAACTTTTGAGCCATATTGATTACTAATTATTCATTGTATAATGTTTCGAATAATCAACTTAATACTTGAATTAAAACAACAGTCATGCCATGCTCCAAGCATGCACACTATGTTTATTTAAACAATAGTTATGCCATGCTCCAAGCATGCACACTATGTTTGTCTATGGTCCTTACTTTGTAAAATAGATCAATTGAACACATCTTTAATGAAACTCATTTCACAATTCCAAATCTTTATCATCAGTGTAAGAATTCTAAATTCTTGTCATTGCTAGAATGTGTTAGATTCTAAACTATCATGCAATGATTCCTTTGTAATGTCTAGGTACCAAAAGTCATAGAGACTTGACCAACGATATTACAAAGTATTCCTTTAGGGATTGTTACAAGACAATTTCATGGAAGTGAAGTCTCAAATTCAAAGTACATTCCTTTAAACATCCTTCTTGCATAAAAGTATCTAACCACATATTCTTAATATCCAACACCCAATATGGAAACACTCCATATTTGTCATATGACAACTCATTATTAATAGAATCCGTTCTATTTATAATAATGTCGATATAGTCCATCCATTACTATACTTCCAACTGCATTTAAGCGACCAATCCTTGGCGAACCTTAGATTGTCCTTTAACAGTCGTTTAACCAATTTAGTCATATCTGGTTCTGTCCATTTTTCCCTCTTAATGCCCTAGGCTTTTGGAAAATTTAGAACGGATGAAAATTATAGCACATGTAATCAATCCTATACCCGAATCATCTGGGACACGATTCATGATGTCTAATATAAAGACATGATACTTGACCGGTCTTTTGCTATAATGTTTTTATTTGCCATGTTCTCACAATTTAAATTATGAAAAGGGATGTCGTAATCATAATCGAATTTTGAGAACGCAATTAACATTTCCATATATATATATAATTTCCTTATGTTGAACCATTCCAACATAACATTCATATATATTTGACTAAATTTGATTAAAATCTCAATCTAAGCTTTTAGATTTGAAATGAAGTATGAATTCCTCTCCCTTAATTATAGCAAAACAATTTTTCAAACTCTACAACTTGCGAATTGAAACTTTTGTTTTCTATAATTAACATTGCTAACTTGCAACATTCAACATAATTGATTATGCTCCCACTAACATAATAATCATCACTTTACTAGCATAGCACTTATGTTCCCACTAGCTTTGACATGTATTCAAAAATCAGCTGGACTTCTAGAAATCAATACTTCATTGACTTTCCTCCCAAGGTTCACATTTCTAATATGAGATGCTTCGATAAGACTTATCTAGGCTTCTCAAACTCATACACCTTTCCTTAGACAGCTTACATGTCTGTCTAAACAATTTAAGAAATTACAGCAATAAGTCTCAAATGCTTAGACCTTTTTGCCATTTCTCACAATTCGAATTATGAAAAGGGATGTCGTAATCATAATCGAATTTGAGAATGCAAATATCACAACTGCTATCTCCTTAAAATCTACTTAGTGAAAGTGTTTTCCTCACAATCATTTTCATGAAGCGGAGAGAAACCTTATGACACTTAGATTTTATGGTGTATGTGTTCCTATCCATGTGAATTTGTCAAACTATAATCGCAAGACAAGATTAGTGACAAATCCAAACTCATATGCACTGAACTTGTTCAATCTTAATTTCTTGCCACCTGGTAGCACAAGGGTCTACCATGTCTTCCAAGTTGTTATGCAAACGATTAAGAATTCATAGAACTCACATGCATAGTCAACTTTTAACTGGAATGAGTATAGAAATAAGAATATGTCAACACGATAGGTTACAAACCTCAAGTCGTGTGCTAGTGATAAACAATAGGTTTATTCTTGATTAGTTCTTGAAACTTGTCAAGATCTTTAAGACTCCCATTGACCTCTTGACATATAAGATTCTCTGTCAAGAACCATTCCTTGACAAACAAATATTCAAGATTTAGTGCGGGTTTTTATCAAGATAAACACTTCACTTAATTGGTCTTAGTTGGTCTTTGTCCTTACCAAGACATCACAACTTACCAATTTCAAATGTACAAGAGCAAAAATATTTCACTCTACATTTGATGAGTGTTTTAAACCTTCTTAAGATTATGTCACTCAAATTCCAATCTTGGAGTATCACTCTAAGATTCGATTTTGGAACGAAGTATGACTCATCTTCTTGATTTCAACAATCATGATTCTGTTGGGTTTTGAGCATTCTAACACACCTATGGTGTACATGCAACCCTAAATACCTTGGATCTATGTTTTCTCTATTATACATGCAAATATCAATTTTCCAAGGTATTGTTCTAACTAGCATAATATAAAGTACATGTAATATAAAATCTAGTAGAATTACATACCTCTTTGTTGGTGCTTGATTCCATGGAGCTCAAGAGCCTAGTGCCCCAAATGTGACACCTCAAATGGTTCACACAACACCATGAACATTTGGAATAACCATAAGAGAAGATATGAGTTCATAGAAATTAGCTTGCCCTCTCATTATTATGCACTAGTGCCAATTTCACCAACCAATGGGGTCTTTATATAGTGTGCACATTAGGGTTACACCATGTAACCCATGACTTTACCCATTCCTTATGCTCCATGGGTTTTAACCTCCATGGAGTATCCATGTGCCACCACATGGGTTAAACCCAACATAAGGAATCATGGATCATAAGCCCACATATATAAGAATCAATGATTTACACAATCAATCCCCATATATTTAATTAGTCTCTTTTTGATCACTAAATTAATTCCAAATTAATTCTTGATCAATACTAATTAAATAATGTGATTTCATATTAATATATTAGAACTTATAATATATTAATATGTCACAAATATCTTCTTCTCATTAAAAGATCTACCCAAATGTTCCGATGCCATGCAACCCAAATGGACCATGCCGGGTCGGGTCAAGTATATACCAATTATAGTTATGGACTTAGACACTAATCCAACAGTCTCCCACTTGGATAAGTCTAATAACTATTATTGCTAGTACGAATTCACAACCCGACTCTCCCGGCTTGTCAATATGTGACTTAATCTCCAAGGCCTAAGCACATATAGACTTTGTTTGCCAATAGGGATTGAGTGACTTAGAACTTATCAAGTCTTGAAACTTGTGGGATAGGGAGATTTATTGGAGGAGGTGGAGGAAGTGAAGTATGATTTCCAGTCCCACTAATGCACAACAAAGGGATTGATCTTTCACCTTGATTGCCATTTGGGATATCATCTTCATTAGGATAGCTTGTTCCTAAAGATTTGGGAAGACCATAGTTGTCTGAAGGAGACGTCTATAAGGGAGAAATTCAAGTTAGTTGATTTAAAGTCCTTAATATAACACCCAATATGACATATTAAGGCTAGGACCCAACAACCTATTTATAACTGGAAGAGGGATGCCGTAATCCAAGTTATAAAATAGTTGAAGGTAGGTAAATGACGATTTACCAATTTCCAACATGAAAAACGAAATATAATTAAGTTTTAATTGGATTTGAAACTCCTAGATCTTTTGAGATACATTGAACTTTCAATGGCATGTTTGAATCTCGATTGTGCCCTCTCAAGTTTGTGACTGGGATGCCGAGGATCACAAACAAGGTGTGAATAACCATGCAAATTGACTTCGTACCCTTAACGTTATCACCTAATCGATGTGCCGGTTAACCACACACGCTCCACCGATCTATAATAAAGTCAAGCTACCATTTGCCACTCTTACTAGTCCTTATTAGTGTGTCGGTTAACCACACACGCTCCACTAATGACTTGGTAAGGTACAAAGTATAATTTCATGGGTTAGCACCTTTTCACATTTTCCTAAGTAACTAAGATTGGGAATGTATAAGTGTTTAGTTACTTCGTATTTATCATTATACTTTTAATGAAGGGAGAATTATAGTCCTTTCCTACCCGTTCGGCTAACGACCCTCCACCAGTCAAGGAAGCGGTGGGTGAGAGTGGACACCCATTAAACTGCCATTTTATAGGCAGTAACCTTATACCCCCCTTATAGACCGGCTTCGTGAATGAGGCCTACTAACGGTAAGATTGACTTTATCTTATACATATCTATATAATTAAAATTATAATAATAGTATAAGGGTGTATTTTAAACATTTCAAATACTTGGTGGTTTAATCTATTAATTAAACTATACTCTTAATTTAATTAAACTTAAACCTTGTATTTATGGAATTATTAACTCTTTTAATTAAACACTTTAATTAATTTAATGAAGTCCATAAAGTTTGAATTTTAACTTTTAAAATTGTAGAGTTTGGAATTAAAGCATTAATGTGTGTGAGACTTTACAAATTCAAAAACTTGAGGGCAAGTTTTGAAACTAGTCAAAACCTTTCATTTCATAACTTATGAGTTTAATGGTTCATTAAAATGAAACTATTCAAAACCTCTACTTAGTGAAAGCGTTTTCCTCACAATCATTTTGATGAAGCGGAGAGAAACCTTATGACACTTAGATTTTATGGTGTATGTGTTCCTATCCATGTCAATTTGTCAAACTATAATCACAAGACAAGATTAGTGACAAATCCAAACTCATATGCACTGAACTTGTTCAATCTTAATTTCTTGCCACCTGGTAGCACAAGGGTCTACCATGTCTTCCAAGTTGTTATGCAAACGAGTAAGAATTCATAGAACTCACATGCATAGTCAACTTTTAACTGGAATGAGTACAGAAATAAGAATATGTCAACACGATAGGTTACAAACCTCAAGTCGTGTGTTAGTGATAAACAATAGGTTTATTCTTGATTAGTTCTTGAAACTTGTCAAGATCTTTAAGACTCCCATTGACATCTTGACATATAAGATTCTCTGTCAAGAACCATTCCTTGACAAAACAAATATTCAAGATTTAGTGCGGATTCTTATCAAGATAAACACTTCACTTAATTGGTCTTAGTTGGTCTTTGTCCTTACCAAGACATCACAACTTACCAATTTCAAATGTACAAGAGCAAAAATATTTCACTCTACATTTGATGAGTGTTTTAAACCTTCTTAAGATTATGTCCCTCAAATTCCAATCTTGGAGTATCACTCTAAGATTCGATTTTGGAACGAAGTATGACTCATCTTCTTGATTTCAACAATCATGATTCTGTTGGGTTTTGAGCATTCTAACACACCTATGGTGTACATGCAACCCTAATTACCTTGGATCTATGTTTTCTCTATTATACATGCAAATATCAATTTTCCAAGGTATTGTTCTAACTAGCATAATATAAAGTACATGTAATATAAAATCTAGTAGAATTACATACCTCTTTGTTGGTGCTTGATTCCATGGAGCTCAAGAGCCTAGTACCCCAAATGTGACACCTCAAATGGTTCACACAACACCATGAACATTTGGAATAACCATAAGAGAAGATATGAGTTCATAGAAATTAGCTTGCCCTCTCATTATTATGCACTAGTGCCAATTTCACCAACCAATGGGGTCTTTATATAGTGTGCACATTAGGGTTACACCATGTAACCCATGACTTTACCCATTCCTTATGCTCCATGGGTTTTAACCTCCATTGAGTATCCATGGGCCACCACATGGGTTAAACCCAACATAAGGAATCTTGGATCATAAGCCCACATATATAAGAATCAATGATTTACACAATCAATCCCCATATATTTAATTAGTCTCTTTTTGATCACTAAATTAATTCCAAATTAATTCTTGATCAATACTAATTAAATAATATGATTTCATATTAATATATTAGAACTTATAATATATTAATATGTCACAAATATCTTCTTCTCATTAAAAGGTCTACCCAAATGTTCTGATGCCATGCAACCCAAATGGATCATGCCGGGTCGGGTCAAGTATATACCAATTATAGTTATGGACTTAGACACTAATCCAACAGATTCCTCTTCCTAGCCATATGAATGTACTAAGATGTCCTTTGAGGATCAATTGTGACATAGTTTTTCATAATCATTAAGATGATCATAAAACACGATACTAAAGTACTCTCCCATCTTTTCATATTGGAAAAACTTTTATCTTTCTGCCTAATTTGATTCTTCTCATTCGTTCTGCCATATATTGAAACTTTTCCAATGTTTCAGAATTATACTTAAACTTGTAAGTATAACCATATTTACCAAACTTTAGTAAACCATGACGAATAGTCTTATCGATATTTGTGGTGGACCTTGACCAGTGCACAAGAATGTGTACTTGATCCCTTAGTCCTTTACTTGACTCACATATACATGTGATCAAGGAATTAGTCTTAATTTGCCAAAGATGAAAATTCTCGTTCATCATACAATACAACTTGCATGATTCCAAGTTTCTGTCCAATTGAAACTTGGGTGATGAGAATCTTTTATTATTTGGTAAATTCTCGACACTACCACAAACGAAAGAATCAAATTCATATTGCTAACATAGAAACATACAAACATCAATTTTCACAAATGTCATTGCAAGGAGATATAATATAAAATAAAACAAAATTTTATTTATTTATAAAATGCGGAAAAAAACCTTTTCCTTAAAATGCAATTAGAAATGAAAACTATGTTATTACATATTTCCTAGCAATCTATCATAACTCCTAAGCAACATCTCAAAAATCCGATCTTCGAACCATGCGATTGAAATCCATCTTCGCGATCAGATTCAGCATACTCTTATTTTAAGCTTCCTTCCTTTTGCATGATCCTACAAAACATCAAAATGCAACCTAGTCACATCATGTATTAAGAATCAACAATTAGGAACTTAACAGAGTTAGATAGTAGACTTACCTGAAGCAGAACCATATAATCTGACTAAATTTCTCAGGTAGTCAGGGCAGCTTCGATTCCAGTGTCCCTTTCCTTGGTATTAGAAACACACAGGCTCATCTGAACCAGCACATAGAACAGTCTCAGAATTGGCATTTTTCTTATGATCATAACTTTTGACGATGGCCAATTCCTTCCCTTTAGGAGAAGGAATCATTTCTGGGATGTCCATGTCAGCTTGGGATGTAGATCTTCCAGTCAAATTTGCTTGACCATTGCGCCAAATCATTTTTGATTCAGCATCAATTAGAAAATAGGTAAGATCAATCAGGGTAATGTCGTGATCTGTCACATAGTAGTCTTTAACAAACTCACTACATGACTCGGGAAGTGACTGAAGAACCCAGTCAATAGCCAACTTCCTCGGGAAGACGAAACCCAACATCCTTATCCTGTCAATGTGTGACTTCATATCCAAGACATATGTACACACATACCTTACCATCCTTGTGTTTGCTATCCAATAGGACTTGAGGACAAGTTATGGAGTACATTAAAGGCCATAAAGATCATCAAATGAACTAACAAGCATGTCAAATAATGTCCATGATCTAGATTAAACTCATATGAACAAGATAATTCATATCAAACAAATTTCAAGTAATTAGCATGATCATATAAACATGAAACTTTGACAATTATCTTCTAAATTGGATAAGCATAATCATTACCACATCAAAAACAGGTTTATAAGTCCAAAAACAGTTTAGGGTAATGACCCTAGTCCAATTTCAGCCTTAAAAGTCGAAAATCTGCACTCTGGAGCACCAACTCGTCGAGTGCAAGAACAAACTCGGCGAGTTGGTCAAGATTGTGAGTGGACTCAGTGTTGGATTAGTTTCTAAGCCCGTAACCATATTTGGTAAGTACTTGACCCGGTTGTACATGGTCCTTTTGGGTTGCCTTCACCAAAGCAACTTGACTGGAGAAATAATAGAGAAAGAGGTTATTATGGTTTATTAATATATTATAAGAATAATATATTAAGAGAGAAATCATATTTGTTTAATTAACATTGGTCAAGAATTAATTAAGAAATTAATTTTGTGATTAAAAGAAGTTAATTGAACTAGGGGGACTGAACTGTAATTATGTGATAGTTACAAAGTTAGGCAAGGAAACCCTATGGGATAGGGTGGACGAATTCAAGGTGTTAAAGGCCTTAGAATTCGTCCAAGGATAGGGCTTCTAGAATTATCCTTGGGCCGCTTGGTGGCTAAGCAACCAGATAAGGATAAGGACTGAAACCCTAATACCTACACCTATAAAAGGACCCCTTGGCATAAGAAAATCGGCCACTTGATCCCTGGAGTTCCTAGAGTCGATTTTCTACCTCTCCCCCCTCTCTCTCTTGCCTCTCCATTTTCTCTTGGTGTTTGTGAGCCATTAGAGGTACTACACTTGTGGTACTTGCTTTCAAAGACAAGAAGATTCAAGATACAAGTTGTTATTACAACATAACAACAAGAGGTATGTAATCCTTTCTCCTTTATGAATTTCGAAATTACTAGGAGCATGCTAGGGTTCTTCATGTGTTCATAATGTCGTGTAACTAATAGTGAAAACATAGATCCATATCTAGGGTTGCATGCACACATAGGATTGTTTGTATAAAACCAATCAGTGGTATCAGAGCCATTTGGTTTTGTTTTTCAATTAGTTTTATACAAGAGTATGAATTGGACACATTAAGGTTGATAGCCAATAAACCCTAAAGGCATGATTTTCGAAATTAGGGTTCCTAAACCCTAGTTTCGAAATTTGATAGGGTTTCCCAAACCCTTTCCTTACCCTCCAAGATTTCGAATTTTAGGGTTATCCAACCCTAGGGTTTTCGAAATTGCCTCTTCCCCAAGATAAGATCCCTAAAATTTAGGGATTAGGATAATGCCATATCTTGTGATTATCTTTTAATTGTTTAAATATGGTAATTTAAGATTTTGAATTATCCCATCCCATATTTTCGAATTTTAGGGGATTTAAGGGATTAGGTTAAATTAATTGTTTAATTTAATAAGATAATCCTTCAAGATTTAATAATTCAAATTAATAGTTTAATTTTGAGATGATTATTAAATCAAAGTTTAAACCAAAGTTTTAGTATTTAAAATTTTAAACTAAAAGGGTATAAATTTTAGAAATTTTAAATTTGATTAAAACCCTAGTATTTTGAAATGTTTAAACTACACCCTATGCTATTATAATATTACAAGATTAATATGTATATGTATAACTTAAAATGGTAGTCTTACCGTTAGTAGGCCTCATTCACGAAGCCGCTCTATAAGGGGGTATAAGGTTATGGCCTATAAAATGGTCGTTTAATGGGTGTCCACTCTCACCCACCGCTTCCTTGATTGATGGAGGGTCGTTAGTCGAACGGGTAGGATAGGGCAACCCTCTCTCATTAATAAGTATAATGAATTATAAAAGTAACAAAATCTTTTTACAACAATTCCCAATCTTAGTTTCTTTAGGAAAAGTGAATTGATGCAATTCCATGAAATTACACTTTGTACCCTTGCTAAGACGTTAATGGAGCGTGTGTGGTTAACCGACATATTAATTGGGTTCTAAGCAAAGGTGGCAAAGGGTGACTCATTGCTTGTCATAGTTCGATGGAGCGTGTGTGGTTAACCGGCACATCGAATAGGTGACGGTAACAATGAGGGCACCATGTACATTTGCATGGTTATTCACACCCGCTTTGTGATCCTCGACATCCCAATCACAAACTAGAGGGGCATATTGAGATTTAAACATGCCATTGAAAAGTTCAATGAATCTCAAAAGATCTAGGAGTTTTCAATACATTTAAAACTTAATCTCTTTTTCGTTTTTCATGGTGGAGAATTAGTGAATCGTCATTCACTTACCTTCAAATTATTTACTTGTTAGATTACGGCATCCCTCTTCTAATTTGTAAATAATGTTGTTGGATCCTAGCCCTAATTTTTCATTTGGGTGTTTAATTGAGGATTCATTTCTAATCAAACTTTGTTCTTTTTCCTTTTCAGATGTCGAACGTCAACAACAACGCTTCCGGTTCAAATTCCTCTGGCTCGTTCTCACTCATGAACTTGTGTGGGAGAGTGATATTTGACGGGTCCAATTTCAACGATTGGATCCGCAACATTCGAATGGTCACTCGTTACGAGGACAAAGAGTATGTCCTCGATGAGAAGCTGAAGGAGATTGACATCAACACTGCCTCTGCTGAAGAAATCGCGGGCTTTGAGGCCCAGGAGCGTGATGCCATGAAAGTCCATTGCATCATGTTGGCGACTATGACTGCAGAACTCCAGAAGTCCTATGAGGACATGTACCCATATGAGATGCATCAAGATCTGCTGGACCGCTACCACCAGAGCGCTAGGCAAGAAAGGTACGAGATCATCACTTCGATGATCACTACCAAAATGGGTAATGGAGAGTCCCTTACCGCTCATCTGCAAAAGATGCAGAGATATGTCGATCGCCTGCTGAAGTTGAATGTGAACTTTGATGAAGAGCTGACAATTGATATCATCCTTCACTCCTTGCCTCCCTGCTATAGCCAGTTCCGCATGACCTACCACATGAACAGGGAGGAGGTCTCTTTGAGCAAGCTTCAGGGCTTGTTGAGGACTGATGAGAGCAACCTCAAGGACAAATCTGTTGCATCAACTCCAACTCCCGTTGTTGCCCCTGTCTTGGCAATAGGACAAGGGAAGGGTAAGAAGAGGAAGGATCCCTCAAAGAGCCACCACAAGGGAAAGTCCCAAGATGGTACCTCTTCTAGTGGAACCAAAGTTGGTTCTGCTAAACCCAACTCTAACCCTAAGGAGACAGAGTGCCACCACTGCCACAAGATAGGGCATTGGAAGAGAAGCTGCCCAGAATATCTGCAGGCCATCAAGGATGGGAAGATCAAGACATCTTTCGCAGGTATTTACACAATTAAATCTAATGATTTATCACATGCTACTTCTTGGGTTCTTGATACAGTATGTGGTTTTCACATATGTTCTGATTTGCAGGGACTAAGAAGAAATAGGGATGTGGAGCATGGAAGGATAAATCTAATCATGGGAAACAGAAGATCGTCGCCTGTCACCAAGATTGGAGTTCATTCCTTAGTGCTTAGTAATGGATTAGGTTTAGATTTAAATAATTGTTGCTATTCGCCAGATATGGCAAGAAACATCATTTCATTTCATGGTTTATATAGAAAATGTTTTAGGTATTCATTTGATAATGAAAAGGGTTCTATTTATGCTTATCTTAATAGTGTTTTATATTTTGAAGCATTGCCTTGTAATTGAATATATGAGACTGTGATGGTTGTAGATAACCTAGGTAATGATGTGATGTGTGTAGATTCTTCCAATAGTATGGATAAAGCATGATTGTGGCATTGACGTCTTGGACATGTCAACAAGAAACGCATAGCCCAACTCCAAAAGGATGGAGTATTGGAGTCATTCGACCTTAGGAACGATGACGTGTGCGAGTCTTGTTTACTTGGAAATATAACCAAGTCACCCTTCACTGGCACATATGCGAGGGGTGAGGGTTTATTGGACCTCATACATACAGATTTATGTGGACCCTTTAGATCCACCACAAGGGATGCGAACCGCTTCTATGTGACTTTCACCGACGATTATAGCAGATATGGGTATATCTACTTAATCAAGCACAAGTCAGAAACCTTTGAAAAGTTCAAAGAGTTTAAACAAGAAGTGGAGAATCAGTTGGGCAGGAAAATCAAGATGCTTCGATCTGATCGAGGTGGAGAGTACCTAAGTCTTGAATTCCACGACTACCTCAAGGAATGCAGAATAGTTTCACAATTGACGCCACCTAGGACACCGCAGTTGAATGGTGTAGCTGAGAGGCGTAATCGAACCTTGCTAGACATGGTTCGTTCCATGATGAGTCGTGCTTCGCTACCTATCTCATTCTAGGGGTATGCCTTAGAGACTGCCACCCATATCCTTAACTTAGTCCCTACGAAGTGATGGGTTCTGAGCATTCTAACACTTCCTAAGTGTACATGCAACCCTAATAACCTTGAATCTATGTTTTCTCTATATACATGCAAATTTCTTTTCAAGGTTATTTCCTAACTAGCATGGCATGGGGATTACATAAAACATAAAAACTAGTAGAAATACATACCTTGTTGTTGCTTGGATTCCTTCAAGACTTTGTGAGCCTAGCACCCCAAATGTTGTGCCTCAAATGCTTCACACAACACCACAAGACTTGGAATAACTTGAGAGAATACTTATTACACTTGAAAATTGGTTATGCCCTCACTAGAATAACTAGGTGCCCATTTTGCATGCTATAGGGTTTCTTTTATAGTGTGTCATAATTAGGAGTTACAAATGTAAACCCTAATTGTCATGACTCTTCATTCCTCATGACCCATGGGTTTGTAACTCCCATGGACTATCCATGGAGCTCCATATGGTTATAACCAAACCCATAAACCATGGATCATTAATCTACCATAAAAGAATTGATGATTGTCATAATCAACCCTATATATTTAATTAGTCTCACTTTGATCACCAAATTAATACTAGATTAATACTTGATCAATACTAATTAAATAATACTATTATTAATATATTAGAACTTATAATATATTAATAATCACAAGTGTACTTTCTCTCATTTTGTCTATCCAAGTATTGCAATGCCATGCAACCCAAATGGACCATGCCGGGTCGGGTCAAGTACATACCAAATAAAGTTATGGACTTAGACACTATATCCAACAGTCTCCCACTTGGATAAGTCTAATAACTATATTTGCAAATATGACTTCAAAATCCGACTAGCAATCGTAGCTCTTTCAAAGTCTCTCGGAACTGAGATGATGATGATATGCCATTTAAGATAAGTGATCATATAATCCTCTGTTCTCATGATATCAGTCGGACAAACACATGGAACATGGTCTTACTTATTGTCCAGCATTTGTTTCTCGATCACTGATTTGTTTCGACATAGAACTAAATTGAACACATCAATTAGGTTCTGACCGGGCCCGGTACATAAGTCAAAACCAAATCATCGAGGGGCCCAGATATCGCTTCTATTTCTAGAAGGAACAGATAAACTTCGACTGATATGCTTGTACTAACTACTTGTTGAATTATTCACAAAGGCACGTTTTATAACATCGAGTTACCAATGCGTTTTCGTACAATCAATGAATAACCAACTCATAGTCAACAACTCATATCTCTAGGTTTGAAGATTTATATGATATTACCGTCTCACGATCACTCGAGATAAATTCCATGAAGTGATGCAAGTGAGCGTGGGTTGAATCCAATACTCAGCCCTTATGAGTACTCATGAATGTTGTAGCAACCATTGCATTGTCTAAAGCACTTTAGACAAATCATACAAGCCAAATTCATGACAGTCTTGATTCATATCTACTTCCAACATATGACTGACTGTGGATGGTTTGAATAATATGATATATACCATAACATAATTATTCTGGAAGTCAAAACATGCAAAGTGAAACACAAGAATAATACTAATCTTATATGGCCCCAACACTTTGAGTGTAAATAAAAACACCTTTTATTTAAGCACCATATTGATTACTCATTATTTATGTTTCGATTAATCAACTTTATGCTTGAATTAAAACATTAGTTGTCCCATGCTCCAAGCATGTACACTATGTTTTTCCAAACAACAATTATGCCATACTCCAAGTATGCATACTATGTTTACATATAGATCAATTGACAATATTCCAATGATGCTCATTTCACAATTCCAATCCTCGTTGTAAATGCAAGAATACCAAACTCTTGCCATTTACTGTAATCTGTTAGATTCTAAACTTATATGCAATGATCCCCTTGTAATGACTATACACAGAAGTCACAAAGACTTGGCAACAGACATTACAAAGTATTCCAATGGAAAACAATTCCATGGAAATGAAGTCTCAAATTCAAAGTACATTCCTTTGAACATCCTTCTTAGCATTAAGTTCTTTAATCTTACACAGATTCAAAGAATAACTTCCACCTATGGAGACAATTCCATATTACCATTTTGATCATCACTTATGAACAAGAGTTGCCTCTTTTCAAAATATGTCAATATGGTCCGTACTCTATACTTCTAATTGTCCATGAGCAACCAATCTTTAGTAAACCTCAGATTGTCCTCGACAACTTTGCTTAATCATTTTAGTCATTTCCAGGTCTATTCCTTTTTCCATCTTAATGCCCTAGGCATTTGGAAAATTTAGAATGGATGAATATTATAGCACATGTAATCAAACCTATACCCAAAGCATATGGGACATGATTTATGCTATAAATTTTTTTTATTTGCCATGTTTTCATAATTCGAACTATGAAGAGGGATGCCGTAATCATAATCGAATTTTGAGAACGCAACATATATAGAATTTCCTTATGTTGAACCATTCCAGCATAACATTCATATATATTCTTGACTATAGTAGATTAAATTCTCAATCTAAGCTTGTAGAATTGGAGTGAAGTACAAAATCCTCTCCCTTAATTATAGCAAAACAATTTTTTCAAGGCGAATTGAAACTTTTGTTTTCTATAATTAACATCATCCTCCCACTAGCATAATGATTATTATCTTACTAGCATAACACTTATGCTCCCACTAGCTTTGACATGTATCCAGAGATCAGCTGGACTTTTAGAAACCAACACTTTATTGACTTTTCTACCAAAGTTCAGATTTCTGATACGCAATTTCTTTGATAAGACTTTATCAAAACCATACACCTTTCCTTAGATAGCTCACTTGTGTGTCTAAACAATTATGAAGAGGGATGTCGTAATCATAATGTTTAGACCTTTTGTCATTCTCACAATTGCTATCTACTCAAAATCTACTTAGTGAAAGAGTTTCCTTACCATCATTTTCATGAATCGAAGAGAAACCTTATGACACTTAGATTTTTATGGTGTATGTGTTCCTATCCATGTGAATTTGTCATAACCATAATCACAAGACAAGGTTAGTGACAAATCCAAACTCATATAGACTGAACTTGTTCAATCTTAATTTCTTGCCACCTGGTAGCACAATGCCCACCATTGCTTCCGGGTTGTTATGCAAACAATTGAGAACTCATAGAACTCACAAGCATAATCAACTTTTAACTGGAATAGACACAGAAATAAAAATATGTCAACACGATAGGTTACAAACCTCAAGTCGTGGGATAGTGATTAACAAAACTCTTGATTAGTTTTTGAAACTATTTCAGAATCTTTTAGACTCCCACTGTCCTCTTGACATATAAGACTTCTCTTTGTCAAGAACCATTTCTTGACAATACAAATATTCAAAAGCTAGTGCGGATTCTTATCAAGTTCAACACTTCTCACTATTGGTCTTAGCTGGTCTTTGTTTTATCCAAAACATCACAACTTACCAATCTCAAATGTACAAGAATAGGAAACATCTTACTCTACATTTAACAAGTGTTATGAACCTTCTAAAGACTATGTCACTCAAGTTACAATCTTGGAGTATTACTCCAGGATTTGTTTTTGGAACGAAGTATGAATTATCTTTTGATTTAACCATTTCAACAATTCACGATTCCTCTCATCAGGCAACAAACACACTAAGGTGTCCTTAGAGGATCAATTGTGATATGGTTCCATAATCACTAAGATAATCATAAAACAAAATACACAAGTACTCTCCCATCTCTTTCAGATTGGAGAAACTTTTATCTTTCTGCCTTATTTGATTCTTCTTATTCATTCTGCCATACATTGAAACTTTTCCAATGTTTCAGAATTACACTTAAACTCGTAAGCATAACCATATTTACTAAACTTTAGTAAATCATAACGAATAATCTTATCTACCTTTGTGGTGGACCTGACTGGTGCACAACTTAATGTACCCGATCCTTTAGTCCTTCGCTTGACTCACATGCGAATGTGAACAAGGAATTAGTCTTAATTTACCAAAGATGAAAATTCTCATTCATCACACAATATAACTTGCATGATTCCAAGTTTCTATCCAATTGAAACTTGGGTGATGAGAATCTTTCCTTATTTGGTAAATTATGACACTACCACTAATGAAAGAATCAAATCCATTTACCCATATTGCTTATCAATGGAAACATATAAGCAACAACCTTTTTCACAAATGCCATTGTAAGGATACTTAAAATAAAATCAAAACCATTTTCTTTTATTTTTAAAACTTTGCAGAAAACTTATCCTTACAATCCATATAGAAAACTTGTTGTTATCTATTCCTAAGAAATATATCATAACTTTTAAGTAACAACTCAAAATTCTGATCACCGAACCATGCGATCGAAATCCATCTTCACGATCAGAATCAGCATATATTTCCTTTAAGTTTCTTCACTCTTCTTTGATTCTTAAAACATCAATATGTGACCCAGTCACATCATGCAATAAGAATCTCATAATAGAAACTTAATAAAGTTAGATAATGGACTTTACCTAAAGCAGAGTCAAACATTTGACTTTACTATCCTTATGGACTTTTAGGTAAATTTGGCAGCTTCGCAACCAATGCCCTTCCTTTGGCAACAGAAACATATGGACTCTTTGGAAACGGTACACAGACTTAGCCTTTCTCTTTACCATTTGGTCAACCGAGTTGACTATGGCCAATCCCTTTCAATTGGGAAGAAAAAGTTTTTCTGGCCCTCCAATGTTACCATTGTCAATGTCCATGGAAGTTTGGGAAGTTGATCTTCCAATTAAATTTTACTTTACCAATGCTCCAAATCATTGCTGATTCAGCATCATCAAGCAAATAGGTAAGATCATTAAGGGTCATGTCGTGATCTGTCATCAGGGAGTGACTGAAGAACCAAGTCAACAGCCAGCTACCTCGATACTTCGACACCCGGCTCTCCCGGCTTGTCAATATGGGACTTAATCTCCAAGACCTAAGCACATATAGACTTTGTTTGCCAATAGGGATTGAGTGACTTAGAACTTATCAGGTCTTGAAACTTGTGGGATAAGGAGATTTATTGGAGGAGGTGGAGGAAGTGAAGTATGATTTCCAGTCCCACTAATGCACAACAAAGGGATTGATCTTTCACCTTGGTTGCCATTTGGGATATCATCTTCATTAGGAAGCTTGTTCCTAAAGATTTGGGAAGACCATAGCTGTCTAAACTAGACATCTATAATGGGAGAAATTCAAGTTAGTTGATTTAAAGTCCTTAATATAACACCCAATATGAAATATTAAGGCTAGGACCCAACAACCTATTTATAACTGGAAGAGGGATGCCGTAATCCAAATTATAAAATAGTTGAAGGTAGGTAAATGACGATTTACCAATTTCCACCATAAAAACGAAATATAATTAAGTTTTTAATTGGATTTGAAACTCCTAGATCTTTTGAGATACATTGAACTTTCAATGGCATGTTTGAATCTCGATTGTGCCCTCTCAAGTTTGTGACTGGGATGCCGAGGATCACAAACAAGGTGTGAATAACCATACAAATTGACTTGGTACCCTCAACAATATTACCTAATCGATGTTTCGGTTAACCACACACGCTCCACCGATCTATAATAAAGTCAAGTTACCCTTTGCCACACTTACTAGTCCATGTTAGTGTGTCGGTTAACCACACACGCTCCACTAACGACTTGGTAAGGTACAAAGTGTAATTTTATGGGCTAGCACCAATTTCACATTTTCCTAAAGTAACTAAGATTGGGAATTTATAATGTATAGTTACTTTATAATTCATTATACTTTTAATGAGTATTTAAAGTCGTATCCTACCCGTTCGGCTAACGACCCTCCACCGATCAAGGAAGCGATGGGTGAGAGTGGACACCCATTAAGTCACCATTTTATAGGCAACAACCTTATACCCCCCTTATAGACCGGCTTCGTGAATGAGGCCTACTAACGGTAAGAATGACATATTCTTATACATATCTATATAATAAAATTATAATAATAGTATAAGTGTTGATTTTTAAACTTTTTAAAAATCTAAGGTTCAATTTGGAATTAAAGTATTAAAGTGTAAGATTTTTCAAATTCCAAAACTTGAGGGCAAGATTTGAAACTATTCCAAGTCTCTTCAATTTGTAACTTATGAGTTTTTAATGGTTCATAAAATGAAGACTCTTCATTTTATGAAACCTCTTTAGTTCTTTAATCACAATTTAAAGAAGTGACTTTTTGTTATCCATAACTTGAGGACAAGTTATGGACACCATCATTGCCATTAAGATCATGAATTAAACACACATGGAGGTTACACATAATTCCTATGATCTTCTAAAACTCATAAGAACACATATTCATGTCAAGCAATTTCAATAAATCATATAAACATATACAATACTTGAAAATTGATAAAAGTCATGTAAAATGGGTTAACATAATCATTATCCTTTTGAAAAACAGATTTTACAAGTCCAAAACAGATTGGGATAATGATTTTAATCCATTTCCAACAACAAAACTCGAAAAAAAACTGCCCAGCACGCTCCTACTCGTCGAGTGCATGATCCTACTCGACGAGTAGGACGAATTTGTTCATGGACTCGGCAAGTCCTCCCCATGAACTCGGCGAGTCTAGTCGTCAGAGTGAAGAATTTTTCGATTTTTAAGCAGTTTTGCATCAAGTATACAGAAAACAATCCTAGGCTCTGATACCATTGATGGGTTCTGAGCATTCTAACACTTCCTAAGTGTACATGCAACCCTAATAACCTTGAATCTATGTTTTCTCTATATACATGCAAATTTCTTTTCAAGGTTATTTCCTAACTAGCATGGCATGGGGATTACATAAAACATAAAAACTAGTAGAAATACATACCTTGTTGTTGCTTGGATTCCTTCAAGACTTTGTGAGCCTAGCACCCCAAATGTTGTGCCTCAAATGCTTCACACAACACCACAAGACTTGGAATAACTTGAGAGAATACTTCTTACACTTGAAAATCGGTTATGCCCTCACTAGAAAAACTAGGTGCCCATTTTGCATGCTATAGGGTTTCTTTTATAGTGTGTCATAATTAGGAGTTACAAATGTAAACCCTAATTGTCATGACTTTTCATTCCTCATGACCCATGGGTTTGTAACTCCCATGGACTATCCATAGAGCTCCATATGGTTATAACCAAACCCATAAACCATGGATCATTAATCCACCATAAAAGAATTGATGATTGTCATAATCAACCCTATATATTTAATTAGTCTCACTTTGATCACCAAATTAATACTAGATTAATACTTGATCAATACTAATTAAATAATACTATTATTAATATATTAGAACTTATAATATATTAATAATCACAAGTGTACTTTCTCTCATTTTGTCTACCCAAGTATTGCAATGTCATGCAACCCAAATGGACCATGCCGGGTCGGGTCAAGTACATACCAAATAAAGTTATGGACTTAGACACTATATCCAACACGAAGAAGGTTGCCAAAAAACCTCACGAAATGTGGACAGGGAAGTCTCCCTCGTTAGTACATATCAAGGTTTGGGGTTGCGAGGCTTTCGTAAGACGAGAGACTCACGACAAGCTCGAACCTTGTAGTGAGCAATGTATTTTCATCGGCTACCCGCAGAAATCCTTTAGATATCTCTTCTATAGACCGAGTGACAATGTTGTCTTCGTTGCGAGGAGAGGGGTTTTCCGAGAGCGAGAAATCATAAGCCAAGGAGACAGTGGGAGGCAAATCGATCTTGAAGAGCTTCAAGAGTCGAGTGATGAAGGAACCTCTAACATTGGCGCTCAACCCGAAGGGGAAACTCCGGTTGAACCGATTGACGAGTCCTTACCTCTTAGAGGTTCCGAAAGGGTTAGTGTTCCACCCCAGTTTTATGGTTTTCATATTACTACAGAAGGGGATACATTCATTAGTGATAGTACACTAGTGAATCTGGACGAACCTAACAGCTATAAGGAAGCCATAGCAGGCCCAGAGTCTGCGAAGTGGAAAGAGGCTATGGACAGCGAGATTCAGTCTATGTATGACAACCAAGTTTGGAACTTGGTTGATCATGTACCAAGTCGTAAGACGGTCGGTGCAAATGGATCTTCAAGAAGAAGACCGACATGGATGGAAATGTGCACACTTTTAAGGCGCGATTGGTTGCGAAGGGTTTCACTCAAACTCCTGGAGTTGACTATGATGAAACCTTCTCACCAGTTGCGAAGATAAAGTCTATCAGGGTAATGCTGGCCATTGCTGCATTTCATGATTATGAAATATGGCAAATGGATGTTAAAACTGCTTTCCTTAATGGGAAGTTGGCTGACGATGTTTACATAGCTCAGCCAGAGGGTTTTGTCAATGCGAAGCATCCCAATAGAGAATGTAAGCTTGAGAAGTCCATTTATGGACTTAAGCAAGCGTCTCGCAGATGGAATCTTTGCTTTGATGAGAAGGTCAAAGAGTTTGGTTTTCTGCGAAGCGAGGATGAATCATGTGCATATGTCAAAGCCAGTGGGAGTATAGTAAGCTTCCTCGTATTGTATGTCGATGACATACTGCTCATAGGACGACATCCCGACGCTGCAGGAAGTTAAGTCCTGGCTTGAGAAGTGCTTCGCTATGAAGGACCTCGGAGAGGCTGCCTATATTTTGGGAATAAGGATAGTGAGAAACAGGAGTAAGAGACTAATAGGACTTAGTCAGAATACTTACTTGGACAAGGTACTAAAACGTTTTAGTATGGAGAATTCAAAGAAAGGGGAGTTATCGATCCAAAGTAATGCCAAATTGAGTAAGACTCAAAGCCCGAGTACTGAACTCGAGATAGCAGAAATGAGCTGATTACCATACGCTTCCGTAGTTGTCTCAATCATGTACGTTATGACTTGTACTCGCCCTGATGTGGCCTTCGCTTTGAGCATGGTCAGTAGATATCAAGGGAACCCTGGCAAAGCGCATTGGACCGCAGTCAAGAATATTCTTAAGTACCTTCGAAGAACCAATGAATGGTTTCTGGTCCTCAGTGGGAGTAATGACTTAAGAGTGCGAGGGTATAGTGACGCCAGTTTTCAGACCGACAGGGACAACTACCGTTCGCAGTCGGGCTGGGTCTTTACCCTTAATGGAGGTGCAGTGACTTGGAAAAGTTCCAAACGGGAGACTGTAGCTGACTCAACGTGCGAATCAGAGTATATAGCGGCAAGTTAAGCGTCAAAGGAGGTGATATGGTTGAAGAACTTCATCGGAGACCTTGGAGTTGTGCCAGCCATACAAGAGCCTATGTAAATTTTCTGTGATAATGAAGGAACAGTTGCCTTGACCGAGGAACCAAGGGATCATGGCAGATCTCGACATATCGATAGAAAATATCATTTTATTCGACATCGGGTGGAAAAAGGACTCCTCGTACTAAAGAGGGTATCATCGGAGGATAACCCATCAGATCCCCTTACGAAGGGACTCAGTATGGTTAAACACTTGCAACACGCTAGGAGTATCGGGCTGACGGACGATATTAGTTTAGATTAGATAGTTTAGAAACGTGTAATAGATAAATTGTAATTAACATTCGATGATTAAATAAAAGAGTATTATTTATTAGTAATGTTACTGTCTTATGTTTATTGTTTGCCTATTGTTTCATTTTTGCATGTTTTGACTTCCTGAATAACAAGATTATTCGAACGGTCCACAGTCGTTCATATGTTGGAAGTAGGTATGAATGAAGGCTGTCATGAATTGGTGTGTAGAATGTTTAAAGAGTATTAAACATAGCAAAAGTTTGCTACAACGTTCATGAGTACTTAGGAACAAGTTTTGAGCATTGGAATAAATCCACGCTTGCTGGAATCACTTCATGGAATCTGTCACGAGTGATCACAAGACGATAATATCATATGGTCTTAAAACCTAGATATATGGTTTATTGTTTGCTAATTGGTTGTGCATTGATAATGCGTAAACGCATCAATAGCTTGATGTTATAAAACGCATTGTTGTGTATGATTTAATTGGTGAATAGTAAATGCATATAAGTCGAAGTTTATCTGTTCCTTTTATCCTAAGAGGATAAAAGCGATATCAGGGCCCCTCGATGATTTTGTTTGACTTATGTGTCGGGCCCGGTCAGGACTGAATTGATGTGTTCAATTAAGTTTTATGTCAGACAAATCTGAGATCGAGAAACAAACTGTTGGACAATAAGTATGACTATGTTCCATGTATTTTTCCTCACGATATCCAGAACGGAGGACTGTACGATCCCTTATCTAAAGGACAGGTTACTGATAAGATCAGAGTTCGACAGTGTCTTTGAGAGCTACGATTGCTAATCGGGTTCTACTTGCATTTATGGTTACTAGACTTATCCAAGTGGGAGACTGTTGGATTAGTGTCTAAACCCGTAACCATATTTGGTAAGTACTTGACCCAGTTGTGCATGGTCCTTTTGGGTTGCCTTCACCAAAGCAACTTGACTGGAGAAATAATAGAGAAAGAGGTTATTATGGTTTATTAATATATTATAAGAATAATATATTAAGAGAGAAATCATATTTGTTTAATTAACATTGGTCAAGAATTAATTAAGAAATTAATTTTGTGATTAAAAGAAGTTAATTGAACTAGGGGGACTGAACTAGAATTATGTGATAGTTACAAAGTTGGGCAAGGAAACCCTATGAGATAGGGTGGACGAATTCAAGGGGTTAAAGGCCTTAGAATTCGTCCAAGGATAGGGCTTATAGAATTATCCTTGGGCTGCTTGGTGGCTAAGCAACCAGATAAGGATAAGGACTGAAACCCTAATCCCTACACCTATAAAAGGACCCCCTTGGCATAAGAAAATCGGCCACTTGATCCCTGGAGTTCCTAGATACGATTTTCTACCTCTCCTCTCTCTCTCTCTCTCTCTCTCTCTCTTGCCTCTCCATTTGCTCTTGGTATTTGTGAGCCATTAGAGGTACTACACTTGTGGTACTTGCTTTCAAAGACAAGAAGATTCAAGATAAAAGTTGTTATTACAACATAACTGATGGGTTTTGCGCATTCTAACACTCCTAAGTGTACATGCAACCCTAAATACCTTGGATCTATGTTTTCTCTATTATACATGCCATTATGAACTTTCCAAGGTATTACCCTATCTAGCATACAATACTTGATACTTGGGTAATCAAATGGATATAATACATACCTTTGTTTGATGTAGCTTGTCTCCATGAAGCTTGAGTGCCTAGTGCCCCAAGTGTGACACCTCAAATGGTTCACACAACACCAAATGCACATGGAATGACTTGAGAGAAATGGAACACTCCTTGAAATCGTCTAGCCCTCATATTCACACATTAGTTCACGATTTCTTGAGCCATGGGATTCTTTTATATGGTGGCTATTAGGGTTACACCATGTAACTCATAACTTTACCCATTCCTTATGCTCCATGGATTTTAACCTCCATGGAGTATCCATGGGTCACCCCATGGACTTAGTCCAACATAAGAAATCTTGGATCACAAGCCCACATATATAAGAATGAATGATTTACACAATCAACCCATATATTTAATTAGTCTCCTTTTGATCACTTAATTAATTCCAAATTAAGTCTTGATCAATACTAATTAAATAACATTATTAATATATTAGAACTTATAATATATTAACCAACCTTAAGTGTTATTTCTCTCATTATAGTCTATCCAAATGCATGATGCCATGCAACCCAAATGGACCATGTCGGGTCGGGTCAAGTCTTACCAATTATAGTTATGGACTTAGACATTAATCCAACAGTCTCCCACTTGGATAAGTCTAAAACTATTATTGTGTATGACTTCAGGAACCGATCAGCAATCGTAGCTCTCAAAAGCTTCTGTCGAACTCTGACCTTGTCGATGAACTCTGACCTTTGTCAATGACTTGTCCATTAGATAAGGGATCATATATTCCTCCATTCTAGATATCATATGGACTGAGACATGGATTATCAATCATTCTCTCTGTCTATTTGTTGTTTCCCGATTTCCGATTCATGATGACTGACTGATTGAACAAATCAAATCAGTCCTGGCTTGGCCAAGCACTCACATGTATCATCTTTAAATCATCGAGGGGCCCACAGATATCGCTTTTATCCCGAAGGTAAAAGGAATGGATAAACTTCGACTCATATGGCTTGTTCTACTACTTGTTGAATCATACACAAAGGCACGTTTTATAACATCGAGTTACCGAATGCATTTTCGTGCAATCAATGTACAACCAACTCATAGTAACAACTCATATCTCTAGGTTTGAAGAATATAAGATATTATCGTCTCATGATCACTCGTGATAAAATCCATGAAGTGATTCAAATGAGCGCGGGTTGAATCCAATACTCAGAACTTATGAGCACTCATGAGTGTTGTAGCACCACTTTGTCCACCAACTTGGACCTCTACAAACCAACCCATGACAGTCTTGATTCATATCTACTTCCAACATATGACCGACTGTGGATGGTTTGAATAACTTAATCATTCAGGAAGAGCGACTTAGTTATTCTGGAAGTCAAAACATGCAAAGTGAAACACAAGAATAAATGAATCAAATATGGTATCAAACCCTATGAATATAAATAAACACTTTTATTTATCACCATACTGATTACTCATTATTCATTGTTTCGGTTTTATCAACTTTATACTTGAATTAAAAACACTAGTTGTCCCATGCTCCAAGCATGTACACTATGTTTTTCTTAAACAATAGCTTTGCCATACACCAAGTATGCACTCTATGTTTGTCTATGATCCTTACTTTGTGAAATAAACCAATTGAACATAATTTCAATGATTCTAATTTCACACTCCCAAATCCGTATCGAAAAATGTGAGAATTTCAAATTCCTATCATTTATCGAAATCTGTTTAGATTTTAAACTTATATGCACTGACCCTCCTGTAATGAATATGTACAAAGTCACAAAGAATTGTCAATAGTCATTATAAGGTATTCCAATGGAGATCAACTCCATGGAAACTAAGTCTCATATTCAAAGTACATTGCTTTGGACATGCTTCTTGCATTAAGTTTTCTAATCTTACACAGATAACTTCCACCTATGGAGACAACTCCATATTCTCATTTTGACTATCACTTCTGAATAAGAGATGCCTCTTTTCAGAATATGTCCATATGGTCCTTCCAAAATTAGCACTATACTTCCAACTGTCCCTGAGCAACCAATCTTTGGTAAACCTCAGATTGTCCTCGACAATTGCTTAATCATTTTAGTCATATCCAATTCTAGACCTTTTCCCTTCTTAATGCCTCTGGGCATTTGGAAAAATTTAGAAATGACAAATATTATAGCACATGCAATCGATCCTGTACCCAAAGCAAATGGCACACGATTCATGATGTCTCACATAAAGACATGATTCTAGACCAGTCTTTTACTACAATATTTTTATTTTCCATGTTTTCAAAATTTGACTATAAAGAGGGATGCCGTAATCATAATCGAATTTTGAGAACGCAATATATAGAATTTCCTTATGTTGAACCAATCCAACATGAAATTCATATATATATTCTTGACTAAAGATTATTAAGGTCGCAATCTAAGCCTTTAGACCTGAAATGAAGTATATCCTCTCCCTTAATTATAGCAAAACAACTTTTTCAATCCCTGCAGCCTCACGAATTGAAACTTTTGTTTTCTATAATTAACATTGCTAACTTGCAACACTAACAATAATTATCATGCTTCCACTAACATGATGATTATTAGCATAACACTTATGCTCCCACTAGCCTTGACATATACTCAGAAATCAGCTGGACTTCTAGAAATCAATACTTTATTGACTTCCTTACCAAAGTTCAGATTTCTGATACGAGATGCTTTGATAAAACTTTATCAAAATCATACACCTTTCCTTAGATAGCATGCATGTGTGTCTAAACAATTTCAGAACTATGAAAAGGGATGCCGTAATCATAGTCTCAATTGTTTAGACCTTTTGCCATCTGCTTCAAATCTTATTGGTGGAAGTGTTTCCTCACCATCATTTTCATGAATCGGAGAGAAACCTTATGACCCTTCGATTTTATGGTGTATGTGTTCTTATCCATGTGAATCGTCAAAACCATAGTCACAAGACAAGGATAATGACAAATCCAAACTCATATGGACTGAACTTATGCAATCTTAACTTCATGCCACCTGGCAGTACAGGGCCTGCCATTGCTTCCAAGTTGTTATGCAACCAATTGAGAACTTTCAGAACTCCTATGCAAAGCCAACTTTAACTGGAATGGGCACAGAATATGTCAACATGATAGGTTATAAACCTCAAGTCGTGTGCTAGTGAAGAACCTCAGGTTTTATTCTTGATTAGTTATTGAAATTCTTTTTAGGATCTTTAAGACTCCCACTGTCCTCTTGACATATAAGACTATCTTGCCAAATATTCAAGAGATAGTGCGGATTCTTTATCAAGACAAACACTTCACACAATTGGCCTTAGTTGGTCTTTGTTTAATCCAAAACATCACAACTTACCAACTTCAAATGTACAAGAGTAGGACACTTTTACTCTTACATTTGACAAGTGTTATAAACCTTTCTTTAAGATATGTCACTCAACTTATAGTCTTGGAGTATGACTCTAAGACTTGTTTTGATACGAAGTATGACTCATCTTCTTGATTTAACCATTTCAACAATTCATGACTCCTCTTCTTAGTCATAAGAATGCACTAAGATGTCCTTAGAAGACCAATTGTGATGTGGTTCTTTAATCATTAAGATGATCACAAAACATGATACTAAAGTACTCTCCCATCTTTTCAGATTTGAGAAACTTTTATCTGTCTGCCTAATTTGATTCTTCCCATTCGTTCTGCCATACATTGAGACTTTTCCAATGTTTCAGAATTATACTTAAACTTGTAAGTATAACCATATTTACTAAAATTTAGTAAATCATGACGAATAGTCTTAACGAGCTTTGTGGTGGACTTGACCAGTGCACAAGAATGTGTACTCGATCCCTTTAGTCCTTAACTTGACTCACACATCCATGTGAACAAGTCTTAATTTTCCAATGCTTGAAAGTTCTCATTCATCATACTATTCAACTTGCATGATTCCAAGTTTCTATCCAACTGAAGCCTTGGGAATGAGAATCTTTCCTTATTTGGTAAATTGTGACACTACCACAAATGAAAGAATCAAATCCATTTTCCGATATTGCTATCAATGGAAACATGTAAACAACAATTTTTCACAAATGCCATTGTAAGGATACTTAAAATAAATAAATCAAAACTGTTTTTTATTTTAAAACTTCCGGAAAAACTTATCCTTACAATGCAAATGCATATGAAAAACTTGTTGTTATCTATTCCTAAGCAATATATCATAACTCCTAAGTAACAGCTTCAAAAATTCTGATCACCAAACCATGCGATCGAAATCCATCTTCGTGATCAGAATCAGCATGTACTTCCTTTAAGTTTCTTCACTTTTCTTTGATTCTTAAAGCATCAACATGTGACCTAGTCACATCATGTAATGAGAATCTCATAATAGAAACTTAACAGAGTTAGATAATGGACTTTTACCTGAAGAAGAGTCAAACTTCTTGAATTGATCAACCTTATGATCTTTCAGGTAAATAGGTAGCTTCGCAATCAATGCCCCTTCCTTTGGAAAGAGAAACATATGGACTCTTTGGGAATGGTGTACTGGACTATCATAGACTTGCCTTTCTCTTTACCATTTGGTCAACCGAGTTGACTATGGCCAATCCCTTTCCATTGGGAAGCGAAAGATTTTCTGGATATCCAATGTTACCATTTTCAAAGTCCATAGAAGTTTGGGAAGTTGATCTTCTAATCAAATTTGCTTTACTGGTCCTCCAAATCATTGTTGATTCAGTAGCACCAAGCAAATAGATATGATCATTAAGGTTCATGTCATAGTCTGTTTCATAGTAGTCCCAAAGGAACTCACTATGTGACTTAGAAAGTGATTGAACATCCAACTTTCTCAAGACTTTGACACCCAACTCTCCCGGCTTGTCAATATGTGACTTCATCTCCAAGATGTGATCACACATAGACCTTGCTTGCCAATAGGGATTGACTGACCTTTGAACTTGTGGGTTAGGGAGAATAATTGGAGGAGGTGGAGGAAGTAAAGTTCCAAGAGATTTGGGAAGATCATAGATGTCTGAACTAGACATCTTTTGGGAGATATTCAAGATAGTTGATCTAAAGTCCTTAATATAACACCCAATATGAAATATTAAGGCTAGGATCCAACAACCTATTTATTACTGGAAGAGGGATGCCGTAATCCGAGTTATAAAATAGTTGAAGGTAGGTAAATGACGATTTACCAATTTCCACCATGAAAAACGAAATAATGTAATTAGGTTTTTAATTGGATTTGAAACTCCTAGATCTTTTGAGATTCATTGAACTTTTCAATGGCATGTTTCAATCTCGAGTGTGCCCTTCAGGTTTTGTGACTGGGATGCCGATTATCACAAAACAAGGTGTGAAGTAACCATGCAAATATACTTGGTACCCTTAATATTTACCCCTCAATCGATGTGTCGGTTAACCACACGAGCTCCACCGATACTATGATAAATATTAAGTTACCCTTTGCCTACTTTGTTAAATCCAGGTTAGTGTGCCGGTTAACCACACACGCTCCACTAACGGTTTAAACAAAGTGCAAAGTGTAATTTCATGGATTAGCACCTTATTCACATTTTCCTAAGTAACTAAGATTGGGAATTTATAAAAAGTTTAGTTACTTAGTATTTATCATTAATACTTTTAATAATTAAGGGAGAATTATAGTCCTTGTCCTACCCGTTCGGCTAACGACCCTCCACCAGTCAAGGAAGCGGTGGGTGAGAGTGGACACCCAATAAACTGTCATTTTATAGGCAGTAACCTTATACCCCCCTTATAGACCGGCTTCGTGAATGAGGTCTACTAACGGTAAAACTGACTTGCTCTTATACATATATTTATTATTAACTTATAATACTATAAAGTATAAGGGTTGAATTTTAACTTTTAAAATTCTAAGGGCTAACATGGAATTAAAGTATTCATGGGGAAAACTTTACAAATTCCAAAACTTGAGGGCAAGTTTTGAAAATATTCAAAACTAATTAATTCCATAACTTATGTGTTTAAAATAGTTTTAATTAAAAAAAACTCTTCAAGTTCCATAACTTGAGGACAAGTTATGGAAGACTTTAAACTAATAAAAGAATGTAACTTTTCTTTATTTTTGTAACTTATGGAACTAATTAAGGTTACACATTTTATCATTTAATGAAGTGACTCTTGAACCTCCATAACTTGAGGACAAGTTATGGAGTCATAAAACCATTTAATGAGGACAAGACTCTTCATTTTTGTAACCATTGCCAACTTTTTATGAGTTTTATGAAACTTAAATGTGACTTTTCATATAACTTGAGGACAAGTTACAAAAACACATTTTAGAATCAACTCTTAGATTAAAATGGATTGAAAACACATAATCAATTAACTTTTCTATTAATCTAATAAACTCATATGAACAAAGATAATTCACATCAATTTTTTTTTCAAGTAATTAGCATAACTTTTAAACTAATACAATTCGATTTTTCAGCTAATTTTGCAAGTATAACAAGAAAACAAGCCTTGGCTCTGATACCACTGATGGGTTTTGCGCATTCTAACACTCCTAAGTGTACATGCAACCCTAAATACCTTGGATCTATGTTTTCTCTATTATACATGCAATTATGAACTTTCCAAGGTATTACCCTATCTAGCATACAATATTTGATACTTGGGTAATCAAATGGATAGAATACATACCTTTGTTTGATGTAGCTTGTCTCCATGAAGCTTGAGTGCCTAGTGCCTCAAGTATGACACCTCAAATGGTTCACACAACACCAAATGCACATGGAATGACTTGAGAGAAATGGAACACTCCTTGAAATCGTCTAGCCCTCATATTCACACATTAGTTCACGATTTCTTGAGCCATGGGATTCTTTAATATGGTGGCTATTAGGGTTACACCATGTAACTTATAACTTTACCCATTCCTTATGCTCCATGGATTTTAACCTCCATGGAGTATCCATGGGTCACCCCATGGACTTAGTCCAACATAAGAAATCTTGGATCACAAGCCCACATATATAAGAATGAATGATTTACACAATCAACCCATATATTTAATTAGTCTCCTTTTGATCACTTAATTAATTCTTGATCAATACTAATTAAATAACCTTATTAATATATTAGAACTTATAATATATTAACCAACCTTAAGTGTTATTTCTCTCATTATAGTCTATCCAAATGCATGATGCCATGCAACCCAAATGGACCATGCCGGGTCGGGTCAAGTCTTACCAATTATAGTTATGGACTTAGACATTAATCCAACAATAACAACAAGAGGTATGTAATCCTTTCTCCTTTATGAATTTCGAAATTACTAGGAGAATGCTAGGGTTCTTCATGTGTTCATAATGTTGTGTAACTAATAATGAAAACATAGATCCATATCTAGGGTTGCATGCACACATATGACTTTTTGTATAAAACCCAGCACTCAGCGAGTCCCCCGGTGGACTTGGCGATTTCACTGTCCAGAATAGCAGAAAATCAATTTTTTCAAGCTTAAACAACAAGTAGCATCAAGTATAATTGAAAACAACCCTAGGCTCTGATACCACTGAAGGGTTTTGAGCATTCTAACACTCCTATGATGTACATGCAACCCTAGATGCTTTGGATCTATGTTTTCTCTATTATACATGCATACATTCAATATTCCAAAGCATCATCCTACCTAGCATACAGTGAAGCATAAACAACATGAAATACAAGTTAGATGACATACCTTTTTGTATAGTTGGAACCTTGGACCTTTAAGAACTTATTGCCCCAAGTGTTGCACCTCAAATGGAATCACACAACACTACCAACAATGGAGGAACTTGAGAGGAGGTCACTTGCACTCATAAAAATCGGCTAGCCCTCATGTGTATCCACTTAGTGCCATTTTCATGAGCTAGAGGGGTTCTTATATAGTGTGGCTTAATTAGGGTTACACCATGCAAACCCTAATGTGCATGACCTTCCATATTCCTCATGCTCCATGGATCATCCATGGGTTACCACATGGGTTTAGCCCAACATAAGGAACTATGGATCACAAGCACACATTATAAGAATGAATGATTTACATAATCAATCCCCATATATTTAATTAGTCTCTTTTGATCACAAAATTAATTCTTGATCAATACTAATTAAATAATATGATTTCATATTAATATATTAGAACTTATAATATATTAATAAACCATAAATAACCTCTTCTCAATTATCCATCCTTCAGATTGTTTCGGTGCCATGCAACCCAAATGGACCATGCTACTCTCGGGTCAAGTACATACCAATTATAGTTATGGACTTAGACACTAATCCAACAATAATAACAGCCGTTCCTAAACAACCGAAGGAAAATGATAACAGAAAAAGACCCTGGAACAAAAGAAAGAGCAAAACGGCAGAGGAAACCCCACAAAAGACAACAAATAGTGGCAGCTCACACTGTCACTATCCCGACCGCCCTAGCACCAACAAAACAATATGTTAGGAATATACCGAAATGCAATAAGTGTAACTACCACCATGTTGGTGCCTGTCGGGAAATGTATTGCATGAAGTGCAACAAGAAAGGACACATTGTCCGTTTCTGCAATGAGTCAACTCAACAGGCCGCCCCAACCGCGAATATAGGAGTGGGCTGCACTTGCTACGGATGCGGAGAAACATGGCATATGAAGATGGATTGCTCGTAAACAAAGAATACTGGGGAGTGGGAAGAGTACTGTCAATGGGACAGGAAAAAGCAATAGTTGATCCGACTGTGGTCACAGGTACGTTTCTCCTCAATGACTCTTATGCATGCATATTGTCTGATAGTGGATCGGAGAGGAGTTTCGTGAGCCACAAGTTTAAACATTTACTCAAACAAACACCAAAATCATTAAACGAAACATTCACCGTCGAAATGGCAAATGGAAAGATGGAAAATGCTAACGACATATACATAGACTGTACCCTCACACTAAACAACCACTCTTTTCAAATCAACCTTATGCCAGTCTCAATAAAAAGTTTCGACGTTATCATCGGCATGGATTGGCTATGTCCCCATCGTGCTGATATTCTATGCTACGAAAAGGTCATTCGCCTTAATCTGCCAAATGACGAAACCCTCGTCATTTACGACGATAAACCCAGTACAAACCTTCGCATCATCTCTTGCGTCAAAGCTCAAAAATATCTACGCAAGTAATACCACGTATTCTTGGCACATGTCGTGGATGAAAAGCAAGAAGTGAAAGACCTCAAGAGCATTCTTGAAGTCTGTAAATTTCCTGATATATTTCCTGAAGATCTTCCAGGGGTACCACCTACGCGATAGGTCGAATTTTGAATCGACCTTATTCCTGGAGCTACCCAGTATCCAAATCACCGTATCGTCTAGCCCTAGCAGAGATGCAGGAATTATCCAGCCAATTAAATGAACTACTCAGCAAAGGATTCATCAGACCGAGCTTCTCACCTTGGGGAGCACCGGTCCTGTTCGTAAAGAAGAAGGATGGATCGTTCAGGATGTGCATCGACTACCGCGGACTGAACAAACTTACCATTAAAAACATATATCCGCTACCAAGAATAGATGACTTGTTCGATCATCTCCAAGGAGCAAACTACTTTTCAAAGATCGAATTGAGATCTAGATACCACCAATTATGATTCCAGGAAGGTGATATTCCCAAAACGGCATTTCGAACTCGATATGGTCACTACAATTTTGTAGTGATGCCCTTCGGGCTAACCAATGCACCCGCAGTGTTCATGGACTTAATGAACCGGATATGTCGTTCTTTCTTAGACAAATTCGTGATCGTATTCATAGATGATATACTCATATACACATGAAGTAAGGAGGAACATAGTTAGCACCTTCATCAGGTTTTGGAAACATTACGAGCGGAAAAGCTTTATGCGAAGTTCTCAAAGTGCGAATTTCGGATTCGGAAACTATATTTCTAAGGTCACGTGGTCAGCGAAGAAGGAATACACGTGGACCCCTCCAAAATTAAAGCAATCAAGAACTATTCAGCACCAAGAACGCCAACAGAAATCCGCCAATTTTTAGGCCTTGCTGGCTATTACCGTAGATTCATACAGAACTTCTCAAGGATCGCAAAACCACTTACTACACTAACTCAGAAGGGTGTAACTTTCAGTTAGGGAGAGAAACAAGACACTGCATTCCAAACTCTGAAGCAAGCCCTGTGCAGCACACCTATCTTGTCTCTCCCAGAAGCGACAGAAGATTTCGTAGTATACTACGATGCATCCAATCAAGGGTTGGGATGTTGTCACACCCCAAAACCGGAATGGCAGAAACGTTCGGGGGTGGATGAAGTCATGTGTAGTATCATAACAATTGTATCATAGCAATCATAGTAAACACAACCATTACATTGAATACATGTATGAAAACAGTTTACATTTGTTTAATTCTTGTTTTTATACATCAAAAGTATAATCAAAAGGAAAAGACGTGATCACATACGCTCCGTCTTATCAAAACTCCAGGAGGTACCTGCCTACTGATTCCATGAGAATACAAACAGTTTTGAAAGAGTATCAGCATAAAGATGGTGAGTTCATAAGCGATGTTTTTGTAATGAAAACCTGTTGATGACTCTGTAAAAATGTTCGTACGTCTCCAAGAAAATCTAATATTTTCTTTAGTGAAAGTGATGTTATCAGTTCTATCCACGACTACTTAGTTTATGCTAGCCATGTATAAACCAATATCGAACAGACAGTTGACTACGCGGATCTGCCCTAAGCCCACAACCAAACAAGGAACAGGAAATGAGGCGGAAACCACACATTCCACAGTCTATCGAATATTCTCCATATGTAGCCCTGATGCTTAAACTAAGTAATTATAGAATTAACTATGAATGTTCGTTACTGAAATCTGTTATAGCATAGGAAAATACTAGTTTGAATGTCTGATTAATACTAATCATAGTATATATGTATTATGTACGAAAGCCATTGTATAGCACGTTCCCTTTGAAAACCATGGCTACCACCAGTATGTATAGTACGTTCTGTTTGAAAACCCTGGCAACCACCAGTATGTATAGTACGTTCTGTTTGAAAACCCCGGCTACCACCAGTATGTATAGTTCGTTCTGTTTGAAAACCCTGGCTACCACCAGTATGTATAGTAGTTTCATTACTTAAAATAAAACTAATGAATAATGAAATCTCGTAAACAAATGGTTACTTTATACTATTTTGAGTCGTATAACCATGCTTGATATGACCTAGTGACCTTTTTGACGTTCTTCAAGTGTCGGTTAAATGACATTTGTCACCCCAGGCATGCCTGCCTAACTGTAGCTAGCAGTTCAGGTGTGGGATTGTCAGTCCCGAATAGATCTATTCACAAATCTCACACTCTCCCTCCATGAGACTCTGGTTATACTATGATACGATTTAACCTGTGCCCCGAAGGGTACAATTGAAGTGTTGTCTCACAATCCTGTATTAACTAGTTTACGTGTGGTTCTATGTTATTCTCTTGTATGTGAATCCGTTGTATACTGTATAAGGTAATAATTATACTTAAACAATTATTAAATGTTGTACTCTTGTATATCGTAAACTAAATCTGTCATAGTTTATATGTTACCCATGTATGTAATCTGAATTGGTAAAAACTGTGTATTGAATTCCCCAAACTATACCTATTTATAGTTTGATTGAAAAGTTATGTACTCGGTTTGTAAGTTGTTCTAAAAACTATGCAATTATATTTCCAAGTTGAAAGGGTCCCTTATGCTCAACATAGTACAAAAGGGATAAAATGTCTAAATGTTTCATAAAACGTGGGAAATCATTTAACTGTATCAATTGCATAAGTTTTAAACTCGTTGAAATCCTTTTGTTTTTGTTTCACAAAATCATTTGTGTTTGGCTTGTATTCCCCCCTAAAAACATTAAAAATCATAAAAACGTAGGGGTATGAACTCACTTGACTAGGAGTGACTTGGAAGGTGAGAAGATATAGGATGCTTGAGTTCATAATTGGAGTTCCGAAGCACAGTTGGATCCTATAAGTCATATATTCACATATATGTGTATTCAATTAGTGGTTATACTACTAATAAGTATAGGAAACCACCTAGGATTGTAGGAAACACCCTAAATGAAGTGTTAGGCTCACAATTGGAAGTTTGGAAGGGGTTCACGGCCACCCAAAGATGGGTTTGCGGCCGTATAGAGTTCACGACCTCATGAGTTGTTCACGACCCATTGCATCCATGAAGGGTTTTACGGCCCTCTTGAAGGGTTCACGGCTGTGATCCCTTCAAGTTCATGAAGATGGTGATGAATCATGAAGAATCAAGGATAGGATCTAGTAGGCTTTCAAGTATATCAAGTTTAAGGTTGAAACACTTACGTTTTGGAGCCTTTGGAGGGTTCACGGTCAAAGATAGTTGAGAGAGAATAGGGATGTTCACTGCTAGAGCTGGAAGAAATGAGGGAAGAATGTGTGCACCATATATATATAGAGGGGGGTGGTTCACGGCCGTGAACCTAGTTTGCGGCTGTGAACTCCCTTTGAGGGTGTTCCAGGCTCGATTGCAAACTACAGATTTCAAGTTAACGCTTCCCACATTCAACCCTTAAGTGCACTTGACTTAGAGACTCTCAAACTGACCCTAAACACTGTAAAATGATAGTGGAAACAAGTCTGACTTTTATTGGATGAACTTGATTTACAGATAAGGATTTCGGGTTGTCACATCATCCCCCCGATAGAGGGAATTTCGTTCCGAAATTCAAACATAGAATACACAACCACCCCCAAACGTTTCCGCCATTCCAGTTTGGGGGTGTGACAGATTGGTATCATAGCAATCATAGTAAACATAATCATTACATTGAAGACATGTATGAAAAGAATTAAACAGATGTAAACTCTTTTCATACATGTATTCAATGTAATGGTTGTGTTTACTATGATTGCTATGATACAATTGTTATGATACTACACATGACGTCATCCACCCTCGAACGTTTCCGCCATTCCGGTTTGGGGGTGTGACAGATATGTCCTTATGCAGCGAGGAAAGGTCATTTCCTATGCCTCGAGACAGCTAAAGACACATGAGGTCAACTACACTACTCATGACCTGGAGCTGGGAGCAGTAGTGTTTGCTCTGAAGATTTGGAGGCACTACCTTTTATGGTACAAAGTGCACTATCTTTACAGACCATAAAAGTCTTCAACATATAGTCGACCAGAAAGAGCTTAATATGAGACAAAGGCGATGGGTAGAACTACTCAATGACTACGAATGCGAAATTCGTTATCATCTCGGAAAACTCAATGTAGTAGCATATGCCCTTAGTAGAAAGGAGTACTCAGGACGGAGGATAAAAGCTCTAACCATGACTATCCATTCCCACCTATCAACACAGATCAAAAAAGCTCAGATAGAGGCCCTGAAACCAGAGAACGTGACAAGTGAAGCCCTAAGAGGAATGGATAAAAACTTAGAAATCAAGGGTGACAGAGTTCGTTATCTCATGAATCGGATCTGGACACCGAAGTTTGGTGGATTCAGAGAAGTTGTCATGAACGAAGCACACAAGACTCGATAATCTGTTCATCCAAGTTCATACAAGATGTATCTGGACCTCAAGAAATTGTATTGGTGGCCAAACATGAAAGCAGAAATTGCTACCTACGTGGGCAGGTGTCTGACTTGTGCCAAGTTAAAGGTAGAAAACCAAAAGCCCTCAGGGTTACTACAACAACCAGAGATACCTGAGTGGAAGTGGGAGCGGATTACGATGGATTTCATAACCAAGTTACCAAATACAACGGGTGGTCTCGATACAATCTGGGTGATCGTAGACCGGTTAACCAAGTCCGCACACTTCCTACCAATCAAAGAAACAGACAAGATGGAGAAATTGACCAGAACATACATCAGAGAGATTGTGCGACTTCACGGTGTACCATTATCTATCATCTCGGATAGAGATAGTGGATTCACCTCTTGGTTCTGGCAATCACTTCAAAAATACATGGGAACTAGGTTGGACATGAGTACAACCTACCACCCACAAACAGACGGACAGAGTGAGAGTACGATACAAACACTAGAAGACATGTTGAGAGCTTATGTAATAGAATTTGGTAAGGCATGGGATACTAATTTGCCACTAGTTGAGTTCTCATATAACAACAGTTATCACACTAGCATCAAGGCTGCTCCATTTGAAGCCCTCTATGGCCACAAGTGCAGATCACCTCTGTGTTGGGCGGAAGTGGGGGATACACAGCTAGCTAAAGGACAAGTTCCTGATAGCACTCTCATTGGTCCGGAGATCATCAGGGAAACGACCGAGAAGATTGTTCAAATCCGTGAACGACTGAAAGCCTCTAGAGACAGACAAAAGAGCTACGTATACAAGAGACGAAAACCCTTTGAATTTCAGGTTGGTGACTGTGTACTCTTAAAGGTCTCACCCTGTAAGGGCATGATACGCTTCGGAAAGCATGGAAAACTAAGTCCAAGGTACATCAGACCATAAACTCAATCTACCACATGAACTCACTAACATTCATCCCACTTTTCACGTATCTAATCTGAAGAAGTGTCTGTCTGACGAGACTCTTGTAGTTCCACTAACATCCATAAAATTATGCCAAGTTTTAAACTTTTTGAAACATTTCAAAAACCCATGATTATTACAAACTTGTTTTCAAAATAGTCAAGTGTCAGGGTATCCCAGAATCAAATCATAATATCATAAAATATGAGGAGCTGTACGATCACACCTTCGCCTTCCCGCGATCATCAGAAGTACCTGAAACAATAATGGATAAATGTAAGCTCGAAGGCTTAGTGAGTTACCCCCAAAATACCAACGCCATATGATCATAATCATAACATATAAACCATCAGCATGCATAATGAGCCTTCAGCCTGACTGGACCGCCTCGCAGGCCTTCAGCCCATCTGGACCGCTCTTCGAGCCTACGGCACATCTGGACCGCCTCGTAGGGCCTACAGCTTATCCTGACTGCTCGTCGGGCCTTCGGTCTAACCGACATGCCCTCCTGGGCCTGTAGTCTATCCGGACCGCCCTGGGTATGTTGGCCTTTAGCACAAAGCAGGTCCGCCTCAACCCAACCCCCAATCAAACAACATGTGCACATAATATCATACGCTAGCATATATATATAACAATCAAACCAATCTAGCAGATCATCAAACATAGCAACATCCTATAACCAGGATACAGACCTAACCAGTCACTAACATAGCATTATCCTATATACCAGGATATCGACCTAACCAGGTCACTAAGCATAACACCATCCTAACTACCAGGATGTACATCAATAAGCATATCATGCAATAAACTTCGATACAAATCCAATAAGGGCCGGCATTGGTGCCTTAGACCCTGTTGATATAGTGAGGAGAACTCACCTCGCAACTATCGTCTGAAACTAGAAAGCTCAACCCCGGATCACCACCACAAACTCCACCACCTATGACTGACATATCACAAAGTTCATAGGTTCTCAAGTGTGACAACCCGAAAGATTTTCCGTTAACATAACCCATTCCGTTAATAAAATTTATTTTATTTTGGGTTTTTCCGTTAACTTTCAAATTTAATAATTCATTTGGAATTATTATTATTATTTCCTATGTGTTGAAACGAAATATTTATTTGAGTGAAAACACTCTAAATAATCTTTTGAAAATTCCTAGACTACGACTAATACGGGTAATGGTTATTTACCCGGGTAAAATATTAAGCTCCGTTTGATGCCGGTATTGGGTGTTTTCCCACCGGGTCACTAACTCTAGTCACACATAAAAGGGTGGAGTGACCACCATTTGAGCTTTTCCCACACTTGAACTTTCTCTCTCTACTCTCTCTCTAAAATCGGATTTCTCTCAAGGATCTTCACTTTCAAGCTCCATTTTGGTAAGTGATCCTTCCTAACTAGTCGTTTATCCTAGCATGCATGCAAATCCATGTCTTAAACTCTCAAATGCATCAAGAACTCGTGTTTACGGTTTGGGGGAGCCTCCCAAAAACCGTAAACTCCTTCAATGGGGGTTTTGAAGCCCCAAGACCCTTCCAAACATCTTCTAATGCTTAGATCCTTACATGCAAGGAGTTAAAACCACAAGATCATGAGTTTTTGGCCATGAACATGAGTTTACGGTCCTTGAATGTTCAAGAACCGTAAACACCCTTTCAAGGGGTTTTGATGCTCCTTAACCCTTCCAATGCATGTCTAATGGCCTTGAAACTTGCTTGGATGATCTTAGAACCCTAAAACATGTCCAAATGAGCATAAACATGAGTTTACGGTTTGGGAACGTCTCCTAAAACCGTAAACACCTTTCCAAAGGTGTTTTAATGCTCCAAACACCTTGCATGGCTTGTATTTGAGTCTAGAACTTGCATGAATGGTCTACAATCCACCAAAACACATGGAAAACGGACAAACATGACAAAGGTGGGTTTACGGCCGTAAACCCATGAGTTTACGACCGTAAACTCCCCAAGGTGGGTTTACGACCGTAAACCCTTGAGTTTACGACCGTAAACTCCACAAAGGTGGTCCAATGACCGTAAACCCTATTTCCTAGGCCATTTCACGTCCCGATCATTTCCTAAGCCCTCGAATCAACACTAGATCCTTCCTTTGTGCAAGATGAGACCTTGGATCACTCAAACTACCACACCCATGAGTTTACGGCCGTAAGCTCATGGGGGATGGGGTCTTTAAACCGTAAACTCCCCTAAGAGTTTGCACTTGAAGAGTAAACACCTTATCTAGGCCCTACACTCCTTAGATGCAACCTGTGCCATCCCTAACACTTGAATTGAAGTGTTTTCGTGCCTTGGAGTGTATTATCCTACTATTTTGGTAAATCAAAGTCTAATTAGATACAATTATGTATCTCTTCATGTTACATAGGAACCTCACGCGTGTTCAAGCCCTAAACGAATACTTAGCATTTATATCGGCACATTCTCGCCAGGTGAGTTCATACCCCTACACCATTTTCTATGTTTTTCATGTTTTCAGGGGGGGATACAAGCAAAAGTACAAGGAAACTTGTACTCAAATCGATTTTATCATATAACAACACTACATGCTCAATATGATTTTAAACATTGAAATCCGTTTTAACCAACTGTCTAACTCGTGGAGTTAGTTTTCAAAAACCTGTTGTGAAACTTATTATAAAATGTTATGTTTTTACATTTCACAAGGATTACATGTCATTTCATAAAACGGGATTTTCAATACTATTACTTGTAAAGTTTATTATTCTTATGATTAGAGACACGTCCTCGGTAACACTCCACACGGATTACGAGAGTGGAGGACTACTCCCGTAACCAGAATCTCTTGGAGGGAGAGCGTGACTTGAGTGTATAGATCTATACGGGACTGACTACCCCGCACCCTGCTGCTAGCTACAGTTGGATCGTCAGGTCCATGGGTGACAAAAGTCATAAAATGACGATGGACCACTTATTGCCATGTCTAGTCTATCGTATGGTTATGGAACTCGCAACTTAGATAATGGAATTTTACTAATAAAGTAATAACGAAACTAGTGAACTAACCTTCTAGTAATAACTGTCTTTAATTACTACCAGTTCACTACCTACTTATTAGTTTTGTGTACGTGTCAAAACTAATATGCTTACTACGGGATACTAGTCATTCAGTATGTTTCACTCAAACGATACAAGTATGGTAGGTACTTGTACACATCACTTCAGAACCGATAACCAACGAATGCATTACATAAGAAAACATAGGGTTTTCTTGGGATAACGAAACTTTTCATAAACAAGGTTGTATGGTACTTCTAACGAGAAATCAAACCATATTTTCATAAGGAAATTTGCAGGATTTTCTTAATTCTAACTGTGTAACAACGGGATAACCAAACTACTTTTATAAGAAAATACGGGATTTTCTTGGATATCAACTGTTCATGAAACAAAAGGAAACTGAATCTTCTTTTCCAGAAAACAAACCGCTTATGAACTCACCAGCTTTATGCTGATATTTTAAAACTGCTTGTATTCTCAGGGCATCCATAGACAGGTACTCCTGCTAACCTTTTGAAGAAGACGGAGCATATAGAAGACTCGTCTTTACTTTTGTTCTAACCAATGTATCTAAACTTGTAGTACTTTATTTTCAAACAAATGTAAAACTTTCCTATGTAATGTAATGGTTGTGTTTACTATGCTTGCTATGTACATTGGTTGTGATACTCTACATGACGTCACATCCGCCCCGTAACGTTTCCGCCATCGGTTTCGGGGTGTGACAGATTGGTATCTGAGCCCTTGTTTATAGTGAACTAAGTATACCGAACCTTACATGGTATACAACTATAAACACTAAGGGGCCTAAGTGCTCTAAACTAAAAGTATGCTTTTAAAATATAAGTATTTTTATAAAAGTATACAAGTATTCCCGAGCGCCGAAATCCATATTGCGAAGAGAACAAAGCATAAGTAATTTGGGTGTTGTGCACTGTGGTTAAACCTGGGCAGTTATGTAGTCATGTCTAGGGTCAATATAGCCTGATCAACTATATTCATTCGAGACACGGCCAACATGTGCTTGGGAGTGACTGTGGTGTACAGCAGGCCTATAGCTTACCTAATATCCATTCAACATAAAATACTATGGGAGTATTTTAGTCCGAACCAAATACCTCATGGAAGTCCGTCCCGAGTGTTACTACTCATTCCTCCCTTAGCGATAGTTTACTTACTTTAAGTAATTTTCCTGTCCTATCGCTTAGTAGAACACTCTAAAAATTATTATGAGATATATCCTTGTTTCATATCTCTAAATTCCATTCTCCTCTTTCTTGGTCATTTCAGATCAAGATGCCTCCCCGAAGGAGATCTACCAGGAGAAGCAACGACACTCCTCCACCACCGCCTCCTCCCCAATTTGATCATGTCATGTTTCAGGCAGCTGTTACTGCTGCAGTGACTGCTGCCATGTCGCAAATGAATTCCGGTGGATCTGGTGGTCAGGGAAGTGGTGTGCAAGAAAGTGGTCAGGGACACCAAAAGGAGTGCTCCTATAAAGACTTCATGAACGCAAAACCCACATCTTTCGACGGCAAAGGAGGTGTTATTGCTCTAACTCAATGGTTTGAAAAGATTGAATCCATATTCGAGATTTGCGCAGTCTCAGAATCCAACAAAGTGAAGTACGCCGCTTGCACTTTCCTCAACAAAGCATTAACCTGGTGGAACGGCCGAGTTAAGTCCCTAACCCTGCCAGTGGCAAATGCCATGGGTTGGGACAAACTAAAGGAACTCATGATAGCCCAGTATTGCCCACGGGGCGAGATGCAGAAACTCGAACACGAACTCTGGACCCTAAAGATGAAGGGTTCTGACATTGCCTCCTACACTTCTAGGTTCGAGGACCTAGCACTCCTTTGTCCGGGAATGGTATCCCCGGAAAGCAAAAAGATCGAACGATTCATTTGGGGGCTGACCCAGCCAACCAAGGGAAATGTTTTGTCTGCGAACCCGGAAACCTTCGATAGCGCCAAGTGTTTGGCACAAATTCTGATTGATCATAGCGACGATCCCGAGGAAATAGCCACCGCCTCTGATCCGGCTAAAGGGAGCGGTGAAAACAAGAAGAAATCTTGGAACAAACGAAAGGGTCAGGGTTCGCAAGGATCCTCAAAGAAACAGCAAACTGTAGCGGTCCACGCTGCTACTACCCCTGTTGTTACTCCTGCTACCCAGGCTCCTACCAGCAGGTACAATGGCACCCTTCCTCGGTGTGACAAGTGTAACTACCACCATAATCCTGGCCCGTGCCGGGAGATGTCATGCACAAGCTGTGGTAAAAAGGGGGCACACGATGCGATTCTGTAGAACCCCAGCCCAACCCACAAATCAAGCCTCTGGAGCGGGTGTTGGTCGAGCCTGCTACAACTGTGGGGAAGTCGGGCATTTCAAGAGGGACTGCTCCAAAGCAGCACCAAACAACAACACCGGTAGAGTTCTAACCATGGGACAAGAAGAGGCAGTCGCTGACCCCACCGTTGTCACGGGTACGTTCCTCCTCGACAACTCTTATGCATGCATTCTTTTCGATTCTGGTGCTGAAAGGAGCTTTGTTAGTCATGCATTCAAACAATTTCTTAAACAAAAATCCCAACCATTAACCGAAAAGTTTACCGTCGAAATGGCTAACGATGAGAAAGAGAGCACTAACGAGATATACGTAGGGTGTACCCTATCCTTAGACAACCGTTCATTTCTCATTGACCTTATGCCAGTCTCCATAAAAAGCTTTGATGTCATCGTTGGCATGGATTGGTTGAGCCCCAATCGTGCAGACATCCTCTGTTGCGAAAAAGCTATCCGTCTCAATCTTCCTTCGGACGAAACTCTTGTAATCTACGGGGATAAACTCAGTTCAAACCTTCGCATCATTTCGTGCATCAAAGCCTAGAAACTTCTGCGGAAGGAGTGTTATGCATTCTTAGCCCATGTCGTTAACGAAAAGCAGGAAGTTAAAGACCTCGAGAGCATCCCCGAAGTCTGCAATTTTCCTGATGTCTTTCCAAAGGATCTCCCCGGAATCCCTCCTGAACGCCAGGTGGAGTTTCGTATCGACTTAATCCCCGAAGCTACCCCCGTAGCCAAATCTCCTTATCGATTAGCTCCGGCAGAAATGCAGGAGTTATCTAGTCAGATCAATGAGCTGCTCAGTAAAGGATTCATCAGACCGAGTTCCTCGCCGTGGGGAGCCCCGATCTTATTCGTGAAAAAGAAAGATGGATCTTTTCGAATGTGTATCGATTACCGAGAGCTGAACAAGCTCACAATCAAAAACCGCTATCCTCTTCCTCGAATAGACGATCTCTTCGATCAACTTCAAGGAGCTAGCTACTTTTCCAAAATTGATTTAAGATCAGGGTACCATCAGCTGCGAGTCCATGAGGGCGACGTTCCCAAAATAGCCTTTCGGACTCGATATGGCCACTACGAGTTCGTAGTTATGCCCTTCGGTCTAACCAACGCGCCGGCGGTGTTCATGGATTTGATGAACCGGGTGTGCCGTCCATTTCTGGACAAGTTTGTTATCGTGTTCATCGACGACATACTTGTCTATTCCAAAAACGAAGAAGATCACAAACAACACTTGAGGCTAGTGTTGGAAACTCTTAGATCGGAGCAACTGTACGCGAAATTCTCCAAATGTGAATTCTGGATCCGGAAGATTACCTTCCTTGTTCACGTGGTAAGCAAGGAGGGCGTACACGTGGATCCTTCAAAAATCAAAGCGATAGAAAACTGGTCAACACCGAAGACACCCACCGAAATCCGTCAATTCTTGGGTCTCGCTGGCTACTATCGCAGATTTATCCAAAATTTCTCCAAAATTTCCAAACCCTTAACTACTCTAACTCAGAAAGGTGTACCCTTTTGTTGGAGCGAAAAGCAAGACACTGCGTTCCAAACACTGAAACGAGCCTTGTGCAGTGCACCTATCCTGTCCCTTCCTGATGGGACGGAAGACTTCGTTGTCTACTGCGATGCGTCCAATCAAGGTCTCGGTTGTGCTCTAATGCAACGAGGCAAGGTCATCGCCTATGCTTCCAGGCAACTGAAAGTACACGAAGTCAATTACACGACTCACGACCTAGAATTGGGAGCAGTAGTCTTCGCATTAAAAATCTGGAGACATTATCTCTACGGAACTAAGTGCACCATCTTTACTGACCATAAAAGTCTACAGCACATCCTCGACCAAAAGGAGCTGAACATGAGACAACGGCGATGGGTTGAACTACTCAACGACTACGAGTGTGAAATCCGCTACCATCCCGGCAAGGCCAATGTGGTGGCAGATGCCCTGAGCCGGAAAGAATACTCAGGTCGTAAGGTGAAGGCACTGACTATGACTATCCATTCCTATTTATCCGCGCAAATCAAAGAGGCTCAGCTGGAAGCCTTAAGACCAGAAAACGTGTCAGGCGAAGCCCTGAGAGGAATGGATAAGAATCTTGAGATCAGAAACGACGGAGTCTATTGTTTCATGGACCGGATCTGGACCCCAAATTTCGGAGGCTTCAGAGAGGTTGTCATGAACGAGGCTCATAATACTAAATACTCCGTACACCCAGGTTCGGATAAGATGTACCTGGATCTCAAGAAACTGTACTGGTGGCCAAATATGAAGGCCGAAATCGCTACCTTCGTGGGCAAGTGCCTGACTTGCGCCAAAGTGAAGGTTGAATATCAAAAACCCTCCGGCCTACTCCAACAACCCGAAATACCTGAATGGAAATGGGAAATGATTACTATGGATTTCATTACCAAGTTACCCAAATCTCCGAATGGGTACGACACCATTTGGGTAATTGTCGACCGACTGACCAAATCTACTCATCTTCCTTTGGTTGAATTTTCTTATAACAACAGCTACCATACCAGCATCAAAGATGTGCCTTTCGAAGCGCTCTATGGCTGCAAGTGCAGATCCCCTCTGTGTTGGGCTGAGGTGGGTGACACGCAGCTGGTCAAGGGACAAGTCCCTGACAGCACTCTCACTGGTCCAGAAATCATCCGCGAAACCACTGAAAAGATCGTACAAATCCGAGAACGACTTAAGGCCTCCCGTGATAGACAAAAGAGCTACGCCGATAATCGACGAAAACCCTTGGAATTCCAGGTTGGAGACCGTGTCTTGTTGAAAGTCTCACCCTGGAAGGGCATGATACGCTTCGGAAAGCGTGGAAAACTTAACCCAAGGTACATAGGACCTTTCGAAATCCTAGCCAGGATTGGTCCCGTAGCTTACAAACTCCGATTACCTCATGAACTTAGCAATATTCACCCTGTCTTCCACGTCTCAAACCTTAAAAAGTGTCTTTCTGATGAGACCCTTGTGATTCCTTTGGATGAGATCGAAGTCAACGAAAACCTGAACTTTGTGGAAGAGCCCATCGAAATCATGGATAAAGAGATCAAACGAACGAAACAAAGTCGCATCCCGATAGTGAAGGTTCGCTGGAACGCCAAGCGGGGACCCGAATTCACTTGGGAACGCGAAGACTCGATGAAAACGAAATACCCGCATCTCTTTCCAATTCCATGATTTGTATCTAAATTCTAAATTTCGGGACGAAATTTCCTCTAACAGGGGGGTAATGTGACAACCCGAAAGATTTTCCGTTAACATAACTCATTCCGTTAATAAAATTTATTTTATTTTGGGTTTTTCCGTTAACTTTCAAATTTAATAATTCATTTGGAATTATTATTATTATTTCCTATGTGTTGAAACGAAATATTTATTTGAGTGAAAACACTCTAAATAATCTTTTGAAAATTCCTAGACTACGACTAATACGGGTAATGGTTATTTACCCGGGTAAAATATTAAGCTCCGTTTGATGCCGGTATTGGGTGTTTTCCCACCGGGTCACTAACTCTAGTCACACATAAAAGGGTGGAGTGACCACCATTTGAGCTTTTCCCACACTTGAACTTTCTCTCTCTACTCTCTCTCTAAAATCGGATTTCTCTCAAGGATCTTCACTTTCAAGCTCCATTTTGGTAAGTGATCCTTCCTAACTAGTCGTTTATCCTAACATGCATGCAAATCCATGTCTTAAACTCTCCAATGCATCAAGAACTCGTGTTTACGGTTTGGGGGAGCCTCCCAAAAACCGTAAACTCCTTCAATGGGGGTTTTGAAGCCCCAAGACCCTTCCAAACATCTTCTAATGCTTAGATCCTTACATGCATGGAGTTAAAACCACAAGATCATGAGTTTTTGGCCATGAACATGAGTTTACGGTCCTTGAATGTTCAAGAACCGTAAACACCCTTTCAAGGGGTTTTGATGCTCCTTAACCCTTCCAATGCATGTCTAATGGCCTTGAAACTTGCTTGGATGATCTTAGAACCCTAAAACATGTCCAAATGAGCATAAACATGAGTTTACGGTTTGGGAACGTCTCCCAAAACCGTAAACACCTTTCCAAAGGTGTTTTAATGCTCCAAACACCTTGCATGGCTTGTATTTGAGTCTAGAACTTGCATGAATGGTCTACAATCCACCAAAACACATGGAAAACGGACAAACATGACAAAGGTGGGTTTACGGCCGTAAATCCATGAGTTTACGACCGTAAACTCCCCAAGGTGGGTTTACGACCGTAAACCCTTGAGTTTACGACCGTAAACTCCACAAAGGTGGTCCAATGACCGTAAACCCTATTTCCTAGGCCATTTCACGTCCCGATCATTTCCTAAGCCCTCGAATCAACACTAGATCCTTCCTTTGTGCAAGATGAGACCTTGGATCACTCAAACTACCACACCCATGAGTTTACGGCCGTAAGCTCATGGGGGATGGGGTCTTTAAACCGTAAACTCCCCTAAGAGTTTGCACTTGAAGAGTAAACACCTTATCTAGGCCCTACACTCCTTAGATGCAACCCGTGCCATCCCTAACACTTGAATTGAAGTGTTTTCGTGCCTTGGAGTGTATTATCCTACTATTTTGGTAAATCAAAGTCTAATTAGATACAATTATGTATCTCTTCATGTTACATAGGAACCTCACGCGTGTTCAAGCCCTAAACGAATACTTAGCATTTATATCGGCACATTCTCGCCAGGTGAGTTCATACCCCTACACCATTTTCTATGTTTTTCATGTTTTCAGGGGGGGATACAAGCAAAAGTACAAGGAAACTTGTACTCAAATCGATTTTATCATATAACAACACTACATGCTCAATATGATTTTAAACATTGAAATCCGTTTTAACCAACTGTCTAACTCGTGGAGTTAGTTTTCAAAAACCTGTTGTGAAACTTATTATAAAATGTTACGTTTTTACATTTCACAAGGATTACATGTCATTTCATAAAACGGGATTTTCAATACTATTACTTGTAAAGTTCATTATTCTTATGATTGGAGACACGTCCTCGGTAACACTCCACACGGATTACGAGAGTGGAGGACTACTCCCGTAACCAGAATCTCTTGGAGGGAGAGCGTGACTTGAGTGTATAGATCTATACGGGACTGACTACCCCGCACCCTGCTGCTAGCTACAGTTGGATCGTCAGGTCCATGGGTGACAAAAGTCATAAAATGACGATGGACCACTTATTGCCATGTCTAGTCTATCGTATGGTTATGGAACTCGCAACTTAGATAATGGAATTTTACTAATAAAGTAATAACGAAACTAGTGAACTAACCTTCTAGTAATAACTGTCTTTAATTACTACCAGTTCACTACCTACTTATTAGTTTTGTGTACGTGTCAAAACTAATATGCTTACTACGGGATACTAGTCATTCAGTATGTTTCACTCAAACGATACAAGTATGGTAGGTACTTGTACACATCACTTCAGAACCGATAACCAACGAATGCATTACATAAGAAAACATAGGGTTTTCTTGGGATAACGAAACTTTTCATAAACAAGGTTGTATGGTACTTCTAACGAGAAATCAAACCATATTTTCATAAGGAAATTTGCAGGATTTTCTTAATTCTAACTGTGTAACAAAGGGATAACCAAACTACTTTTATAAGAAAATACGGGATTTTCTTGGATATCAACTGTTCATGAAACAAAAGGAAACTGAATCTTCTTTTCCAGAAAACAAACCGCTTATGAACTCACCAGCTTTATGCTGATATTTTAAAACTGCTTGTATTCTCAGGGCATCTATAGACAGGTACTCCTGCTAACCTTTTGAAGAAGACGGAGCATATAGAAGAGTCGTCTTTACTTTTGTTCTAACCAATGTATCTAAACTTGTAGTACTTTATTTTCAAACAAATGTAAAACTTTCCTATGTAATGTAATGGTTGTGTTTACTATGCTTGCTATGTACATTGGTTGTGATACTCTACATGACGTCACATCCTCCCCGTAACGTTTCCGCCATCGGTTTCGGGGTGTGAAATCAAGATACTTCCAAAAGTCCAATAGTCAACCCTTGCCCAAAGTCAAATTCCACCGTCAAAGTCAACAGTCCACGTTGACCCGACTCATCGAGTGTAGTTCACCGACTCGTCGAGTCCTTCCTGAACTCGAGAAGTTGTGAAATCCTTGGTTGACTCGTCGAGTTCCCCTATAACTCGTCGAGTTCATGCATGTCCAAAGGTTCGGGAAAAACCCTAGCTGACTTGCCGAGTCATTCGACTAACTCGTCGAGCCCAAGGCAATCTTCATCAGACTCGCCGAGTTGTTCATCCAACTCGTCGAGTACATGACTATCTTCATATGACTCGCCGAGTCGACCTTGCGACTCGTCGAGTCCCTTCAATCCTTTAAACATAAAGATGCTTTTTAAGCCATGCAACGGCCCCATATTGCAGATCCAAGCTTCTAAGGCATGTTTATCATGTAAAGTTGCAAACTTTACGTGCATGCAAGGCCCTAGAGACTCTAACTGACCAATCTAAGCTTCTAATGGAGCTTTACACCTTAGGAGAGTCTCATTCTTGCAAAGGCTGGAAACTTTATGGACTTAGAGACCCAAGAGAGTTCATATCTGAGGTTGCAACCTCAGATCTTAGCTCAAACACAAGAAAGGCTTCCTAATAAGCTAGAAAAGCCCTAAAATCCACCCAAAATAGATCTAGAATGAAAAGGGGTTAAGATAACAGCTTAATACCTTCCCAAAAGATGCCAACTGAAGTAGATCTTGATTCCCACGAGTTCCTTGCTTCAATCCACTTGTTTTCCCCAAGCTTTTCTCCCCAAGAATCCTCTTCCAAAGCTTAAAACACAATGGAGTACACACACACGTATTAGGGTTTTGCTGAGCTCTCAAGGGACTGTAAAGAGGCTGAAGGAGGCTTATGATTCTTTAAATGGGGTGCAAAACCTTGAAATTAGGGTTTACCCTCCAGCTCCAACTCGTCGAGTCACTCTTCCGACTCGGCGAGTTGGTCACTTAATCACGCGTCCCAAACCCGCTACTGCTGGACGAGTCAGGGCATCCAACTCGTCGAGTAAACCATGAAACTTGAAAATTAAAGTCATAATATTAATACCTGAGAATCGGGGTGTTACAAAATCAAGTTAAACGAGAGTCTACACTTCGTAGAGGAACCAGTGGAGGTCATGGACAGGGAAATCAAGAGAACAAAACAAAGTCATATACCAATACTGAAGGTTCGCTGGAATGCCAAGCGGGGACCTGAATTCACTTGGGAACGGGAGGATGAAATGAAACAAAAGTACCCACACCTTTTCCCTAGTACATGAGTACCACATTAGAAACAATTTTGGGATGAAATTCCTTCTAACGGGGGGGGGGGGGGGGGGAAATGTAACAACCCGTTATTTCAAATCAATGTAAATCAAACATGTTCAAATAAAAGTTTAAACTACAACTATGTACAAGTGAAGTATCACCATAACATTTATACAATAAGAACTTTGGATGCCAAGAATACAAACTTATATATGCTAATATAAATTGAGATCCATGTTTATATGAGTTATACATATACATGTTTACATATTGAAAACCATGAGGAAATAAGTAAATACAAACTAACAAAACTTAAGGGGCCAAAGTGGTCAACAAGATAAAGAAATGACACTATTTTAAAGATTTCGACTTCTAGGCCCCATATCCTTGAGTTTTCGGTCACACGGGACCGAAAACAACTCCATGACACTTGTATAAGACCGAAAACAACCCATAGAAGATTACCATCGCCGAAAACCCAACCATTATGGCCGAAAACCCAACTATTATGACTGAAATCACTCTTTTATGAGTGTACATGTGGGATTTCGGTCATAGTTGACAACAAACACATCCTTTTGGCTGCAAACACCCTCAACTTGACAGTAAACTCTTTATTTTGGCCGTAAACCTCTTCATTTAGGCAGAAAACTCCTTAAATATCTTAATATCTTATCCTAATTTAGCTTCCCTGGGTGATAATTCCAGTAACCAATGCAAACATCAAATCAACCTCTTATCTTTTCCTTCATATATAAGATACATAATAAGAGTCCATTCGTGATTTTTACTCCCAGTAAACAAAAACCTTACCCCTTTTTCTCTCAAAGTATCAAACTCATTTCCTTTCATTTACAAGATCCAAGTTACTCCAAGAGACTTTTGCTTCAAATTTGATTTAAACTTTGGTAAGTTCCTATAAAATCTTAGTGTTTTCACAACCATCTAATGATTATTATCAAATATTCACACATTAATATGTGTTTAAAACATTAGGATTCGGCTATCGTTTCGTGTTCTAAATCAAAGTCACCGTTTCTATCCCGTTATCTAAACCGCTATCATACTCGAGGTGAGTTCATATCCCTACATTTTCATAACTTTTTCTATGTTATAAGGCGGGGAATACAAGTAAAAACACAAGGCAACTTGTGTTAATATACAAACCATTTTTTTTTTATGTTTTCTTACGTTTATGTAACTTTTACGTAAAAACATCAAACATGTGAAATAACGTTATTACTAAATTTGCAAGCGGTTACATGCAAAACATGTTAAAATGAAACGATTATCATTTTCAACGAAACAATACATTTTAAATTATAAAGGGTATAGTTTGGGAAACATCCACATTATTTTACCTTTCGGGGCAAAGAACGATTATATAAAAATACGATTATTTTTATATATTATAAACATAACGAAAGGAGTAACAATTTCATGTACGAACACTTTCATTACAAAAACACGTATCTCGTTGGAAATTTGTGAGTCATTCGTCTTCATCGTACCTACCAAAGGTATACATGGAAGTCCTGTTTTATAACCAGAGTCTCCTCCCGGAGAGCGTGATACTTATGTATAGATCTATACGGGACTGATGATCCCGCACCCTGGCTAATAGCTACAGCCAGACTGGCAGGTTATGGGTGACAAATGTCATATCATTTCGACGCCTGAAGAACGTTGAGGCATGCAATTCATTTTCAGCACGGTTATGAAAACTCACATGATAAACGACAATACATTATTTTACGCGAAATCAACAATACACTTATTTTACACATCGCTTCAAACGGTTTTATTTACGAATTAAACTACATATTACTAACCTAAGTATGACATTTATACTTGTATTTTTTGAACGGATTTTAGTTTTGTTTGAAATTGGCATTCAACCATAACAATGAAGCGTTGAAAAATAGGAAAGATATCAAATTTTAATTTTAACGGGAAGAACCACATAAAACTAGAGTAGTGATTAACGCAAAGAAGAAAATAATTGTGACCATCGCTAGAAGTAACGGGTGATGGTCGCACACATCACAAAACACAAGATATAAAATATGTGAACTTTTGTAAGAAGAAGATGGCAAATGTAGCTTAGATGATTTTCCAAATAAACGTGAGTCACAAACAGAAGTAGAACATTTATTTGATAAAGGTAAATGATATTTAGATAACATAAATTGTAAAAGTTGAGCATGTGGATGTCCAAGACGCTGATGCCAAATCTGAGATGAAGCACGAACAGCAGAGAATGCAACTTTTGGGAGTGGCTGGATCTGAGGAAGACGGATGGAGTAGAGCCCACCATCACTTGGCCCTATGAGGAGGGTATTGGTGTATCTGAGTCCTTTATAACAAAAAAAAGTAGAGTGAAATTCAAAGTAAACATGATTGTCAAGGCAAAATTTTTGAACAGATAGAAGGTGGCGTTTGATATTAGGAACATGAAGATTATGATTAAGTGAAAAGGATTTGTTAGATGAGTATAGTTTGGAAGATCCAATGTGAAGAATGGGTAGACATTTACCATTGCCAACGTAGAGGTTATCCTCACCATAGTATGGCTCAGTTTTAATACATTTAATACAAGTAAGAAGAAAATTATCTATCATATCATAATGAGTAGTAAGGTTTAATTATATATGTACATTGCTTTTTTTTTTTTGGGAAATATACTATCATGATTGTCTTCAAATGTCCAACATACGCCTTTTATTGAATCAAGAGGTAACCAACTATGAAATAGTCCCCATAACCTCGTGTACCCGGTACAACATGTTACCAACTTTCATTTTTTTTTCAATTTTGGCCCATGTTTTTTTTATTACGAACTTGGCCCAAACATTTTTTTGTACAAATTTGCCCCAAAATTTTTCGGATGCCAAGTAGATTGTTGGTTGGTGAGGGTTCAAATTTTTCAACATCAGCTAAAAGTTGACACATAAGGTTCCATGTCAGCAAAACTTGCCAATTTATTTGGCCATCACAGGTACCGAGCTCTGTTCTCTATTTTCGGTTGAATGGTGTTTCTTTTGATTTTAGTTTTTTCCTTCTATTGAATGTTGGGTTTATGTTTACGTTAAGATTACTTTTTATTGATATTACAAATTAGATATGTTTCTGCTGAAACTTATCTAATTGATTTCATAAATCTGTTTATGATATGAAATACTTTTGAGGATAGGATGAGGTGTGAAGTGTGCTTTCTATCCGGGCAGAAACATAAATTCTTTAATAATGGAGGGGAATATGAGATTCATGAAATACTTACAATTCTAAAATAAAGAGTAATTTTTATTGGACATAACTTTTATACAGAGACCCGAAAAATATCATTAATATTTCCTTGGATCGGTTTGCATTTGATGTTATTAGTTTGTTTGTTTTATGATTTATAGATTTTATATAACATATTTTTGAGTACCAAAAAATATATGGGAAACCATCGGAGATAATAGGGAAATCTCTGAAAAAATCCCAAAATTTTTATGAGTTTATAATGTAGTCTCAAATTAATTTTTGTTAAAGAAAAATGACACGATACCGGCTAAGAAAGTCAAAATTAGATTGCTATTTCTACGTTCCAAGACTTCTTTCGTCGGATCCTTTTTCTATCAGGTAGTGATGGTGGAAGGAGCTTCAAAATTCCTCATATCGTCAGACTTAAACTCGTTAACACATGGTGGAGATTGGTGGTCCTCCCTACTGAGAAAACCCCCACGCCAAACGTGACCACGTTTTCAGTTGAGGATTCTCAGTTTAGCGGCATTCTTACACGTGAACTCTCCATTGAAGGAAAACATGTACCTGAAATATGTAGCTATATACCTTACAAGAGGTAGAATTGGCTGAAAAATGGACAATATTTCTGCATCAATTGTCGGAATCTGGAAAACTAGATTTATGATAGTGGAGAAAATTGTCAGAATGATCATCAACAAGACGATTGTTAACGGATTCAAGGTAAGAAAAATCAAAGTAGAGAAAGTGGACTCCCAAATTTCTCCTGATTGTTCCCCTTTGATTCAGGTTGTGCATTCATGTATTTCTCTTGGATTGTTTGATCACGCACATAACTGCTCGATGAAAAGCGCCCGATTGGTGTCAAAACCAAATCTTTTGTGTATTCCCTTTTTCTTCTTCTTGTCTTGTTGTTGTTCTTCTTCTGTCAATATCCCCACCTTGGTTGTTGTTGACTCTATTTCACCTCCTAATGCTACCAGGTAGTTGTATTATATCTTTGCTTTTTTAATGTCTTTTGAAAATTTTATGATCTGGGCATTAAAGAAGATTTTAATTTATGGGTACATGGCTTCTTGAAGCGTGGTTAGGTGGTTGCCGATAAGAAGAGCTTACCAGTATCCAATTATGGCTCACCGGATAGAGAGATAGATGTTACCTGAAAAGGTTAAAAGGGTTGGGGGTGAATAAATCAGCCATATCCTGTCCTTTTTCGATTACAAAAATTAATTTGTGACTAAATTATAAACTGGGACAAAATTTTGGGACTTTTTCGGAGATTTCACTAGATAATAAATACAAATTTCCAAGACTTGGAAGTCTTTGGACGTCTAATTTGTGGCAACTAATTCCAATTCTTCATCTTTGATTTTTCTTACAGCTTCGTTCTAATTTCATGGAAATTGAATATTGTATGCCCCACACAAGCAGACCATTAATTCTAGCCACCCACATAGAATCCTTTATGTTCACACTTGACAGTGGAGACTATATAAACCCTGGCCTCATGGGGGCAGTTCATATATGCAGGCATCAATACAAACTAAAAATCACCAATTAAGTATTTAATTTACATTATGAATCGTTGTGTTTTTATAATGTTCTCAATTCTCTTGCTACTCCTTGTGACTACAACTACCAGCCAATTAGTACCAGTGGGAGGAGATGATAATGGAGGTGTTTATATGAAAAAGTGTTTGGATAAGGAGAGAGATGCCCTCCTTCTTTTCAAAGCTCCCCTTCAAGACCCTGATGGTCGTCTCTCTTCATGGACAGCTGACAAACATAACTGCTGTAAATGGAGTGGAGTCACCTGCAACAATCAAACAGGTCATGTCACAGAGCTTTATATCAAGCATTCTAATCTTGGAGGTGAGATAAGCCATTCATTGCTTAACTTAACCTACTTGAATCATCTTGATCTTTCCGACAGTTCTTTTCATGGAAACATTCCCACTTCAATTGGTTCTCTGACTGAATTGAGGTACCTTGACCTTTCCTTCAACTCTCTATATGGAACCATTCCTCCAGAGTTTGGAAACCTCACCAACCTACAACACCTTTACCTTATAAATGTTGGAAGCTGTAGAGTTGAAAACCTCGAGTGGTTGTCTCATCTCTATCATTTGGAGGATCTTCAAATGGATGGGATTTCCCTAGCCAAACAAAATCACTGGGTAGATGTAATTCTGAGTCTCCAGAAACTCTCATTTTTACGTTTAAGGGGATGTGAGCTATCACAGGTCATGTATCCATATTCTTCATTTCTCAACTCTTCTTCTTCATCATCATCTATTGAGTCCCTTCATCTTGGAAACAACAATCTCAACTCATCCATGTATCGTTGGTTGCGCCCGTTAACCAGCAATAAGCTCCGTGCTCTTGATCTCTCTAGCAACATGTTAGATGGGATACCCAAATATCTTGGTGGCCTCTGTAGTCTGGAAACTTTGTACTTCTACAACAACTCTATTGCTGTCAAATTTCCTGATTTTCTCAATAACTTCTCTGGATGCACATCGGATACATTACAAGAGTTGTTCCTATCTGGTAATCAGTTAAATGGAAGTATAAGTGAGAAACTGTGGGAACTACCCAGCCTTGAATACATTGACCTTTCTTTTAATTATCTTACAGTTCCTTCCACATATCACTTGTCAAACATCTCTTATGTTAAGTATCTTGATCTGAGCTCTTGCAAGCTGCTAGGGCCTGGCTTCCCCAAATGGATTCAGACACTCAAAAATCTTACCTATCTTGATCTTTCCAATACTGGAATTTCAGACACAATTCCTCTTGAGTTTTGGGACATGTGGCCTTCTCAATTAATATATCTGAATCTCTCTTCCAACAACATTAGTGGGAAAGTACCAGATTTATTATCAAATTTTGCCAAACGTGCAACGATAGATTTGAGTTCCAACAACTTTTATGGTCCGATACCAAATGTTCCTTCCACTTTGTTTTCATTAAATCTTTCCAGAAACAAATTCACTGGAGGAATCTCTTTTATATGCCAAATTGTTGACGGGCTCTTATACTTTCTTGACCTCTCTCACAACTCATTCATCGGACAACTCCCTGACTGTTTGTGGCATTTCACACAAGTACTTGTTCTTAATCTCGGACACAACAATCTCTTTGGAAGTCTTCCTCCCTCTATCGGATCTTTGACGCAACTCAAGGTGTTGTATTTATTCAAGAACAAATTCTCTGGAGAATTGCCTTTGTCTTTAAAAAATTGCACGAGTTTAATCTCGTTGAATTTGGGGGCCAACAAGTTTTCTGGTAATGTGCCTGTCTGGATTGGGGAAAACTTATCAGGATTGAATCTTCTTATCCTAAGGTCAAACAAACTCTTTGGAACCATCCCTTTACAGTTATGTCAGTTAAGTAATCTTCAAGCTCTAGACCTGTCAATGAACAATCTCCATGGAAGCATCCCCTCATGTTTGAGTAATCTTACCAGCATGGTTCAACAAGGAGGATTCTCACAAGATGTACAGTATTATAGAAATGTAACTGATAATTCATTTGCATTTGAGACGTATGTTGACCATGCAATGATTGAGTGGCAAGGAGATGAACGCGAATTCTTTAGCACTCTGAAATTGTTGAAGATCATTGACCTGTCGAGCAACAATTTAATAGGACAAATCCCATATGGAATTACCAATCTTTCTGACTTAGTTGCCCTGAACTTGTCAAGGAACAATCTATCCGGAGAGATTCCTCGGAAAATTGGTGAGATGAAAAAGCTTTTGACTTTGGATTTATCCAGAAACAATTTCTCAGGGCGGATTCCATCAAGCATGTCTCAGATGAGTTTATTGAATGACCTAGACTTGTCATTTAATAAATTATCTGGGAGGATCCCAACCAGCACTCAACTCCAATCCTTTCCACCTTCAAGATACAATGGAAACGCACGTCTATGTGGGCCTCCCCTTACAAAAAAATGTCCAGGAGATGAAGAATCAGAATCACCACCCATCATTGGTAATGGTAAAAGTGAGGGTGATGATGAACTCTGGGGATGGTTTTATATTGGTGGGGGCATGGGTTTTGCTACTGGCTTTTGGATAGCATGTGGGGCTTTACTTCTCAACCGTCGTGGGAGACATGCATTTTTTCAGTTTTATGAGAGCTTCAAAGAATGGGTTTGTGTGAAGATGGTTGTGGTCATTGCAAATTTGCAAAAGGCTATATATATACGTAGTTTGTAATCTAATTTTGTATTTTTTGTCTTCTTATTTCCCAGTATATAATGTAAATTGTGAGTGGTTTTTAATCTCCCAATATCAATAAATTTGCCACTAACACTATGGTGGCCAATAGTTATTTTTGACTTCTTATATCCTGGTATAGTGGTATATAATGTAGTGTTTTAAAATATTATAACAATAATTTTAAGCATTTGAAAAAGGATAAAATATTTAATTATTAATCTTTTATATCTTTTATATATATATATATATATATATATATATATATATATATATATATATATATATATATATAAGTTAGCCTTATTATCTTAGAGTTAAGATAAGTGGGATGAGGTGGAAGGCTTGTTGGGAATATACCAAACAAGTTAAGCACTTCGAACAAAACGATTAACGATTTCGGTAACACTCGTGGAATAAAACTACTGAAAAAAAAATTGCAAACGAAATTGAACACGATATTTAACGTGGTTCGGTCTAATCTGACCTACATCCACGGGCGAACGAGAGAGAGAGATGATTTTATTTAACATCAAAGAAAATTACAATCATACAAGGCTAAAATCTGCACTTGTAATCTGATCACTGACTGTAAGATATCACTCGTAATTTTTGGCTGCCAAAAATTAAGGCTCTGCACAAAAATTAATACCTCACTAATTTATCTGTGTATCTACTCTCTATGATGTTATGGTTATTGTGTATCTAACAAATGAAGAGAAAATGAATATTTATAGTCATTGAGTCGTAACCTTCTTCTTCAATTCACACACACACACATATACGTATATGTTGCTGCAAATTTTGACTTGTGTGTCTCATGCATTTAATGCATCACATGCCTACTGCATATTCTTGACTTACGTACCAGTTTCCAATTTCCCCAGTAACACACTTTTCATTAGAAAGTACTCCAAGTCTTCACACATTAATTGCTGCAAATTATGACTTGTGTGTCTTATGCATTTAATGCATCACATGCATATTCTTGACTTTGAAGCTACGTACCAATTAATTGTAAAGTTACAATATTGACCCTTGAACTTTGTCATTTATGGCTTCACTAGCCCAACAATCTCCCACTTGGAGACTTAAATGACATATTATTTCTCTGCCATTCAAAAAACTTTGCAACATTCCGTAATCTCTCTCCATCTCTCTCTCTATCTCTCTCTCGTTTTCTGCCATGCCTTTTCTCAAACTTCTGAAATGCCAGTTGAAGCCATACAAAGCTTCAACTTTTCAGTGGTAACCACCTTGGTGAACATATCTGCTGGATTCTTCGTTCCAAGGATTTTCTTCAGATTTAGAGTTCCATCATTAATTAATTCTCGAATAAAATGGTACCTCATCTGAATGTGTTTCGTTCTACTATGAAACACTGGATTCTTTGCCAAGTAAACTGCACTCTGGTTGTCACAATGCAATACACAATCCTCCTGATGCATTCCAAGTTCTGATAGAAAGTTCTTCAACCATATAAGCTCTTTGGCTGCTTCTGCAATGGCCATATACTCTGCTTCTGTGGTTGAGAGAGCAACACTCTTTTGTAACCTGGACATCCAACTGATTGATGTACCTCCAATCGTGAACATATAACCTGTTGTGCTCTTTCTTGAATCCACACATCCACCCAAATCAGCATCGGCGAACCCTTCTAAGATCACACCCTTTCTTCTGAAACATAAGGCAACCTCAGATGTTCCTTTCAAGTAGCGTAACAACCACTTTACTCCCTCCCAATGCTCTTTTCCTGGATTTGACATGAACCTGCTCACAACTCCCACTGCATGAGCAATGTCTGGTCTGGTGCATACCATAGCATACATCAAGCTACCAAATGCAGATGCGTAGGGAACTTTAGTCATCTGTTCCCTGTCTTCTTCCGTCTTTGGGGATTGCTTCTTTGAGAGTCTCAACTGACTTCCCAAAGGTGTACTTCTCGCTTTAGCATCTGCCATGCTGAACTTTTCTAAAACTTTCTTGATGTACTTAGCTTGTGAAAGTTTTAGTGTACCGATAACTCTATTTTTGGCTATGGTCATGCCCAATATCTGCTTAGCAGCCCCTAGGTCCTTCATCTCAAACTCTCTGGACAACTGCTTCTTAAGCTTGTTGATCTCCTGCATGTCGGACCCAACGATCAACATGTTATCAACATACAATAAAAGGATGATGTATGAGGAGTTGAATTTCTTCAAGTAACAACAGTGATCCATTTCACATCTATTGTACCCACTCCTTTGCATGAAGCTATCAAACTTCAAGTACCACTGTCTTGGAGCTTGCTTCAATCCATACAGACTTTTTTTCAGTTTGCACACCAAATTTTCCTTACCAACTGTGGGAAAACCCTCTGGTTGTGTCATGTAGATGTCTTCTTTCAGGTCACCATGGAGAAAAGATGTCTTCACATCTAGCTGCTCTAGATGGAGATCTTCAGAGGCTACAATACCCAAGACCATTCTGATTGTAGTCATCTTTACAACTGGAGAAAATATCTCATTGTAATCAACTCCTCTCTTTTGTTGAAACCCTTTGACCACCAGCCTTGCATTGTATCGTTTGGTGCCATCAGTCTCATCTTTGACCCGAAACACCCATTTGTTCTGCAGTGCTTTCTTCCCTGTCGGGAGCTTGACCAAGGACCAAGTATGGTTCTTATCAAGTGAGCTCAACTCGTCTTCCATAGCTTTCTTCCACTGTATGGAATCTTTCATCCTTAAGGCCTCTAGATAAGACTCAGGTTCACCATTCTCAGTCAACAACAAGTAATTAGCTGAAGGAGAATACCTGACTGGAGGTCTTCGCATTCTAGTGGATCTACGGATAATAGGAGTTTCGGTTTCTGCATCATCTGTAACCTCATCCTCTAAACTACTATCTACTGTGCTCCCACTATCTCCAGATACATCGGAGCTCCCACTGCTTCCTGAACTTTCACCTATCTCTGGAGTACTAATAGGTTTTACAACACCATCATCTGAGATTTCTTCTAACTCAACTTGATCCTTCTTTTCTGGTTGCTTGTCACCATTGGGGCTTTTTGCAAGTTCATCATTGTATAGAGCATTCTCGTTGAACACCACATCCCGACTTCTGATAACCTTCTTATTCTCATTATCCCAGAAGCGGTACCCCATGTCATCCAACCCGTAACCTATAAAGGTACACTTCCTTGCCTTTGCCTCTAGCTTGTTTCTCTCCGAGTCTTTAACTTTAACATACGAGACACAACCAAATACCTTCAAGTGTTTGAGTGAAATCTCGCGACCTTGCCATTCCTCTTCTGGAATCTTGAACCCTATGGGCACTAAGGGTCCTCTGTTGATTAAATATGCAGCTGTGTTGACCGAATCTGCCCAGAACATCTTGGGTAAACCTGCATGTAGTCTCATGCTTTTAGCCCTCTCGTTCAATGTGCGGTTCATCCTCTCTGCTACTCCATTTTGCTGAGGTGTCTCCGGAACCGTCTTCTGCATTCTGATTCCTTGGCCAGCACAATAATCAACAAATTCTTTGCTACTGTATTCGCCCCCATTGTCTGATCTGAAACACTTGATTTTCAAGTTTGTTTCATTCTCTACAATAGCTTTCCATTTCTTGAATGTGCTGAAAACTTCAGACTTATGCTTCAAGAAATAAACCCAAACTTTCCTTGTGCAGTCGTCAATGAAAGTAACGTAATATCGAGACCCTCCCACTGAAGAAACTGAAGTGGGACCATAAACATCTGAATGAACTAACTCCAACTCCATGGACTTGGGCGGATGACCTATCTTTGTGAAAGTAACATTCTTCTGTTTACCCAGAATACATGGCTCACAGAAGTCAACTGTCACAGTCTTCAGATCTGGTATTCTTCCTTTGGATGCTAGCATCTTCATTCCTTTCTCACTCATATGTCCAAGTCTTTGGTGCCATAGAGTGGATATCCCAACTTCTTCAACAGCATGTACTTCAGCATCAGAAACTTCCACCATATATAGTGTACCCCGCTTCTGACCTTTAGCAACAACTAAGTTTCCCTTTGTCACTTTCCACTGATGATCACTGAATGTAACATGGTGACCTTCATCATCAAGCTGCCCCACATATATTAACATCCTCTTTAAGTCTGGAATGAACTTGACATTCTTCAAAGTCCACTTCGTACCCAAGGTTGTCTTGAGGACCACATCCCCAACTCCAGTAATATTCAGGCTCTTGTTATCTACTAATCTGACTTTCCCTTTATACTGCTTGAAATTATGCATTACTTCTCTGGAATGACTAGCATGAAACGACGCACCAGAATCCATGATCCAGGATTCAGTTGAGTTTTCGACACAACAAATGAGTGCATCATCTTCAGAATCTGCTGCCATATTTACTTCCTTCTTGCCTTTGTCTGTCGAAGGCTTTGGGCACTGATTTCTGAAATGACCTTTCTCATTACAGTTCCAACAAGTAATATCTTTCATGTTCTTCGACTGACCTCTCTTTCTTGACTTCGATCTTCCTCTACCACCACCTCCTCTATTGGTCTTTCTTCCTCTGCCTTCAGTAGTTAGAAGACTACTGGAAGCTTCTCCGACACTCCTTCTGCGCACATCCTCACCAAGGATTAAATCGCGAATACCTTCGAATGATAGCTTGGCACCTCCGGCTGAACTGCTAACGGCCGTCACTGTGCCAGACCAACTATCGGGAAACGATGATAATAGTAGCAACGCCATGACTTCATCTTCAAATCCAATATCAACAGATATCAATCTTGATATTATTGAGTTGAATTTGTTCACGTGGTCTGTCACTGAGCTACCCTCCTTCATCTTCAGATTTACAAGCTGCCGAATCAAGAAAACCTTATTTGCCGCCGAAGGTTTTTCGTACATATTAGACAGCGCATTTATCAGATTGTAGGTTGTCTTCACATTGACAATATTGTAAGCTACATTCTTTGCCAATGACAACCTTATCACTCCGAGTGCCTGCCGATCTAATAAGTCCCACTCCTCCTGCGTCATTGCTTCTGGTTTGTCTTTGGACAAAGGTTGGTGTAACTTCTTCTGGTAGAGATAATCTTCGATTTGCATTTTCCAGAAACCGAAATCTTGACCATCAAATTTTTCGATATTAACTTTCCCATCTTCAGCCATAGCTCTGATACCAGTTTGTTGGGAATATACCAAACAAGTTAAGCACTTCGAACAAAACGATTAACGATTTCGGTAACACTCGCGAAATAAAACTACTGAAAAAAAATTGCAAACGAAATTGAACACGATATTTAACGTGGTTCGGTCTAATCTGACCTACATCCATGGGCGAACGAGAGAGAGAAGATTTTATTTAACATCAAAGAAAATTATAATCATACAAGGCTAAAATCTGCACTTGTAATCTGATCACTGACTGTAAGATATCACTCGTAATTTTTGGCTGCCAAAAATTAAGGCTCTGCACAAAAATTAATACCTCACTAATTTATCTGTGTATCTACTCTCTATGATGTTATGGTTATTGTGTATCTAACAAATGAAGAGAAAATGAATATTTATAATCATTGAGCCGTAACCTTCTTCTTTAATTCACACACACATATACGTATATGTTGCTGCAAATTTTGACTTGTGTGTCTCATGCATTTAATGCATCACATACCTACTGTATATTCTTGACTTACGTACAAGTTTCCAATAGTAGCACACTTTTCATTAGAAAGTACTCCAAGTCTTCACACATTAATTGCTGCAAATTATGACTTGTGTGTCTTATGCATTTAATGCATCACATACATATTCTTGACTTTGATGCTACGTACCAATTAATTGTAAAGTTACAATATTGGCCCTTGAACTTTATCATTTATGGCTTCACTAGCCCAACAAGGCTTGTCAATTAAGCAATTATTTTTGTCCGATTTTTGTTGAATTTTGCTGAATTTGCAGCAAAGGTGATCTGCTTCTTCGTTTATTTTCTTTTGACTTTTTTTTTCTCATTTTATATTTTTTTCCACTTTCTTGATTTTTTTATTTTCAAAGCCGAGTCATAACTCATTAATGATGAAGACGTTTGGATGGACATCTGTACTCCACTTTCTCGATTTCCCCGATACGGTCTCCCGGTCTCACCGTTTCCCTTTCTTCTTGCATACTTCTCCAAATATTCCACACTCTCTTCGACTTCTTCTTTCTCTCTCAAAACAACCCTTAAGGTCACCGCCACTACCACACATACAGACCACCGCCATAATCATCGGCCATTATCACCCGCACCACCACACCACACTATTTGTGTTGAAGAAGGACGACTTTAGCGATGGTAGGGTTAATTTTTTATGTTATTATTGCTTTATTTACCTGTGTATTTTGATGTTTCATTGATGTTTTATGCCTATAAAATCCAGGAATCGGATGTAACTTAAACGGGACCAACATCAACCTCATTCATCTGCCTGGTTTCAGTAATGGCTTGGAATAGCTGGAATAATGACGATTAGGTTTCTATCTTTCTTTTAAGTTTCCATCGAGATGTACTTTCTTGATTCGTTTATTATTTGCAATATTCTTTCCTTTTGCTCGTAAGATTCGAAAATCATAGTCTACCGAAAATATCAAATTAAGAATTCCTTATCTTTTTGCTCTGGTTATCAATCCTTTATAGTATTTTATTTATCGTGGATAGGTCATCATATATAGATCGAGTTCTCTGAGGATCGACACGGTTCTTCATGATCATTGGTTATGTTTTCTATCCTGTTTGACCCTGCTTCAGTTGTTTGGTAAGTTTTGAACTCTATATCAGAATTTCAAATGGGCTTACTGGTCGATTGTGTTATAGTTGCCTTGAACCCTAATGTCCTCTTTCCAAATTTCAAAGAACACATCTATCTCTATCTGTCATATAATTCTATGTTCCTTCATACCGGGTTTAGCGTTAAATTAACTAAAATCGTACTTCATCTCTAATTTGGGTACTGTTTGTTGTTTACGATTTAATTTGTTAACTTTAATATAGTTGTTATTGTTGATTGTCAGTTTGATTTGATGTATTTTTTTACATATAGCATACAGATATAACCTTTTGGTACTGATCGGATTTTCAGGTTGGGTTTTGGTTTGACTGTGTTATTATCTATGAATTTCATGTATTCTGTTTGTATAATTGTTCTTTTGTTTTGTTTAATTTGTTTAAACTAATTCTCAGCAATCATTCTAATGGTTGTTGGTAATGAAATTGACAGGTTTCACATTGGGATGAGAGTTCTTGCTGTTGCTGATGATCTAACTTGCTTCAAATTACCAGATGGACTTCTAAGAAAATGCCAATATCAAGGTTTTTTTCTTCTTTTTCTTTTTCTAATTTGTTTTGCTTCAATTTGACTTGTTTTTTTCTTCATAAACAATCGTCATTCCTTGTTTGGGTTGTAAGCGAATTCTATATTAATTTCTACTTAGAGTTAACAATTTTTAACAATTGTTGATTTTATATGATGAGTTTGATTTTTTCTATTGGGTTTCAAGTCATTGACTTTACTAATGTTTTATGTGTTAACAATCAAGGGGGTTTGAACTTTTTTCACAGGTACCATTATCATTAGGCTCTATGGTTTTGGCTCTAGCATCGTCATTTCAATAAGTGTGAGAATTGATTAACTGTAACATAATTTAGACACTAAATCAGGTGAAACTATGAATTTCTATCAAATTCAATTTAAAAGGTAAATGACGATTTTACCTTTATGTTTACAAGGTCATTTACAATTAACTTTGAAAGAAATTGTTTATTCTTAATGTCTGTAATAGGAAAAAGATAGACTTTCTTTTGGCAATTATAAGCTTAAACTTGTTCTTTTTTGGAGTGAATGAACCACCGTGAGTAACTGACCGTCTGCCCTTATATTTACAAGGGAATTGACGACATGGTGATGACAGAGATTGGCCGGCAGAGGAGTTGGTGAAGAACGCAGCTTGTTTACATGTTTTTCACATCACTCGCACTCTCTCTCTCTCTCTCAGGTCTCTACATATTATGTACAACTCCAGACCAGGTGCTACGAGGAGGAATCTAGAAGGTACATAGTTCCCTATGTTTATTGGAGCTCAATCTTTGTGTTTCCATGTTGGAATTTTAGAAAAACAATGGCCTTGATAATCATTTGACCTTGATTTAGTTGGCTGGAATTGTTGTTGTTGAAGTAACCAGAGACGCTGGTTTTCCATTTGATCCATGAAGGCAGGTTAGGAAATAAGTTTTTGATTTACATTGAATCAAGACAATGTGGGTTGAATAAAAAATGGGATATTAGATTGTAGATGTCTCTCTGCTACTGATTCTAAATCACTGTTAGTCAAGTTTCTATTACTAAAATGCCTTGCTATTACTAATAACAAGAATTCCACAAGATGGTTTAAGTTTGGTATCCTATTGAGTATTGAGTAAACTTAAACCTTGAATCTAGACAATATAGCATAGGGATGATATAGTAAATTGAGAAATCACTGTTATCAAACTTTTTTTTATTAGCAACATACCCTAGAAAAAATAGGTTTAGGGGTTTTACAGTCGGATTACATTTGAAATAATTTCAATTTTCCAAAGTTTTTAATGTTTTTTCTGTGAGGGTGCCCCTACCTGAAAACAAGAACCATTTTTGAAGGTATAAGCTTATGAAATATACTAAAATGATACTATGCTTTGATTCTAGAACTCTGATTTATCCTTTACTTTTTATTTAATCGTACAATTAGTGTAGTTACATACGTATGATACATTTATTCAGCCATGTTCTTTACTTCTGTGAAATTTTAATTGTTTCTAAGGCTTATCGCTGTATGTTTTTCTCTGTAAGTGCAACATGATATAGCTCGAGTTAAATGCTAATTTTTTTGATCTATCCTTTTGGATGACTCCAAATCCATTGCAACAAAAGAATTTAAACACATTAAAATGATACTATTTGATACCATCCTTACTTAATAACTTTTTTAATTTGATCTGTTAGGATATTATCATGCAGGGGATAATGTGAAATCTTGTATTACGATGGAGTTTACATGATGATGTCATGGAGTATAATGGAATACGAGAACCAAATGGGTGTGATTGTTGAGCTTAGCCATGCCATCTTGTTTCTGTTATGAGATTATACTTTCATTTTTTTAGTATGCCATTTTAGTTATTTTCGTAGATTATAATAATCTTACTTTCAATTCTTTCTATTATGGCAATATACTATCAATAGTGGTTTATGTATTATAGCACCTTTCTATACCAATGTTTGACATTAGAAATTTTTGTGAGCCGTGATTAACACGGCCTTCAGATTTCACTAGTATTAATACAGAACAACCCATTTTGCCTTTCACACAACACGTGGCCAAACCTGTTCCTCTTGTACACCATTAAACACCTCTGCAGCTCTCAACTGAATCATCTATCTTAATACCTGAATGAAGAAAAGAAACAAAAGATTATGAGCAACTCACATTTTTGGTCACTTGACTATAGCTTATTTTTTCAGTATCGGTCACAAAATGTGTCTCTTGCAATTTGGTTAATGTTTGAGGTTTTTGTAACATTGTTGCTATATGTTCTAACTTCTAAGTAAAATAAGTATATTTTTGGGACCAAAATAAAGAAGATCAGCTAAAGATTCTCAGCCCAATCCCTTCCTTGAACAGCCCACCAAGCTTAGAATGTGGAAAGTCTATTAGAAGAGGCTCAAGCCGCATGTAGGGGAATGATGCCATGAGTTAGTTATTTTGTTAGAGGAATATTATATAGGGACAGCGATCCGTACACAACAATTTATGTTTTCAAAAGATTGTATAATTTATATATTGTACAACCTTCTAAAATATAATTTCTAAAGTATAAATTGTTATGTATGACAAAAATAGTTGTATACAGATCAATAACCATTATTTAGTGGAGCATAATTGTGTCCTAAAAAGATCATTAGGGATTGTAATCAGCCTTGTGGCTTAGACCACAAGAACTTCTTTAAGTTTTCTTGTTTATACAATTTGATTAAAAGTTCATCCTCCCTTCTTGTCTATCCTCCATTTTTCCTGTTATTGTCTTAATATTCTTATCATTCATAATCGACTGGGAACAAAAAAAAAAAAAAAAAAAAAACATTTTACTTGGATCAAGGACAAAAAAAACATTTACAAAAACCTCAAATAATAACCAAAATTGTAAGAGAAATTTTTTAGGACCAAAATTGAAAAAATCAGCTATATTCAAGGATCAAAAATTGTAAATTACTCTTAGCATTTATTAGAAAATCATTAAGTTAGTTTTTCTAGCTTTCTTAGAATCATGCTATTAGATCAGTAAATTGTTGTTTCTCCATAAGTGACACTGTGATATGGATTCCCCCATCGGACCTATAAGTTTTATATAAAGTAAGTATTTTAAATCTTGTCAAGATATTTTGTCATTAATAAACCTTTGTACTACCTTTGCAACATCATCTGTCACGTAACAAGTCAAACGATGGTTAGAATCGTAGAATTGTAAATTAATAAAAATGAGGACTAATCATTTTACTTACTGTAAATCCAACTCTTGTTGATGTCATCATACATCTAAACCTAGTAGAAGATGTCACACCCCCAAACCAGAACGGCGGAAACGTTCGGGGCGGAGGACGTCATGTACAGTTTCACAACAATTGTATAATAGTAATCAAGCAACAACCATCGTATTAATAATATAAAGTTTACATTGTGTTCAAAACATTGCATGATTTACATTAAAACTATAGCAAAAGATAAGACGTAATGCTACTAAGCTCCGTCTTCGCAACACCTGAGAGGGTACCTGTCTACTAACGTTTCTGAGAATACAAGTGGTTTGAAAAAGTGTCGACATTAAAGTTGGTGAGTTCATAAGTATTTTTGTTATAAAAAGTATACTCTTTGTTCTTTGGAAAAGTTCGTCTGTTCCTCCAGAAAATCCTATATTTTCTTAATGAGTAATATGACCATAACCATTCCTTTTGCGATCATTTAGTGAATACAAATTATATATAATACAGATCGAATAGACAGTTGAATGTGTGGATTTGCCCTAAGCCCACAACCAAACAAGGAACAGGAAGTAAGGCGGAAGTCACACATTTCACTGTCTACTGGATCTTCATTATATATAACTCTAGCTTATTCACCAAGTAATCACAGAATTAATATTAATGATTCTTTTAGATATGATGAATGTGTTTCCTTCATAAAATCCTATATTTTCTTGGTAAAATGGTAACCACAATAGTTCCTTCTTCAATCACTTAGTTTATACTAACTATATATAACCTAATATCAAACGGACAGTTGAATGTGTGAATCTGCCCTAAGCCCACAATCAAACAAGGAACAGGAAGTAAGGCGGAAGTCACACATTCCACTGCCTATCGGATATTATTTATATATAACTCTGATGTATAAACTAAGGAATTATAGAATTAACCATTAAAGGTCCTTTATGTTATACTAGTTTGTAATAAGTGTTGAACCTTTTGTAAATATGTTCCTAGCTCCACTACTCTATTGTAAAACATTGTTTTCAATAATAATTGTTATTGTTTTCAGAAAGTTAAATCGAAAACTGTTTACCTTTAAAATAACGATATTTATCATAGAAAGTCCTATATTTTCTATAAAAACCGATTTGTAGTCTTGATCGTTCCAAGACCGAAAAGCACAAGTATAATTACTATACTTATTTTAATGATATCTAGTTTTGTTTATAAGTTCAACTAGCTGAAGATTTGTTTTCCCTGAAAACCTGATGCGACGATACTACCCTCCTATGATTACTTAATACATACGAGTTGTATATAACCGAGATCGAACAGACAGTTGAATGGGTGAATCTGCCCTAAGCCCACAACCAAACAAGGAACAGGAAGTAAGGCGGAAGTCACACATTCCACTGTCTACCGGACTTCAATTTTATCAAACCCTATTGTATATACTGAGTAATCACATAGTTAAGATCCCTTGAGATTGTTTAAGAAAAAGTATATTACTACGTAAATATATCTTTGTTTTGTCCTTATGAATTCTTATGACCATACTAATTGATATGACGTGAATCGGACGTCGATATCGTTTATGATGTTTGTCACCCATAGACCTGCCAGTCCAGCGAGGTAAGGGATTGTCGGTCCCATATAGATCTATACACAAACTCACACTCTCCCTCCAGGATACTTTGGTTCATAAGGTTAGACTTCCACTGGTACTTATGTAAGTACACGAAGACGTGTCTAACAAACTAGATCAACGACTTTACAAGTAATATTGTGAAAACTTTTTTATAAATAACAGGTAATTTTGTAAAAAGATCTGTTTGTTCCATAAACTATACTTATTATAGTTTATAAGTTTATTTTCATGTTTTAACCTAGACTTTGTAAAATAGTTCATATCATCCATAAACTATACCTATTATAGTTTATAAGTTTATTTCTATGTTTTAACAAGTTTCACGTTTAAATACATATTAATGGTAAGGAAAACATAATAAGTAAATATATTTTAAAACACAATATTTCTTGTGTTATACTTGTATTCCCCCCCCCCCACCCCCCTAAAAACATTGAAAAAGATTGGAAAAATATGGGGGTATGCACTCACCTTATGTGTGGTAACAGTTTTGAATACGGAATAGAAACGGTGACCTTCGGGCTAGATTACGGGAAGGATGTCGTGTTCCTAATGGTTTTAAACACACAATAGTGTATGAATAATTTGATCTTAACAACACAAGTGTTTTCATAAGCACTAGGTAATATGAATTAATACTTACTTACAGTGAAGAATTTCCTGGGAAATGACTTGAGTTTTCTTACGAAGTTTGAAGGTTTACTGGGTGAATACTTTGATACTTGAGAGCATATGAAACGAATAAGGTTTGCAAATTTGAGAGAGAATGAAGGTGTTTACGTTTTTTGAATGTGCAAATGAAATCATTTTCACTTTAAATATGGAAGTAACTTAAATATGAAGGAACTCATGAGGCGGTGAATGTGAGGTTTACGGATCTAAACTCATTGGGAAGCTAAATTGGATAAGAATTGAAGATATTCAGGAGTGTTTACGCCCAAATAAGAGCTTTGGTTTGTGTTCACGGTCACCTCTTGGTCGTGAACACCATTTGTTCTTTTAATTCCAACCGTGAACACCTTGATCTTTATCCCTTTAGGCCGTGAACTCTTATGATCTTTAAGCTTTAAGGTCGTGAACTAAAAGATCCTTGGATCTTTGCACCGTGAGCACCTTTGGTTCACTTTATTGGACCGTAAACACCTTTGATACTTTATACTTAGGCCGTAAACTCCATGTTCTAGAAGTCTAGGGCCGTAAACTCCATTGTGGTGGGGTATTTTGTGTTTTAAACTTTCATACCTTGACTTATATCAACATATATTAGCTTAAATCAACTTAGATTTAAGCCCATACGTAGTTACTAGCTTATAAACATACCCTTAAGGAAATAGAGGATATAATGCAATAAGGATTGCAATGAGGTTTCACTTGTACTAAGTTAGGGTTTAGATATTGTTGGCTCTAAAATTTTCGAATTGTGACAGAAGACTTGAAAGCAGTTTTTTTAATCCTTGTATGTGGAATCCAAATAGATGATTATAAAGCTAGAAGAATGATGATTATTATAGAATCGCAAGTCATGCAACAATGACAATCACAAAATCATATATACATAATACCCGAAATCCTCCAAACATCACTTTAAAGTTCATCTTCCACAGTTCAGCTTGTAGGGTGTTCATGGAGTTAACCATCCGATAAAATTGTAATCTGGGCCATTGTTGGATATCCCGAAACCTTTGAGTTGGATTTCCTAATGCGCACAATGTCTTTGTGACTGCATTTCTTCCACAGTAACACACACCATATGATGTTCGTGCGCAACGAGTAAGGTTGTAAACGAACTGAACTTTCAGCGAACCGTGTAATAGGATGTTTGTGTATGTTCGTTCAACAAGAAGTTCATGTATATTCATTTATTTAATAAAGGGTTATTGTTAGAAAAGTTCCATTATTTTGGTCTAGTTTATGGAAAAATCTCAAATTTTAACTTTTGAACAAAAAAGTCTCGATTACCGAATAAAAATTTAAAATCAACCATTTATTTTGGCCTGGGTGCAGGGTTCCAAGGGGTTGCGCCCCTGGCGGTGTTAGTTATGTCTAATAACTACCATGCATCGAGTATGACTCCATCCATGCATTTTCCTGCCAAAACTCACTTGATGACATCTTGATGATACAAGCATTAGTTATGTCTAATAACTACCGGTTTTTGTGCCAAATATGTAGGCAACCGCCATAACCACTTTTCCATCTTGTATAAACATTCTTCATGTTCTAGAAAATGGGTTACAGAACATACTCTCAAAATCCGTTCATTAAGATTGGAACTATCTCTCAAGAACACATTAACAAGGTATTATGTGTTTCACAATCTGAATTAGGCCTGTCATTCAGATTGGTTCATTCTTGGGTTATCCCACTTCTGAATTCGTGTACCCCAAGAAAAAGGGACGAATTATAGATTTCAAAAAGTGTTTGATAAACACGATCCTTGAATCTATCCAATTTTGTACTTATTATTATTCCGTTCCCTTAATCTCTAACAGTTGACTTAGCGAATTGATCAACAAGACTTTTCTTTCGATATTACTCTATTGACTATGATGTCTTCTCATTCGAACAACTATCAAATGTGATTGTACTTACTAAGTACACGCCATTGCGTAACTTTGGGATCCATACTCGTGGTAAGTTCACCTTTTCAATCACAAGAATCTTTCATAATGATCACCAATAATTGAATTTCAACAAAGATGTCACAAATGAATTTCTTTCATCCACATAGTTTCCTTTGCATTATAACCAGATGCAATATACTATAAGTTTATTATTAAATGCACTATCGTGTATTACTTTGTACTCTTTCAAGCAAATATTTCACCATTCAGTAAAAGACACGAATTCTGACTGCAAACATAATTGTTTTTATTAGTGTGAAACCTAGTGCCAATGTAACTTTTATAATGAACTCATTCATACTACTATCGTATCTTTTGTCCTCCTAGGACACTAAGGAACTTACTTGTTTTGATTCATTGCTTCTTGTCAAGTTGATCTAATCTGACCTGTCATGTTCAAGGCATACGAGTCATTAGATTTGGTATGTGCCATGACATACATGATCGCTCCCATAAGCAAAAGCATGTGGGACACGATTCACTTCTTATAGCTCAATACTAGAATTAGGACATTAGCTTAATGTCATGCTATAAATTATGAACTATTTCGAGTTTCCTTGAGATTTCATCTACTTTGCCTTATCCTAATGAATTATGAAAATCTATCTCCATAGATTAACACATTCAGTATGTGTATTGTTTCTCCCACTAACACTGTAACATCTATGGCTCATCTCCGTTTCTCAAAATTCAAACTCTTTGAAATTTCTCATTGAAATAAAGATCCCAATTACTTTCATTAGCATAGATTATCATCGTTTCTCGAAATTCTAACGCTTTGAACTTTCTCATTGAAACAAAGTTCTAATTGCTCTCGTTGTTATAACATATATATTTGACTTATTTTCGTTCCTCAAAGTTCAAACTGTTTTAACTTTCTCAATGAAATGAGAATTTTGTCACACCCCCAGCCGACGACGGAAACGTCGGGTTGTGTAACGTTAGAATGTCAATTCACAGTCATTGAACATACATTAAACAGTACAAAACAATATAAAGCATAAATATCACTTCTATTATGGATAAAAATATTACATCAGAATGTATTTCTAGAATACTAGAAGTTCTAATACAAATTTTATGCATAATTATAATGATAACAAGTCTTCGGCAGCTTCGTCGATCAACCATTGCTTCCAGAGGTGCAATCTTCCATCACTCGATTTCCTAGGAATACATGTGGTTTTGAAAGGCCAACATAATGTTAGTGAGTTCAGTCATTCACATGTTTTTGTATATTATACTTTGAAAATACTTTTTGTATATAACTTTGTTAATTTGTAAAAGTATTTTGATTCTTTAAAAATAGTGTTCTACCATTCATAGGTACTAGGGTTTTTCCGTAATTCACATTCATCTTATATACTACTAGTGTATCCATATCTTAGGGGTATACTTAAAGAAATGGGTGATTTTAAGAGCAAGCTAACCGAGAATGAACTCAATGTAGGTTAGTTGGATATAGTCCAACCTTTAGTTGAAATGGAGATCAGTTTGTTCATGTGTGTGAGGGCATGTAATTGATAAGGTATACCGTCATGTCAAAGGCGAAGTGCCAAAATCGTGAAGGAACATTAGATTGTTCCATTAAAGAAAGGATGGTTTCAACAAAATGGCGATGTTTGCATTCAATGAAGCCGTTTTGTGCACTAATGTATGGGCAAAAGTGTTAGTGGACATTACCAAGTGACGAGAGAAAGGAGGACAGTTTTGAAATTCTCCACTCCAATCAGTTTGCACTTTTTTCAGTTTGGTGGAGAGTTGTATTTCAATCATTGTGAAAAAAATAAACGATATTATAGACATCTGATTTTTGAGACATTGGAAAGATCCACATATATGTAAAGTGATGATCAACACATAGTAAAAAGTGTTGATGCCCTTCAAAGGAAAGAACATGTGCAGGACCCCAAACATCACAATAAACCAAATCTATAATATTATTGTTTAAAAAAGAAGATACATGTAAACAAAGTTTTGATGATTTCCCAATATGAAACGAATAACAAAAACTTGATAACTATTTATTTGTAACAAGAAGAGAGAAACTATAAAGCATAAAATTCAAAAGACGTTGATATGGATGATCGATCCACCTATGCTAAGTAATAGAGTATGCATGAGTTGTGGAAAATACAATGTGTGGAACGGAATGAAGTTGAGGAAGACGATGAAATTCAATGAAAACATGGTTGTCTAAATAGAATTTTTTTAACATAATAATATTTTTTTGTGATTTCAGGTACATGAAGGATGTTTGAAATACGAAAGGTTTTATGTGGTGGTGAATGTGGGATTAACTGATATGTAGTATTAGGAGGCCCTTACAATCATCAACGTGAAGAATGTCATTTCCATAGTAAGCATGCAAGTCGTCCATGCTTGCTAAATTGGGGGTGACATGGTTGTTGGAACTGTTGTTTCGAAACCAAGCATTAGAAGTAGCTGATGTAGCGCATTGTTGTCAACAAAATTAGTTGTTGGCCTCGTTCGAATGGTGGATGGATCATGATTAGGATGGTAAGATGGAAGATACCCAATACCACAACAGTTGCATATTCCAAAGACTATGTTTTGATTTGATTCCTAGCTGAATTGACAACACTCACCATCAGCATGATCGCGGTTGTTGTTGCTACGAGGGTTCCCTGACATCCATGATTACCACAATTATTGTTAGTGGGCTGTCAAGCGTTGTAGAATATAATACCCATTTCATATAACTTATATAAAAGGGCATGATACCTTTATTAGTTAAATAAAGGAGTTAAAACATGTATCATTCTAAAGTATATGAAAGGAGAATGTAAAGCATATGTTTGTATCTAATAATGTAATTTTGAGGACGAATATGTATACCCTTTGGTATATGGGATTATAAATAAAAATATAATCATTTTTAGCAGAAGTAATGTAAAACAAATTTGTAGTTGACTTGAATCGAACATGTGGATATAAAAAACGTCGAAATATGAGTTTAGATGAAGAAGTTATGGTCGTCCAAAGTTGGGATAAAAATGTTGTGAAACCACGATGCGGTTGCACATCATAAATTTAAAAAAATGGGTTTAAGAGCAAATATCATCATTTTACTTTATATCTTTCACACACTTCAGAGAACAGTAGGAATAGCGATTTTGAGGCTAGAACATCTAGAGATCAAGACTTTGAGCTAGAAACATCAAGGAGATCAAAAATTTAACTCCACAACTTGGACTATGAGGTAGTATCTTATTATATTGAGATTAATTAGGGATCTTATGGAGAAATTAGAAAGGGGTGATGTAAATCCTAACTCCATATATCTTTGTTATGAGTTCTAATCATGATGGTATTGATGAATTGGGTGTAGTAATCATGTTTAGTAGTATAAAACATCAAGATTAACAATTTTTGTTTATGATTTCTTGAAATTGAGAAGATGATTACAACTCCTAGATTGGTGAATTCTGAATTTAAGTGAAACTGAATTCACAACTTAATGAATTAAGCTACAATGATGATTTATACGTAAGGTATAATTGAATTTGGATAAATGAATTAAGTCTTGGTAGTAAGTCATGTATAAGTAACTTGTACTTTGAGCTATGATATTCAAAATGGTGAAATTATGAATAAGGTGAAGTGAAGTTGATGTCTTAACAGATTAAGACATGTAAATAATCAATTCATTGGGTATAACTAAGTTTGACGTAAAAGTTGATCTTGACAATAAGTCAAGAATAAATGACTTGAATTTAGTAGTGATAATTAGCTTGGTGAAATGATGTTTGAAATGAAGTTATGTGTAGGTCTTAATAAGTTAATAGATAAGGACAAGTAACTCATGAAGCTTAACAAGTTTGAGTATATAATTGATTGTTTTGTACTTAATGGAAGAGTTTAGTTAAATATATGAGTAAGTGGTATCTTGAGCTATAATACTCAAGAGTTATGTGATTTTTCGAGAGTTATTGGAATTCCTGAAACGGGAGCAACTGCAGGATTTCTAAAGTTTGAATTCATTATACATGAAGCATACCCAGGTGAATAACTACACTTCTTCTAGATAGTCCAAATGTAGATATATAGTGATTATTGTGTGTGTGAAGAATATAATGTGCGAGTTATTATTAACTGAAATTATATGGGTAAATTAAAGGTTGTAATGGAGATTTATAGTAATCACTTCTATATGAGTTAACGAGTGTATCATACATACATACATATATATATATATATATATATATATATATATATATATATATATATATTATTGCTACACGAGTTAATGGGTTGGCGTAAGTGGGAATTATAGTTGAATTTTTGCTATACACGTTACTAAAGGTTAGAGTATGTATATATGATTGTTTGTTGTCACGCGGTGATGTGTAACGAGTTTAGTGGGTCACATAACGAATATCTTGTGACAATACCCAACAAGTATGGTGAGCCGCATAATGAGTACTTTGTGGCAATATCCTTTGATAATAATTGAGAACTTATTATTGAATTTTTATATAAAGGGTAGTTTGAGGAGTCGTAAAACCATTGTTGAAGTTGTTAGTTGAAATAATTGTTTAAGTAGCTATAGTGATATTATTCCTTAGCCGAATTATTGTAATCAAGTTATATTGATTTCTCAATAACTGATGAGTAACTATTACGTCATATTTAGTAAATTGAGCCGTTAAAAATTATTACGAGTATATGATTGAGTATATCGAGTTTCATAACGAGTACTTTGAAACTATAAACGAGTATATGGAGAAATTGTGTGATAAAGAATTATTGAGTATAGCAAGTCTTTATCGTACGAGTTATGGAGTATAATAAGTCCTTGTGGTGAAATTCATAGAATTTACGAGTGTAATTAATAAATCTATTTTGAATGCTTATCGAGTAAATTTGAATGGCATTAAGAGATGGATTTGTGAATTAATAATGTAATTATAATTGTTGTTATCTACAAATAATCATCTGTGTTGAGCAGGTTACTCTCTACGCTTTCATAGATTATGTTGTTTTGGTTGTTGTTGTGTGTGCCTTTCAGGTAAACCTATAAGGAGCGGATAATAAGATTAAATATTGGTAACGTCTGTCTCTTAAATATTGCTAACGCCCAGCTCTGATCATTGTTGTAGTTTTAATTATATGATCATTTATGATAACTTTTTATATCTTGCTGATTAACATAATGTATACCAAGAGATTTTATAAATTTAAAACGAAAATTTTGAGTGTATTTTGTGTTAAAAAAAAGTCGGGTGTTACATAAAAGGCCTAGGATCTTGAGGGTGGTAGATCTGTAGCTGCGAGTGGTACTAGTTGAAAGCTAAGAGCGGATGCAATAAGACTGTAACGACCAAAGTTTTCAAACAATTTTTTTTCATTTTTAAATTATCAAAACATAGTTCATAGCATTAACTCTTGTCAAATTCTCATTGTCAAATACAATTATTAGGAAACATAGCCAAATATCCAAGAATCCTCATGAACTATAAACATCAGGCCGGTGTGTACAATCATGCCGCTGCCTTCCCGCGAACCTGAGATGTACCTAAAACACATTTAATCAACACTGTAAGCACAAAGCTTAGTGAGTTCCCCAAAATACCATGTACACAAGTAATTAGCCTCTCGTGGCTAAATCTCAATAAGGACCCTCCAATCTCACGTCTCGATATGGACCTCCGGTCATAACTCAGTAAATACACAGGATAACATAACAGCATAATTCACAAAGACAAAATGCATAATGATAACACATAAACAGATAACACCCTCCGGTCACACAAAAGTTACCACACAAATAAGTATAGTGAGAAGACTCACCTCTCGTTGGAAAGCAATCAATCTCACACCCGAACTGTCGGTCTAGACTCCGCCTAATATATCACATTTATCTCTAATTAATAAATAATACTAGTAATCCCAAAATGCTAGACCGAATCTCTCTACAAAATCTTAGGAGGGCGAAAAGACCATATTGCCCCTCCTTGGCCAAAAGTCCACCAAACGGCCAAAAGCTCCAAAAGTCAACGAAGGTCAACACTCAGCGAGTACGTTGGGCGTATAGCCCTCTATGATGGGCGTACTACCCTCAATGCATGCATCGGGAAGTCTCAACGCTACGTTGCGCGTAGCTGGGAGTACGCACGACGTACGTCTCAGATTTCATTTGGTCTTAATCTGTTAAGACAAATGCTACAACTATAGATCCAAGCTAAATAAGGCTTATTACTCCATAAAGTTGTGGACTTTTAGCCTTAGCTTGGCTGAACAAGCCCCAAACTTACAAATTCTAACCTTCTCAACACCAAAGTCCACATATCTCGTACATGGGGAGGTATAGACGATCAAATCCCCATTTTTATGAATCTAAACAACCAAATACACTTAAAAGGATAGAGGATATGCTCTAGAGTTCACCAAACTCACAAAGCTCCAAACTTGGGACATAAAACCCTAAAAATGGACCCAAAACTTGAACTACTACAACAATGAGCAAGTTTCGAACTTGATACCTCTGGATGATGCACCAATAATAGAAGAACTCAGATCCAAGAGCTAAAAGCACCAGTTATCCTTCATTCAAGGCTCCTTCTTCACAAATAGCTTCACAATAACACTCAATGAGCCACAAGCACTCACACAAGCTATGGAAACGAGATTTAGGGTTTGATGGAAGTTGAAGGCTGGAATAAGGCCATCATGTTCCTTAAATAAGGGCACACAAGGCATTAGGTTTTTCACTCTAAGCCTAGTACGCCCAACGTACCCTTTGGTATGCCCAGTGTACTAGGTGGCCTCCATGATCATGCAAACCACATGAGTACGTTGCGCGTACACATGCGTACGCCCCGCGTACTCAATTGCCACCTTTTTCACAAATAAGGACTAATCTTGACAATTGAATAAACGATTAAGATCATCGAAGCATACCTCATTTCGGGATGTTACAATTCTCCCCCACTTGGATCAGACTTCGCACTCGAAGTCATCCTCCGGAAACAGCTCTGGGTACTTCTCACGCATCTCGGACTCCAGCTCCCAAGTCCACTCCGAGCCTCAACGATGCTGCCACTGGACTTTAACCAAGTGCACTTCCTGATGGGTTTTGAGCATTCTAACACTCCTATGGTGTACATGCAACCCTAGAAACCTTGGATCTATGTTTTCTCTAATATACATGCAAATTTGATTTTCCAAGGTTTCTCATCCTAACTAGCATGGCATGGGGTACTTGTAATATAAAAACTAGTAGAATGACATACCTTTCTTGTAGCTTGGATTCCTCAAGACCTTGTGAGCCTAGCACCCCAAATGTGATGCCTCAAATGTTTCACACAACACCACAACTCTTGGAATAACTTGAGAGAAGAACACTTTCACTCAAAATCGGCTAGCCCTCCTTGTTCTTGTCTTAGTGGCCGATTTGCTTGCCATAAGGTTCTTTATATAGTGTGTCACATGTAGGGTTACACCATGCAAACCCTAATGTGCATGACTGTGACATCCCCATTTTCACGGCCAGAAAAGACCGATTTTGTTTATGCTTAGTTTGAAAATTAGAGTACTTCTTTTAATAAAAATGTTGCGGAATTTGTTCCCAGTAAAACATGATAAATATGTTATCAAAGCATTTCCGAAGAAATGTATTTTTATTCATTTTTAAAACATTTGGGATGTCATCGTCAATACAGAAACATAAGCATAAATAGAACTTACATTCATTTACACTAGTGATCTACATCTCTTTTAAATCTCTCAGTGTAATGTAACTTCATATCGACACCTGTGATAGAAATAAGCTGGAGTGGGTCAGGTTGGGAAACCTGGTGAATACATAGGGTTTTCAACCCACAATAATATAATTATTATGTTTAAACATCAAACAATCAACCCAATTACCCATCCCCATTATCTTCTTTACTCTTAAGGATCTACCCTAAGAATCAACTATTCCTCGTTCATTCATTCCTAAGGATCATCCTAAGGAATTGGCACGAAGTCCATCGTCATCGGGGGTTTAGGCACTAAGTCTGCATAGTCGCCAGGGTTTATACAACAGACACTAAATCTGCATAGTCGCCAGGGTTTAGGCACTGAGTCTGCATAGTCGCCAGGGTTTATACAACAAGCACTAAGTCCGCATAGTCGCCAGGATTTTGGCACCAAGTCTGCATGATCGCCAAGGTTTAGGCATCAAGTCTGCATGATCGCCATGGTTTAGAGTACACCGGGTGAACACATCGTTCACAACACCTACAGGTTGCGAGCCTGCTAGTGTTCCACTGGACTGTCTAGAATAGTCTGTGGTTGTCATCCATACTCTGCTAGATGACGGGGACATCATTTGGGAAAAAGGCTTCTCACATCGTCCACCTCTCACCCTTACCTCATGGTCTATATCACCTCTCAACTCATCATCCAACTCATATTTCATCTACCCATGTCATACCCAACATATTTGTAGATATAAAATACATATACAGTTTAAATCATTTTAAAACATGTATAAAATCGTTCCTCCAGCATAGATAGCAAGTATACAGATAATATGCACACATAGCACGTAATTTATATAAAATACTTCATATCTATGTGTAAGATGAAAGTAACTATGCACTCACTTGATATGGTGGTGACTCGGCACTCAGACAACACTTCGTTAGTGTTAAAACAATTTCCCTCGGACAAAACCTAGTATCATTACCACTGGAGTTTAGTCTAATGTTTGACGAGACTAATTAATAGTCTAGCTATTATTACTATTATATAAGCACGAAACAGTATTTCTCAACCACTATATACAGACAGGGGCCAGACATAAAACACCAGAGGGCAGGACCATTTTGGCATATAGCACTTCTGAAATTCAACAACCCTATGCGGCCCTTTAAACCAGATTCCCCGTACCGCGAGTGGTTAAAAGATATTATAACGACACTTATATAAATCATAATAATAGCCCAAATACTTATTATAAGGTCCTAATAACATTACTATATTAAAACATAAGATATACTAACGATAGGGTAGGCGTAGCTCACTTACAGCGGGTTTTTTTCGCAAAACCGGGCTTCGCTAGAGCAGCGTTCCCGAGCCGAAAGGCTCCTCTTCTCGGAGCTTCCCGATGCTCCGGGACTTGCTTCTAACACCTTGGAGGTGCTAGGGAAAAACTTTGAAGGTTTGGGGGTATTTGGGAGGAAAGAAGTGGAGAGTTGTGAAGAAAATGGGAGATTTGCGCCTCTATTTATAGGCTGCCAGCGCCGAGTACGCTGAGCGTACTCAAAAATTACGTTGAGCGTAATGGGTTTTTAAGGGTTACGCTGAGCGTAATCAAAATTACGTTGGGCGTAATGTGCCACGTGTCACCATGTCACAACTAGGAAATTCTATATCCTTATAACTATAACAATGATAGCCATTGTAATCAAAATTTTGAAAACATGCATGATGTTATTCCATGACAACAAACTTCCATCAAAAATCCAAATGAAAGATCAAAACTCTATACAGACACTACAAATAGTCAACTGCAGATTTGAAATCCTAAAAATCCCGGTTTAAGTCCATTATGGACTAGGATTTTCTTATTGGGCCTAATGGACCAATAAGCCTTCAATTTGACTATTTTGGACTTAGAACCCTTAATTGGGCTCTAATTGGACCCACACTCATAAAACCTAACCTTTTGGGCCATCATGGGCCTTAAATGGATTAGTTTACCTTTAATGGGCCTTGTTGGGCCATAACAAATCTAATTAGCCTTAATGGGCCATAAATCCATTCTTTTATACAAGATTGGGCCGTGAACTACTCTAAAGGCCCAATGGGCTGAAAACCATCAAATTGGGCCTCATATTATCGGACTCAAGCACTAAAGGCCCAAACCATTTCTCTTCCTTCAAATTGGGATCATAATCTACAACTTTCGTTTAGACTCCGTAGGCTAATTCTCGACCGATCTTAAATTTAACAGTAGGAGGAGATTAGACTGTTAAATGTCCGCGTAAAATTCATAACTTCTACATACGGACTTTGTTTTCGTCTGTCTTTTTATCGTTGAGTTCCTATTAATGAGATCTTCAACTCTCATTTAGGCCGCGTAGGCCAAAAACCTCTCGAACTAAAATTCGAGTTTCGGGTCGTGCACTACTATGCCAAATCTTAGAAAATTCATAACTTCATCATACGAAGTCAGATTTGGGCATTCTTTTTTTTGTATGTTCTCGGTTTAACGTATACTACAACTTTTGTTTAGATCACTAAGGCTAAAAAGTCCTCTATCGTAAATTCATTATTTACGTCTCCCGGTGCGTGCCGATTTTACCATAAAACTTCGACATGCCATAACTTCTTCGTTATAACTCGGATTTCAGCGTTCATTATATGTACGGAACCCTTGTAACATTACTAGAACTTGGTTAAGATTAATCATTCTAAATAATCTTCCATCAAAAACTCATTTTTGACGCTCATTGTCTCTAAATTGACTAGCCCGGATCTACAGGCGTTACAATGACTTTTCATTTCCTCCATGATCCACCCGGTTTCAGGTACGTATTTAAATTCAAGAAAAACTTCATATTTTACACTGGGACTCGGCGAGTTGGAGGCCCAACTCATCGAGTAGCTTCGACTTCGAATCGAGTAACTTTACGTGTAATGCTAGTCTAAGGAGTCCAGATCTACAAGTTGGAAGCATTGGAATCGATGAGAAGCGACTGTAAGGATTTGGCATGTGTGGGACTCGACAAGTCGGGTCGTGAACCCCTAACCCCTTTTCTGGTTTGAGTGAAATCATTGAGTCTAGAAGACGACTCAGTGAGTTGGGCAAGATTAGGACTCGGAAACTGAAGAAATCGACGAGTCCAAGGAGGGACTCGACGAGTTAAATTCGTTGTGTCCCGATTATATGACAGTAAGAACTCGATGACTCAGGGAAGGGACTCGACGAGTTGACTCGGTTGACCACGAGTCTGAGTAGTACATGAACTCGCCGAGTTAGGAGATAACTCGACGAGTTGGGGTTGACTGGGAGTTGACATTGAAATTGACTTTGACCTAGATGTTGACTTTGACCAAGGGTAAAATGTTCATTTTACCCTGAGAAGGATTATCAGATTTTTTATTAAGTGTATTATGTAGTTGATAGCCGGGGATTCGCCGAAGCAGTAGTCGGAGATTCTTCACTCGAGTTTCAGCAGTTAGCCTTACGGGGTGAGTTTCCTTTAGTAGGAACGGGTCTACGGCACCAAGGCTGGCCCGTATATGTGATATGATAGTAGCTGAGTGTGGGCGGGGCCTGAATCTCATAGTAGCCGAGTGTGGGCGAGGCCCGAATCTCGTAGTATTATTTGAGTATAGTTATGTGAATGCTTGATAGGAATAGATATAATTGTTGTCTGTATGATACTTGTATGCATGTTAGACAGCGGGGTGTGGGCGGGGCTCGAATCTCCTAGACAGCGGAGTGTGGGCGGGGCCCGAATCTCCTAGACAACAGAGTGTGGGCGGGGCCCGAATCTCCATGAGAGTAGGCGGGGCCCGTATCTCTTAGTTGCATGTTATGTGTATGGTATATGGTAGTTTTAGGAGACTCACTAAGCTTCGTTCTTACAGTTTTCAATTTTGGTTTCAGGTACTTCAACTAGCAAGGGGAAGGGCTCGGGATGATCGCACACCACCGTTTTAGACTGAGATGTTAGACTCTGATTTATTTTTCTCATATGATTTTGATACAGTATTTGACACGATGTTTTGAGATACTTGATGCTTGATTTTCTTTATGATGATGGATGATTCATGGTTTTATTATAAGATTTAAAACAAAATTTTTGGACTGCATTTTTGGGTTGTTTCACTTTAACTTATTAATAATAATAAGTGGTTTAAGACTAAAGAACAATAATTTTAAATGATAATAACATCAATTTATAAATTAGATAACGTTAACAACAAATAAATTGTATTTTAAATGAACATCAATATCGAAATTAGAAAATAATCGCATAAATAAAATTTAAATTAATTAGTCATAACAATTGTTAAAAATAATATTAAATAGATAATTATATTTAATTTTATTAATGAAGAAGGTGGGTTGATGTCAATGAATAATATTGTTCAAAATATTATGTTAAAGTTAATGTCAATAACATAACCATTTTAAACATATATTTTTCAACATTTTAACAATATATTTTTAACCTACGTTGCACAACGCGCGTGAATTCGTCTAGTCATCATACCTCATACATACTTATAAAGCTAGCATTTTTTCTTGAATCTCATGCATTTGAAACCCCCTTTTTTAACTTCCTCAAACCACATTCATTTGAAACCCCCTTTTTTAACTAATGCAACTCAAAAGTTTTTTTAATTATGATTTAACACTCAAAAGTTTTATAACTTATATTATGTTTAATTAGCATTTAGTGAAAAGTTTACTATAAAAAGACCAATCTTTTGGGAAGAAATGCATACAAATCATTTACAAATTTCAGAAAGAAAACAAACTTAAAGGTTTTTGTGTTAGGTTGAGGTCTTATGACCACTTTTAGAGATATGCTATTATATTAAAGCTTTTAATTTGTAAGTTTGTTATACTAATTCGTTTTTGGATTATTGTAATACAGTCGTTGTATATTGTGGTTTAATCGTTAATATATTGATCATATGTTATATAGGGTGATGTCGAAAATATTTAATTAAATATTTTAAATATGTTTTTTTGTAATTGTACCGTTTCAAAAAGATAATTAATTAAAACTCATACATATGTTATATTTTCCATCTCTCTCTCTCTCTCTCTCTCTCTATATATATATATATATATATATATATATATATATATATATATATATTATAATAGAGATCAAAACACTTCAACCAAAATTCATTTAAAATCTAATATTTCAAATGCTTTTTAATAATTATTGTAAAATTTTCAACATGTGTTACTTAATTGATTGATTAATAAAAATATTAATGTTTTGAAATTCCTAACTCTTAAACATATATTATTTAATTTGTTAGTTAACTAAAATATTTTTCCTACATAAAGATAACATTTTTATGTTTGGTTACTCATATTTGTTTATGTAATTAGAAAAGAATGTGTAAATAGAATGACTACTTCAATTTCACATACGAATCGATACCACTAGAGAGATATGTTGTCTTTAACCGGTGGTAGGAGATCCACGTACCCTTTTTAATTATTTATATTAATGCTTAGTAATATCTATTTTATATTTCTATTCACCTTAATTTTTTAGGTACAAATTAAGGATGGGGATTCTAGTATGACTTCATTCTTGGTAATATCTATTTTATATTTCGGCGCACCAACATAAAGTCAAACGTACGCCTTGCAAAATATGTAATTAAAATTAAAGATCATATTTACTAATCTGCTTATTTTAAAACTCTTGATGACATTTATGTATAATGATATATTTTGTATGACTTCATTCTTAATTTCAATGTTTAATATTTTAAAGTTCATATATGAAACCTTGGATGTTTTGGTGTAATATAAATAATGTAATACAATAGGGATGTTATTCGGGCCAGAACCAAACCGAACCGACCCGAACCCGAATAACCCGAGAACCGAATAAGGGTATTTGTATGAACCAAAAACCGAACCAAATAAGCAATACGGGTTCGGTTTGGTTCGGTTCGGGTTTTATTCTGTTCGGTTCGGTTCCGGCCCGAATAACCCAAATAACATGTACAAGATGATTAATGACCTATTATTATTGTATAACCTGAATAACCCAAATAACCCAATTAACATTTACAATGTGATTATAACTATTGTATTTTGTATGACTTTTGTATTTTATGATTTCATAACAAATCTTTTAAAGAAACAAATTTGTTAATTAAAAATAATACAAAGTATATATAATTGTTCCAAAGGTGCAAAAAGAGTTAGAATTTGTGAACTAAGAATATAAACACGGATAACATGGATTAACTATTCTTGATTAAAATGTAAAATACAAACACCAAAATCTTAAGATATAGTTATGAAGCAACATATTAAACACTAAACATTAAACACCCACCAAAGAGCTTCTAGCCCAACGGTATCAGGTGGTGCCCTCCCTCTTTGAGGTCGCGGGTTTTAAGTCCCGCGGTGGACATAGGTGGAATTAGGTGTTAGTTTAGGAGTAGATTATAATATTTGTAATTGCCGGTTCAAAAAAAAAACATTAAACACCCAAAACATCCAAAAATCTATATATAAGTATATAAGTTAAACATTAAACATTCGACACCCAAATTAAAATATGAATTTTAAGTTTTTAACCATATCCAAAATAACATTTTTCAAACACGAATTAACTATTCGGGAATATTAATTGGTTGTTTTCCCTTTCCATCTCTATTGTTTATCACCTCTTCTAAAGATTTCGCGACCTCATCGTCTTTCAAAATTTCATCAATGTTGTCCACAATTGGCTTTCTTGATTTCCTTACCTAATCTTGGGTGCAAACCAAAGCCTCTACTATATTTGCAGACAAATTTGTTCGATATTGATCCAATATCCGCTTGCTTGTACTAGACGCCGCCTCTGACGCCACGGTAGAGATTTGCAGTCCCAAAATATCTATCAACATAAACATAGAAAATGTTAAAATATAATTTTTTTTTAAAAGTATACAAATAATAAAGTTATACATTTCGACATACGTGATACAATAGGGTAACGAGATGCATTGTGTTTCCACCAAAGTAGAATATCAAAATCTTTATTGTATTTAACTAACTGCTCGTTTAGGTATCGTGTCAACTCTGTTTCCATTGATGTTGATGGGTAATCAATTTGCACTATTAAATCACCCATGGAGTCGTTTTCGTAATCAATCACTACTACATCTTCATGACCATGTGTTTGATTTTGAGAAGAGTCGGTATTGTCAAACTTTGATTTGTAGAAATAAAAAAAATTCTCAAATCTTTGTTGAAGACCCCGTATTAAGGCCTTAGCCTTCAAAATGACTTCCGAGTTGAGCATGGGATCTTTTTGTGTATTCTTCAACTTAATCAACTTCTCAAAGGCTTGTTGAAGAAAATCAAACTTGAACCGTGGATCTAATATGACCGCAAAATACAAAAAATCGTTTAATTTTTCAAGGTCGCCCCAATACTTATCGTATTTGTCAATCATGTCCTTCCCGATCAAACAAAATTGGGGACTAGCCGCCCATTCCTTAATGTGTTTGTACACATCACATATTTCTCCAAAAAAACGATGTGTCATCGGTTTTGTTGACGTCGATACTATGTCGGTTTTCACTTTGAATTTCTCGAGAAATCCAATGTTTAGAGGCATGTATCTCACTGAATATATAACCAAATAATGCATTTAAATAGTCTAAACTGTAGTTAAAATTGAGAACTACAATCTGGAAAAAAGTTGGGCAAATCCGACAAATAACGAAGACGTTATGACAGTTCAAAGTTGGCTAAAAAATTCCAAACATGCTGAAACAGAAAAACTCAGCTTTAATACCCCATGTTTAGAAGCTTGTATCTCACTGAATATATAACCAAATAATGCATTTAAATAGTCTAAACTGTAGTTAAAATTGAGAAATACAAGCTGGAAAAAAATTGGGCTAATCCGACAAATAACAAAGACGTTATGACAGTTCAAAATTGGCTAAAAAATTCCAAACATGCTGAAATTAAAAAAAAAAACAATGGAATGGAATATGAAATTACCTTTGACTTCAAACATGCCAAAAACATTCTCCAACTCCACCGCAATCTTCAACAAATCGTATGTGGAGTTCCATCGGGTTGGGCTATCATTACACAAAAATTTCTTGGATTCCACATTTAGTTCTTTCATGCATTCTTTGAACCTTTGAATCCGTTGTGTAGAATTCCTAATGTATTTAACGGCCTTTTGCATGCACTTGATACTAGATCGGTGTTGATCAAACTCATCCCTAACAATAAGGTTAAGAACACTCGTCGCAAGTAGGGATGAGAAAAACACTCGATCGATCAAATACTCATGTCGTCGATTTGTCGATTGCTTTGATTTTTTGTTTCCAGGTTACGTGGATATCGGGTATTTGGGTTACGAACTTATGATGGATTGAACACGATAGTACAAGACCGAATAAGCTATCGATCAAGGGAAAAAAATGTGACTTTTCAAATTCGGTTCGGTCCATTTGGCCCGAATAAGCCCTTATTCGGGTAACCCGAACCGAATAACCCGAAACCCGAATAAGCCTAATATAGATACCCAAAAACCGAATCGAATTGCTTATTCGGGCCTAATTCGGTTCGGTTCGGTTCAGGTTTCGGTTCGGATCGGGTTTTCGGGCCAAATTCTCATCCCTATAATACAAAGTTTATTAGTTCAATATTATTTATTAATAGCTCATTCAAAACAACTTATTTCTTATTTTATCCAAAAAATATTATCGGACATAAGAAAAGTAGATTACATTAATGTTATACAAAAACTTATAATATATATTGGATATTATAAAAGTAAAAGTAAAGTTTATAAGGTATTGACTATATTAGATAGTATCAAAATAAGTTGATAGATTTTTATGTTATTTGATAATTCGGTTAATGCCCAAAACATAACTAAAAACGTAAATTTCAACATATTTCTATTTTTTCCATAATTATTTTAACCACTTAAATGTATTCTTGCGCAACGCGCGAGGTTACGCCTAGTATACTTATAAAGGGGGCATTTTTTCTTGCATAATATCCATTTGAAACCTCCAAAACTTTTTATTTTCCACATAATTAATAATAGCCATTCAAAAGTTTTGTAATTTTGTGTATACTTAATGATATTTTATGAAAAAAAATTGATTAAATCATGTTCATTTTTAACTTATATATACTTAATGGTATTTCATGATATCTCTTTACCTATGTGTATGCATAATTTCATTTTCCTTGGAGAGAATACTAGTGGGTGTATTACTGCTAAAATTTTTGGATTCTTTTGATACAAGGTTTGTTATTGATTTAATACATGTAATTTTTTTATTCTTATTATTAATCTTTTTCTCATTTTTGATGAAGTTTTGCATTCTATTTGTGTGTTTTCATGGGTTGTTTCTCACATCTCCAGTGAAATGAAAATCTAGAGTGATAATACATCTCAAGCATATATTTCTCAACCTACAAGATTTTTTTTACTTTCAAATAATAATTAGGATTCTGATTATTAATTCTTCCAATTGAGTAAAATGACAAGATTGCTCATTCTTAGAGCATTTTTTTTATTTAAGACCATATGATTAATTTTTTTTCACTTGAATAAATACTTTATGCGTTTAAAATGTGATGATTGTATATATAAATACTTTTAATTAAAAAAGTTATTGTATTATATTAATTAATTCATTAAAACACATGACTTGGGCGGTTTAATATATGATATATGATATATTCACATGACTTGATGTATGCGAATGCAAAGCTTGACAAAGTTAAAGGCTGCCAAAATATAATAACCAATATGATATTAAAAAAGTTGATGAGATTACATGAGTAAGAGAAGACGAATGCAAAATATTGGATTTAGTGTGTTATTCGAGTAACGAAACCGAATTTGTTCAAACTGGACCCGAATAACCAAAAAGTAGATTAACAAAAGTAATACAGTTCGGTTAAGCAACAAACATCAAACTGATAACCCAAAATCCAACTTACCCGCATGACGATCATGCCTAGATGACGTGACGTATATTCGATGATGTGATATTTTGTAGGTAAAATGACTTCATTACTCACATTTGTCTCTATATAAACGTGTAATTAAATATTTTTTCAAAGTTAGCTGATTTTATATATAGATTGTAAATTTTTAATTATGTAGGTGAATGGAAGAAACTATTTATTGATGTATTTTATGAGGAAAAAAATGATAGATCAAACTACTATTATTACAGAACCAAATCATGTTTAGATATATGTCATTAAGATAATGCAATTCTAAAAAATAGCTATACAAATTGATTATCATAATAGTAAATAATACAATAAATCAAAAGTTAATGAAATTTTATACTATCCAATAATAAACGCTCTTGAGATAGTTAGTTTAAATATGTATCTATCTTATTCTATATTTAAAGTAATTAAAATAGAAAAAAATATATTATTTCAAAGCCAATGATACCGACATAACTATTTTTAATAGCATATATTAATTATATTATAATATTCTGTGCAACGCGCGGATATTCGCCTACTATACTTATAATAGAGGCGTTTTTTCTTCGAGCACATTCATTTGAAACCCCCCAACCTTTCAACTTCTTTTTAAATTAGTACTTTAAATCTAATATTACTGTAATTTCAATATTAATTCTTTATTCTCAATATAACATATTAAGTTTGTTAATCTAAATAAGATGTTTAATTTAAAACATAATTTTTATAATATATTCAAAACCTATTTTTTTTCTAAATAGTTAAAAAGTTTAAATATAAGATCTAAATCAAAATGTCAAATTAACAAAAAAAATTGATTAAAAATTACTTTTTATAATAACTTTTTCTTCTCAAAATAGATAGTTTAAATTAAATTAAAAATTTTAAAATTTTAAATATAATATTAAATATAAAACATGTATAAAAAGATGGTTTTAAAATTCATTAAAAATAATAAAGGTATAAATAAAATGTTAAAAACCTACATCGTAATTCCAAATTCACACACAAACTATAGATATATTGCATTGAAATAATATAACATAAAATGTCTATCTAAATTAAATTTATTTTTATTTTCATAGGTAGTCGCTATTGAGGTGATGCGACTTTAAATAGAATAATATGAGTTCTATTATTTGATACTCATAAATAAATTACGAAAGTAATTTTATGCACTCATGTTTGATAATGCTTATCATTTATTTAAAATACTTAGAATGTTTTATAATAAATTAGTGTAAGAATTATTAGTTTGAAGATACTAACAATAATATATTTATTTTAATAACATATATCAATATTTTAATTATAACGTGCAACATGCGAAATATCGCCTAGTATAATCTAATTAGTAAGAGAGTGTTGAAGTGCCACAATTTATGATCATACATTGTTAGAAATAAGTAAATTATTAAATATTTGTCGGTGTATATGCAATATGCCCATCAAACTTGGATGTGGAATTGCATCGACCATTAATTGTTTGGATTCCATGAAATTTTCCATAGGGTAATATAATCAAAAAACAACTATAAGTTTATGTAAGAAGATGGAAGTTAATAACTATTTTTTTGTAAGGTTTGTTTGTTTCCAATATCTAAAAACCATGAAATTCCATTCATAAGATACAAAATCACTATAGCTATAGTTCAAATTAGTAAAACATATATTTTATGTAAAGGAATCAAATTCATAAGAGGAAGAATCATCTTCTATACAGACGTATAAACATCAAAATGATATTATTTGATGGTTGAAAATAATTTTGGAGCAGTTGATCGACCCCTCAATGGTAGCCCTACATACTGCATACCGTAGATCTAGTCATATTTTGTATCCTGGATCAAACTCGATTATACAAATGTGCACTCGGTTATACAAATGTGCACTCAGCATATCCTAAATTGCATTCGATACTCATGTAAATCTCAAATAGGCCTCGCACCGACTGTCCACAGGAGGCCCCAAGATTTCAGCCCGCTATATAATTCACTAAATTTAGGCCATTTTTCTGGTAGGTCACCATCTCTATCTCTAGTAATCTTCTAATAGAGCGTGAAAAAAGAAACAAAAACAAATGAGAGATGGAAGACTTGTCGGGTAGGGTGGGCGACCATGTTTCTTAATTATTTAATTGAACTTAATAAAAAAAAAATAAAGCTAATTTAATCATCTTACATGGCCAAAAAAAAGATTGAACTTTGCAGTGTTGTGATTTCGTCATCTGTTCATGTTACATCACCATCACCATTACCATCGTACCCCACCGTGAATTTAGTAACGGTACCCCACTGCAAATTGAGTGTTGTGATATATCATCCAACATCAAAAAGAGGCTTTAATCTTAGATGAAGCCTATAAATAAAGCCTACCTCGCACATTTTCCATTGAAACCCTTTTAAAATTGGAAATCCAAAATTTAAGATGTCTTAAAAATTTGGATACATGATTGTGATGTCGGAATATGTATCCAAAGTGTTGATTGGTTACTGATTTAAATATTAATTTGGATAAAGTTTAGACAAGTATACATATCAAGGTTGTGAAGATCAGGATCCTACTTATGAACGTTTTTGAGTTTGCAAAATCGGTATCGTAAGATCGAGATCGGGATCCTAAGATCCCACAAAATAAAACATAATTCTAATTTATAAATTTAAAGCATAAAAAATATTTCAAATGTTCAATTTTTCGTTCAAAAGTTATAAAAAATTCAAAATATTAGTATAAGTCACAACACAAAATGATAAACGGTAAATTGGTAAAGGGTAAAAGATATAAATTGGCAAAAAAAATCATTTGCAGTATATATATATATATATATATATATATATATATATATATATATATATATATATATATATATATATATATATATATATATATATATATATATATATATATATATAGGTGGGTTCAATTGAGAAAATAAAAAATGTTGAGAATGGAGGAATCATTCTCAGCCACTCATTTAATCTAAGCATAAAAAGACACGGTGGCAAACTTGTAAATATGTTAATAACCTTCAATCTCAAATACGTAACTATAGAGAATTCGATAACAGTTCGTTCATCATCAAAATTTCTCCTCCAACCTTCAACAATCATCCAGTGTTAATCAATCATCGATATTCGTGGCTGGGAGGTTCGCCGTTCAAGACAGATTCGCAACCCAATTTCATCAATTTCATCGATTTCTTCGTTGAATACTCCGAATGTTCGTAGCTTGCAAGCATTTGTTAAAGTTTATAACGAATTTGGAACTGGAATTTCCCAGATTCGCAAACGAAATCAGTTGGAATCGGAATTTCTTCGTTGTTCATGAAATTGGAATCGGAGTTCTGGACTCGCAGTCACAGTCGACATTGAAGGACTCAGAATCGATACTCACAGGTTCCCAATCGGATTTTTAGAAATCAAAATCAAAATGAGAAATCGATCAGACATATGATGTCGCATCTGAAGTCAAAATCGGAAGTATATGATGATTTTGGAATTGATAACTTGATGTTTTTAACATTTTTAAAATAGTTAACTTGTATGCACTCCAACTGTTTGATGAAATGCATAAACTAAATTACCACGTTATATTCACATATGAATATGTTTTCTCACCTGAATCAGTATATGATTATTAAAAAGACAAAACAAATATACAATTCTGTATGTTATTCATATGTGAATAACATATAAAAATTATATATATTTGTCAAAATACCTTCTAATATTCATAAGTGAATATCTTCACAAGTGAATATACCTTGTAATATTCATATGTGAATATATTGTGTAATATTCATAAGTGAATATATCATCTAATATTCACAAGTGAATATACTATGTAATATTCACATGTGATATACCATGTAATACTATGTAATATTCACATATGAAATATCATTTAATATTCATAAGTGGATATACCACCTAATATTCACAAGCAAATATACTATGTTAATATTCACAAGTGAATATATCGTCCAATATTTAAATATGAATATACTATGTTTATTATATGCTATATTCATATATGAATGATACTTAAATTGTAAAAAAAATAAATCATACTTTTTATTCATAAGTGAATAATGAATGTACTGTAATAAAACCTGATACATTTTTATTCACTTATGAATAACGATAGCTGAAAATATAAAAAAACTAAATTTTTTATTTTATCTTAAAACTATATCAATATGGATGTCTATTTGTAGAGAATAAAAAATCTTGCATTTTGGTATATTTAAAATCATTTTTTGATAAAAATAGCTTCTAAAAATTAAAAAAAATGAAAAAAACTATGTTTTTGTATATATTAAGGTAATGATTAACATAGTTTAAGGAAATATGTTTTGTTGGAAAACACATGTCTATTCATTTCCCATTTCCGCTGCTACGACGGAGGCTTTTGTGGCAAAAATAAATGAGTGGCTGAGAATGATTCCTCCATTCTCAACCTTTTTTTTTCTCAATTGAACCCTCCCCTATATATATATATATATATATATATATATATATATATATATATATATATATATATATATATATATATATATATATATAGAGGGAAAAGTTCAATAGAGAACCATAATTATTGGTTCTTCAAGGAACCAAATCTTTTTTTCAATTTCTAGAGTTTATTCTTTACCGAAAAAAAAATCTAAAAATATCTAAATTCATATATTAACATTGTGAATGTGAAAAATATTTTTCGGATTTACCGTGTGAATCCGGATTCACGTTGTGAATTTTCAAAGATTCACATTATGAATTTGACGTAAAAAAAAATTCGAATTTGATATCATTGGAAAAAGGATAAAAAGTTATGAATTTCTGTATTTTTAGTTTTTTTTTTTTTGATAAAAAATAAGTTGTAAAAGTTGAAAAAAAGATTGGTTCATTGGTTCATTGGTTAATTATGGTTCTCTATTGAACATCTCCATATATATATATATATATATATCAAAGGAAGGTACAACTGGATCAGATCCCGATCTTACTATCCTACCTGCGATCATACCCCAAATACGATCCATTTACTATCCCGTTAGTTTTTTATACCTAAGATCATAGGATCATACAATCATGCAATAAGATGATGATTTTGACAACAACGACACATATTATCAAATCTAACTATTTCATACAATCATTACTCTATTCATTACTCTATTAACAAATCTAACTATTTCAACATATATAAGACTGAACCCTCAATCTTTGATTAAAGACACATTCCCAGCAACTTCTAGTTAATGTTATCCTATATTGGATTAAGGGAATGCATATGTAATTAATGGACCCAAAAAAAAAAAAATACCATGTATGCCCAAATTTCCGGATTGTATTTAAAAATAATTATATAAAAGTCATGGGAAAGTAAATTTTTTTTTTTTTTACCATTTTACCCCAAATATCCAGTTGGTTGGACAAGTTTTGCTGATATGCTCAAACATCAGAAAGTGATCTGATTTTGAAACAAGATCGATGATAAGGTCGCACGATCGAAATAGGATCGTGAGATCTATGTGCGTAATGATCAGTCAACGCGGGTTGGAAATCAGAACAACCACGCACAGAGCGTCGTCACTTGACACATCGTTACCTAGGTGATGTACTACTTCAGGATTCTTGCTTCGTATCGGGTGTTCTTCATGTGCATCTAATCTATTGTTAGATTAGGGCTATTAATCTCTACTGATCGATGAGTCTTTATCTCTTAGTTATGAATGGTATAGATGTAAAATCGGGGTGGGTGGTAAGTCTTTAGTGAACAAGTGCTGAGCATTCCGGGTGGGTGGTAAGTCTTTAGTGAACAAGTGCTGAGCATTCCGTGGAACCTGTTTTCACCATTAATGTTAAGTTCTATTTCATGATACATACTTTCTTAAAATTTGCAGTGATGATCAGTACGTAATCAGTTTATTCTTTATTTGATCTTTTAGTTTCCTTGCAACCAGTAAATGAATCGACCATAATCTGGGGTTTCCTTATGAGCATCTGGTTGTGCCCAAAATGTGAAGCTTATGTCTGTGTACACTAACACTCTCCATATCAAAAACCAGCAATGAACGAACGGATCTAGCTGCACACTTTGGTAAAACTGACCATGGTCAAATAAGCAGCTGCAACATAATATTATTTGACTGCTGTTGAATTAAAGTTGTTGATGTCTTGATGATATGTTTCAATTCAAATTTAGCTTTTATAAGAAAGGTTAATGCTAAAATCACCAGGGATTAAGTTCGATTGTTTTGGATGAGAGAAAATGTATTCAGATTTTTAATAAAACCATAATCTACTACACTTACGGCTCGTTCCCGGGTTTAACGAAAGAAAAGAAGAGAAGAGAAAAAAAAGTCACGAGAGAAAAGAAGAGAACGGAAAGGAAAACAAAATTTTCTTTTGTGTTTCCGAGTTGGAGAGAAGTGGAAGGAAAATGAATCATTTTGTTCTTTCTTTCCAAATCCTCCCAAATCGGAAGGAAAGTTAGGAGGGAAAGTGATCCTCCCATTTCCCTCCACTTCCTTCTAATTCTCTCCTTTAATAAAACTCGGGAAAACCAATTTCTTTTATTTTCTTCTCATTTCCACCCATTTCTTTTTCCTTTCTCTCCTTGAACTCGGGAACAGGGTCTTAATCTACTACACTGTGTGATAATGTGTATTATGACTTCAATGATAATTCATTTCGTCAAATGCAAAATGGTTAATTGAGCAACATGTGTATACACAATGACAGGTCTTGACAATTTGTCTTTATTATAGATATGTTGGCTGTCATAATAAATGATTATAAGTGGGTGCCCTCAAATTGGTGGCCACTTTTGTGGGTCATACAATATTTAATTTCCATGAAATTATAACCAAACTGAAGAATTGGAATTAATTGCACCAAATTAGTTAGACGTTGAAAGACTTACAAGTCTTGACAATTTGTCTTTACTATAGATATCTTTTTCCCATTTTGTGATATTTTTCATAGAAAATTGAAAGTATGACGCTATAGATCTTTCTTAAGACCATCAAAGAACAACCATATTTAGCTGTGTAAAGAACAATTAAGAGTGAAACTACTCATATTAATTGCATGTATACACAATGAGGCCGAAGGGTGTGGAAGGGTTTTTTACGCGTAGAGGGTGATGTGGCGGGGGGTTCTTACGCGTGAACACCGCCCCCCATGTCCGTAAGCGTGGTGTGAATTGAGGTCAATTACGCGTTGTTACGACTAATCAATTTCATTTGTGCCAAACGGTCAATTTTTGACCCACTAGAAAAAAAAAAATTAAAACTTTTTAACCTTATATAAATACCAAATATTTTTAAACCATTTCACACCACAAAATCATTCACATATCTCTCTACTCTCTCGTTTTTTCTCAAAAGTATGGAGCAAAATCAAAATACCCCAAACACTCCAACAACCCCAAACACTCCAAATGATCAATATCAATGTTACATTCAAATGTTAACATCCTCAATCCAACAACAACCTCTATTTACCAACATTCCATATCAGCCAAACTACTTCCAACAACAAAGACCACAACAATTCAATCAATCTCACTTCTAATGTTTTCAACAATTTCAACCGCAACAATTCCAAACACAATCATCTCAACAATTCCAAACACAACAATCTCAAGTCCCTTTTTTTCAATCCTCACCTATAAACTTGGACAATGACGGTGACGACCGGGTCGAAGAAACACAACCATCTAGGAGAAGGAAAGCAAAAGGAAAAGCTACAAATAAAAGAGGAACGGCTTGGATCGAAGATGAGGAGGAAGCTTTAGCTAAAGATTGGATTTCTATATCGTGTGACTCGAGGACGGGCAACACGCAAACGGGAAACAATTTTTGGCTTCGTGTTTTAGATCACTTTCACTCGCTTTTGGGAAGGAAAACGGGTCAAACGTACGACACGGTCAATGAAAAATGGCGTGAAATATGAGCGGATTGCACAAAGTTTAACGACATAAAATCTGAAAAATATGCATAAAGGTGGTAGCAACGATTTCAATATTTTATCAACCGATTGCCAACAATACAAGGTTACCAACGGCGGTAAAGCGTTTGGCCACCAAAAAGCATAAGAAATTTGTCGTAAGGGTCCAAAATAGGTCCTTAACCCGGAGACTTTGCATTCGGAATCGACCACCGGTTCCAACAAAATGACAAGAACTTCCGAGTCGGATGTGGGTTTTGGTGTCGACCTCAATGACGACTTCGATGGCACTGAAAGAGAGGGTCCACTGGAAGTCCAACTTCGTCGACCACCGGGAAGGGATAAAGGAAAAAAGGCGGCGTCTTCAAACGGAAAAGCGAGTAACGAAGATGTACTTGCGGAAAGAATTGACAAAATTCTAAGTTTTTTACAAGTAAAAAAAAATATGAAGCAACGGAGGAAGGTCGGCGCCAGAAACAAGCACTTACCAATCTTCAAATTTTAAATACGAAGCCGCAACCGAATATCGACCCGGAAAATCTAGCCGCGTTTTTGAAAATCCAACAAGTTCGGAAAAAGTATGGAAATTAGGTTTTAACGTTTTAATTTTATGTTTAATTTCTATGTTTTTTTAGTTATTTAGGTTTAAATTTTTATGTTTTTATGTTTTTATGTTTTTTTTAGTAATTTAGGTTTGAAATTTTATGTTTTTATGTTTTTTAGTAATTTAAGTTATGTAATGTGTTTTTAGGTAATGTGAAATATTTAATTATGTTTATTAATTATGTTTTTTCAATTTTAATCTAAATATAAGAAAACAACAAAAAAAAAATAAAAAAAATAAACAATGTGGAGTGATAACCATTTCCAATGTTAGTGAACATGTAGTGGAGATGATGTGCCGCATACGTGGCATCACTTTTCTAGTGAACATGTAGTGACAACACCCCATAGTCTGACAACTTGCATTATGTTTTTGTCCATTGCTCTTATTTTCTTGCAAAATACCGAGTTTTAAACAAATTTGAAACTTTGGTAGGAAATTATAAACTAGAGAAGCTATGAAGTTTAGTTGATGGCTAATTACTAATTGTCTAATTTGTTCTTCTAACACGTATCATGGAGAGTAAAATGAAAGTTTTATTGCGTATATTTTCACGTATTTTTAAATTCAATATCAAGTGTCTAACATACCCCTTTTATTTTTACTATATCAAGAGGTAACCAACTATGAAATAGTCCCCATAACCTGCTATACCAGGTACAACATGTTACCAACTTTTATTTTTTCAATTTTGGCCCATGTTTTATTTTTCATTACGAATTTGGTCACTTTTTTATTTTTTATTTTTTTGTAAAAGTTTGCCCCGAAATTGGTTGGATGTGCCAAGTATATGGAGTTAAATAGTGGAGGGCGAATATGAGATTCATGAAATTGGTTACAATACTAAAATAAACAGTAATATCATTAATATTTTCATGGGTCGGTTTGTATTTTATGTCATTAGTTTGCTTGTTTTGTGATTTATATCACATAATTTTTAGTACCAAAAAATATCACAATATGGGAAAACCTATGGATAATAAATACAAATTTCCAAGACTTGCAAGTCTTTGGAGGTTTAATTTGTGGCAATTAATTCCTATTCTTCATCTTTGATTTTTCTTATAGCTTCGTTCTCATTTTATTGAAATTAAGCATTGCATGCCCCACAAAAGCAGATACCAATTTGAGCCACCCACTTGGAATCATTGTCTTCACAATCACAGTCAAGACTATATAAACCCTCACAGGGCAGTTCATATACAACTACCAAAAATCTTTCAGATTTTGATTTACAATATGAATCCTTGTGTTTTAATAATTTTCTCATTTCTCTTGCTCCTCCTTGTGACTACAACTGCCAGCCAATTGGGAGGTGATGATACTTATAATGGTGTTAATATGAAAAAGTGTTTGGATAATGAGAGATGTTGAGTTAATTGGTGGAGACTCACCATTGTCTCCCACCCACTCCTCTTTCCATAAATTACTCCTTGATTTGCTCCACTAATTTCTCCTCTTTATTCCTTTTCATCTACTATAAAAGGAAGCATATGTTGAAGGGAAAAGATGCACCAAAACACAACAAAAACATATATAAGAGTCAAGTAACTTCTCTTATATATCCAGTAGAAATAGTGAGGAAGCCTTTTGTGCAGAGCCTTTTCGGCAGCCAAAAGCACGAGTGATACCTTATACTGAGTGATCAGATTACAAGTGCAGTTTAGCCTTGTATGATTGTAATTTTCTCTGGTGATAATAAAATCCTCTCTCTCTCGTTGGCCCGTGGACGTAGGTCAGATTAGACCGAACCACGTTAAATATTGTGTTCTGAAATTTATTTTATTGTCTATTATTACTAACAACTGGTATCACAGCCCAAGGTTGAAGGAGGTCATATCTTGTAGTATGCTCTGTGGTTGCAGCTTAGTCTGATCGGCCACATCAGAAACAAGGTTGACCGTTTTGTGTACGACAGATTTATATTCTAGTATACAATATTGTTCTTTCGAAGTTATGGCGGAAGATGGGAAGGTTAAGATCGACAAATTTGATGGTCACGATTTCGGTTTCTGGAGAATGCAAATCGAAGATTATCTCTACCAGAAGAAGTTACATGAACCACTGTCCGGAGAGAAACCCGAAGATATGAAGGAGGAGGATTGGGACTTGTTAGATCGGCAGGCACTTGGTGTGGTGAGATTATCATTGGCAAAAAATGTAGCTTACAATATTGTCAATGTAAAGACTACTCATGGGTTGATCAAGGCCCTATCTAACATGTATGAAAAACCTTCAGCAGTAAATAAGGTTTTTCTGATTCGACAGTTAGTAAATCTAAAGATGAAGGAAGGTGGCTCGGTGACAAATCATGTAAATGAATTCAACTCAATCATCTCAAGATTGATTTCGGTTGATATTGGATTCGAGAATGAAGTCGAGGCGTTGCTACTATTATCATCTTTGCCCGAAAGTTGGTCCGGTACGGTGACAGCAGTTAGCAGCTCAACCGGAGGTGCTAAGCTAACATTCGAAGGTATTCGCGATTTAATCCTTGGTGAGGATGTACGCAGACGGAGTGCCGGAGAATCTTCCAGTAGTCTTCTTAGTACTGAAGACAGGGGAAGAAGGTCCAATAGAGGAGGCGGCGGTAGAGGAAGATCAAAGTCGAGAAAGAGAGGTCAGTCAAAGAACAGGTCGGATATTACCTGTTGGAACTGCAAGGAGAAAGGTCACTTCAGAAATCAGTGCCCGAGGCCTTCGGCAGATAAAGGCAAGAAGGAAGTAAATATGGCAGCAAATTTTGAAGGTGACGCGCTCATTTGTGCGGTTGAAAACTCAATTGAATCCTGGATCATGGATTCTGGTGCGTCGTTTCATGCCACTCATTCCAAAGATGTGATGCATAATTTTAGACATTACAAAGGAAATGTTCGATTGGCTGATGACAAGAGTCTAGATATCACGGGAGTCGGAGACGTGGTTCTCAAGACAACTTTAGGCACGAATTGGACTTTAAAGAATGTGAAGTTCATTCCAGACCTAAAGAGAATGTTGATATCAGTGGGGCAGCTTGATAACGAGGGTCACCATGTTACATTTGGTGATCAGCAATGGAAGGTAACGAAGGGAAACTTAGTTATTGCTAGAGGTCAGAAGCGGGGTACACTTTACATGGTGGAAGCTGATGACTCTGAAGTACATGCTGTAGAAGAAGCTGGGGCATCTACTCTATGGCACCAAAGACTTGGGCATATGAGTGAGAAGGGAATGAAGATGCTAGCCTCCAAAGGAAGAATTCCATATCTGAAGACTGTAACAGTTGATTTCTGTGAGCCATGTGTTCTTGGTAAACAGAAGAAAGTTACTTTCGTGAAGACTGGTCGTCCACCCAAGTCCGGGAAGTTGGAGCTAGTACATTCAGATGTTTATGGTCCCACTACAGTTTCTTTAGTGGGAGGATCCCTATATTATGTTACTTTCATTGACGACTGCACAAGGAAAGTTTGGGTTTATTTCTTGAAGCATAAGTCTGAAGTTTTCAGCACATTCAAGAAATGGATAGCTATTGTAGAAAATGAAACAAACTTGAAAATCAAGTGTTTCAGATCAGACAATGGGGGCGAATACAGTAGCAAAGAATTTGTTGATTATTGTGCTGACCAAGGAATCAGAATGCAAAAGACGGTTCCGGAGACACCTCAGCAAAATGGAGTAGCTGAGAGGATGAACAGAACATTGAACGAGAGGGCTAAAAGCATGAGACTGCATGCAGGTTTACCCAAGATGTTCTGGGCAGATTCGGTCAACACAGCTGCATATTTAATCAACAGAGGACCCTCAGTTCCCATAGGGTTCAAGATTCCAGAAGAGGAATGGCAAGGTCGAGAGATTTCGCTCAAACACTTGAAGGTATTTGGTTGTGTCTCGTATGTTAAAGTTAAAGACTCGGAGAGAGACAAGCTAGAGGCAAAGGCAAGGAAGTGCACCTTTATAGGTTACGGGTTGGATGACATGGGGTACCGCTTCTGGGATAATGAGAATAAGAAAGTTATCAGAAGTCGGGATGTGGTGTTCAACGAAAATGCTCTATACAAGGATGAACTTGCAAAAAGCTCCAATGGTGACAAGCAACCAGAAAAGAAGGATCAAGTTGAGTTAGAAGAAATCTTAGACGATGACGTTGTAAAACCTATTAGTACTCCAGAGATAGGTGAAAGTTCAGGAAGCAGTGGGAGCTCCGATGTATCTGGAGATAGTGGGAGCACAGTGGATAGTAGTTCAGAAGATGAGGTTGCAGATGATGCAGAAACCGAAACTCCTATTATTCGTAGATCCACTAGATCACGAAGACCTCCAGTAAGGTATTCTCCTTCAACTAATTACTTGCTGTTGACTGAGAATGGTGAACCTGAATCTTATCCAGAGGCCTTAAGGATGAAAGATTCCATACAGTGGAAGACGGCTATGGAAGACGAGTTGAGCTCACTTGATAAGAACCATACTTGGTCCTTGGTCAAGCTCCCGGCAGGGAAGAAAGCACTGCAGAACAAATGGGTGTTTCGGGTCAAAGATGAGATTGATGGCAGTAAAAGATACAAGGCCAGATTGGTAGTAAAGGGTTTCCAACAAAAGAGGGGTGTTGACTACAACGAGATATTCTCCCCAGTTGTGAAGATGACTACAATCAGAATGGTCTTGGGAATTGTAGCCTCTGAAGATCTCCATCTAGAGCAGCTAGATGTGAAGACAGCTTTTCTCCATGGTGACTTGGAAGAAGACATCTACATGGCACAACCAGAGGGTTTCCCAACAGTTGGCAAGGAAAACCTGGTGTGCAAATTAAAGAAAAGTCTGTATGGATTGAAACAAGCTCCAAGACAGTGGTACTTGAAGTTGATAGCTTCATGCAGAGGAGTGGGTATCACAGATGTGAAATGGATCATTGTTGTTACTTGAAGAAATTCAACTCCTCATACATCATCCTGTTATTATATGTTGATGACATGTTGATAGCTGGGTCCGACATGCAGGAAATCAACAAGCTTAAGAAGCAGTTGTCCAGAGAGTTCGAGATGAAGGACCTAGGGGCTGCTAAGCAGATATTGGGCATGAGCATAGCCAGGAACAGAGTTACCGGTACATTAAAACTTTCACAAGCTAAGTACATCAAGAAAGTTTTAGAAAAGTTCAGCATGGCAGATGCTAAAGCCAGAAGTACACCTTTGGGAAGTCAGTTGAGACTCTCAAAGAAGCAATCCCCAAAGACGGAAGAAGACAAGAACCAGATGACTAAAGTTCCCTACGCATCTGCAGTTGGCAGCTTGATGTATGCTATGGTATGCACCAGACCAGACATTGCTCATGCAGTGGGAGTTGTGAGCAGGTTCATGTCAAATCCAGGAAAAGAGCATTGGGAGGGAGTAAAGTGGTTGTTACGCTACTTGAAAGGAACATCTGAGGTTGCCCTATGTTTCAGAAGAAAGGGTGTGATCTTGGAAGGGTTCGCCGATGCTGATTTGGGTGGATGTGTGGATTCAGGAAAGAGCACAACAGGTTATGTGTTCACAATTGGAGGTACATCAATCAGTTGGATGTCCAGGTTACAAAAGAGTGTTGCTCTCTCAACCACAGAAGCAGAGTATATGGCTATTGCAGAAGCGGCCAAGGAGCTTATATGGTTGAAAACGTTCTTATTAGAACTTGGATTTCAACAGGAGGATTGTGTACTGCATTGTGACAACCAAAGTGCAGTTCACCTAGCTAAGAATCCGGTGTTTCACAGTAGAACGAAACACATTCAGATGAGATACCATTTCATTCGAGAGTTAATCAGTAATGGAACTCTACATCTGAAGAAAATCCTTGGAACGAAGAATCCAGCAGATATGTTCACCAAGGTGGTTACCACTGACAAGTTGAAGTTATGCATGACTTCAACTGGCCTTCCAGAAGTTTAAGGAGGAAGGCATGGCAGATAACGAGAGAGTGTGTGTGTGTGTGTGTTGCAAGAGCTGGATGATAGAGAAGACCGTATGGTTCAAGTCTCCAAGTGGGAGATTGTTGAGTTAATTGGTGGAGACTCACCATTGTCTCCTACCCACTCCTCTTTCCATAAATTACTCCTTGATTTGCTCCACTAATTTCTCCTCTTTATTCCTTTTCATCTACTATAAAAGGAAGCATATGTTGAAGGGAAAAGATGCACCAAAACACAACAAAAACATATATAAGAGTCAAGTAACTTCTCTTATATATCCAGTAGAAATAGTGAGGAAGCCTTTTGTGCAGAGCCTTTTCGGCAGCCAAAAGCACGAGTGATACCTTATACTGAGTGATCAGATTACAAGTGCAGTTTAGCCTTGTATGATTGTAATTTTCTCTGGTGATAATAAAATCCTCTCTCTCTCGTTGGCCCGTGGACGTAGGTCAGATTAGACCGAACCACGTTAAATATTGTGTTCTGAAATTTATTTTATTGTCTATTATTACTAACAACATGCTCTCCTTCTTTTCAAAGCTCCCCTTCAAGACCCTTATGGATGGTTCTCATCATGGATAGCTGATGAACATAACTGCTGTAATTGGAGTGGAGTTACATGCAGCAACCAAACAGATCATGTCACAGAGCTTTATATTTCCGGTTGTAGTCTTGAAGGTGAGATAAGCCATTCATTGCTTAACTTAACCTACTTGAATCATCTTGATCTTTCCTCAAATTCTTTTCATGGAACCATTCCCACTTTCGTTGGTTCTTTGACTCAGTTAAGGTATCTTGATCTTTCCTACAATTCTTTTCATGGAACCATTCCCACTTTTATTGGTTCCTTGATCAAATTAAGGTTTCTCAACCTCGGCAACAATAATCTTAATGGAACCATTCCCACATCTGTTGGTTCCTTGACAGAATTAAGGCTCCTTTCCCTTTCCAGTAACTCTTTTTATGGAACCATTCCTCCATAGTTTGGAAACCTCACCAACTTGCAATACCTTTCCATCGAAGATGTTGAAAGGTGTAGGGTTGAAAACATAGAGTGGATGTCTCGTCTCTCTGTTTTGGAGGAAGTATATATGGATGGGATTTCCCTAGCCAAACAAAATCACTGGGTAGATGTAATTCTGAGTCTCCCAAAACTATCATGGTTAAGTTTACATGGATGTGAGCTGTCACAGGTGATGTATCCTTATTCTTCATTTTCAACTCTTCTTCTTCATCTATTGCTTACCTTTATCTTGGAAACAACAGTCTCACCTCATCCATGTATCGTTGGTTGTTCCCATTAACCAGCAATAAGCTTCGTGTTCTTGATCTCTCTGGCAACATGTTAGATGGGATACCCAAATATCTTGGAAACCTCTCTAGTCTCGAAACTTTATCCTTCTACAACAACTCTGCTGCTGTCAAATTTCCTGATTTTCTCAACAACTTGTCTGGATGCACATCCCTTTCATTACAATCCTTGCAAGCTTCATATAACCAATTTACAGGGCCACTGTCCGATGACATCCAAAAATTTTCATCCCTAAAACACTTGTACCTATCTCATAATCAGCTATATGGAAGTATAAGTGAGAAACTGTGGGAATTACCAATGCTTGAAGAGCTTGACCTTTATTTTAATAATCTTCAAGTTCCTTCCACATATCACTTGTCTGGCCTTTTTAATGTACGGTATATTGATCTGAGCTCTTGCAAGCTCCAACAGCCTCGCTTCCCCAAATGGATTCAGACACTCAAAAATCTTACTGATCTTGATCTTTCCAATACTGGAATTTCAGACACAACTCCTCTGGAGTTTTGGGACATGTGGCCTTCTCAATTAAAATATCTGAATCTCTCTTCCAACAACATTAGCGGGACAGTACCAGATTTATCATCAAATTTTGCCACTGGTTCAGCAATAGATTTGAGTTCCAACAACTTTTCTGGTCCAATACCGAATGTTTCTTCCACCTTGTCATCATTAAATCTTTCCAGAAACAAATTCTCTGGAGGAATCTCCTTCATATGCCAAATTGTTGATGGATTATTATCATTTCTTGACCTCTCTCATAACTCATTAATCGGACGACTCCCTAATTGTTTGTGGAATTTCAAACACCTAAGAGTTCTTAATCTCGGACACAATAATCTCTTTGGAAGTCTTCCTCCCTCTATTGGATCTTTGATACAACTCAAGGTGTTGCATTTATACAAGAAACTTCTCTGGAGAATTGCCTTTGTCTTTAAAAAATTCCACGAGTTTAATCTCGTTAAATCTAGGGGCCAACAAGTTTTCTGGCAATGTGCCTGTTTGGATTGGGGAAAACTTATTGTGGCTGTATGTTCTTATCCTAAGATCAAACAGCTTCTTCGAAACCATCCCTTTAGAATTATGTCACTTAGCAAATCTTCAAATTCTGGACTTGTCAATGAACAATCTCCATGGAACCATCCCCTCATGTTTGAATAATCTTACGAGCATGGTTCAATAAGAAGGATTTTTAACAGATGTACTGTATTATACAAATTATGTTTTGGGTAGATATGTTGACCATGCTATGATTGAGTGGCAAGGAGATGAACGTGAATTCTTTAGCACTCTGAAATTGTTGAAGACCATTGACCTGTCAAGTAACAATTTAACAGGACAAATCCCATATGAAATTACCAATCTCTGTGACTTGGTTTCCCTGAATTTGTCAAAGAACTCTCTATCTGGAGTGGTTCCACAGAAAATCGGTGAGATGAAAAAACTTTTGACTCTGGATTTATCCAGAAACAATTTCTCAGGACAGATACCATCAAGCATGTCTCAGATGAGTTTACTGAATTACTTAGACGTGTCACTTAATAACATTTCAGGGAGAATCCCAACTAGCACTCAGCTCCAGTCCTTTCCACCTTCAAGATATGATGGAAACGCAAGACTATGTGGACCTCCCCTTACCAAAAAATGTCCTGGAGATGAAGAATCAGATGCAACATCAGTGATTGGTAAAAGTGAGGGTGATGGGGAAGACACAGATGATGAAGTCGAACTCTGGGGATGGTTTTATATTGGTGGGGGCATGGGTTTTGCTACTGGCTTTTGGATAGCATGTGGGGCTTTACTTCTCAACCGTCGTGGGAGACATGCATTTTTTCAGTTTTATGACAGCTTCAAAGAATGGGTTTGTGTGAAGATGGTTGTGGTCATTGCAAATTTGCAAAAGGCTATATATACGTAGTTTGTAATCTAATTTTTTATCTTTTGTCTTCTTATTTCCCAGTAAATTGTGAGTGGTTTTTAATCTCCCAATATCAATAAATTTGCCACTTAACATCCTGGATGAAAATTAGAGGTGAACAAAAAACCGATTTGAAAAAAGAAAAGCGAAAACCTGTCCTGGCCGATTTGATACAAACCGATACAGTCTGAATTGGAACATCGCTTTAGTACCATATTATAACAATAGTTTCAAGCATTTGAAATTATAAAATATTTAATTATTAATTATTTATATATTAAAACAAAACAACCCATTTTGGCTTCCACACAAATCGTGGCCAAACCTGTACCCCAATCATTAAAAACTTCTAAAACTGGATCATCTATCTTAACATCCTCCGGAAGAAAAGAAATATTGTATAAGATTATGAGCAAATCACATTATTGGTCCCTGAGTGTAACTTATTTTTCAGCTTTGGTCACAAAAAGTTTGTCTCTTGCAATTTTGTCCATGTTTGAGGTTTTTTATCGTTGTTCCTATTCCAAGTAAAATAAGCATATTTTTTGGGCCAAAAGTGTAATACATCAGTTATTGAAGAGACCATCATGCTTGGGATGTGGAAAGTCTATCAGAGGAGGCTGAAGCCAACTAAAAGGGAAGTGATTGTGAGGTGCACGTCATGATTTGATTTCCTAAAACGATTATTTTTAGTGTCGAAGAGTCAAATGGAGGACCTTCAACTTAGGAAGAGCTTTGAAAATAAAGTCACGTGGCCATTCCGTGAATATGGTCATAATAAACAATTTTTTTTGTGACAATTTATTAGCAAAACGCAACAGTGAAAATAAATTTATGTGGCCATTCGGTGAAGATGGTTATGTTTCGTTTAATTGTGTGTCTCTAAAAGATAGCCAATAGTCAAAATAAACAATTTTTTTTCTGTGATAAATTATTAGCAAAATACCATAGTGAAAATAAATTCATGTGGTCATTGGTTGAAAGACAATCACTAAAATAACTAAAATGTTTGTCTAAAAAAGGTTTACGACCACAGTATTGGATAAAATAATTGATTACAACAACAAAAATCAATATCTAATAGCCACATTTTTATGCTTCGATCATAATTTTCCATATGATACAACCACTAAAATTTAAAGTAACTGTATGTCGCCTAAAATGGCACGACCTTAGGTGCCACTTTGGATGAAAAAAGTGTATAGGCACGTGGTAACGGTTTTTTGGTGTGACCATTGCTCATTTTTGTACTAATGTAACCTAAACAAGGGTTGTTAGGGTTGTTGGATTGTTTTTAGTTAGTGTATAATTTTTAGTCAATTTTTGAAGAAACATAACTTTTTCGTACGAGGTCAGAATTTTTTTATTTTTTATTTATTTATTATTATTATTATTATTATTATTATTATTATTTTGCATCATGTAATTTTCTGTCTTAGCTACATGACTTAAAAACCACTTTAAATGGTTAACAATTACGTGAGTTACATAGACCTAAACATTATGGTCACAAAATGACCAAAATAGGTGGTCTCATTTAACTAATTATCTTTTTAACAAAATAACAAAAATAGGTGGTCTCATTTAACGAATATCTTTTTAACAAAATGACCACATATTTTCACAATAGAGAAAATGCAAAATTACCTCTACCAACAAAAGACTACAAAAATCATAAAGATAATTACATATGACGTCACATTTTTTCAGCATGTGATTTTTTGTATTAGCTACATGGCTTAAAAACCACTTTAAATGATTAAGAATTACCTCAGTTACATAGACCTAAACACTGGTCGTAAGAGTTGTTGCACTCTTTTTAATTAAGGGATGGTCACAAAATGACCAAAATAGGTGGTCTCATTTAACGAATATCTTTTTAACAAAATGACCACTTATTTCCGCAATAGAATAATTGTGAAATTACCTTTGCCAACAAAAGACTACAAAAATCATGAAGAAAATTGCAAAATTACACCATATTTTTCAAAATATGAACAATTTCACAGTATATTTTTAAATAACTTTTGTGATGGGGACTATTAATTAACTAATTTCATAATTTGGCTAATTTCATAATTTGCAATGCTTACGAAATTGATGGTCATTTTGTGTTTTAAGTAAAAAAAATATGGTCAACTTGTTAATTGTCATACAAAATATGTCATTTTATTCACATGTTTAATTGATTAAGTGTTTTAGAAGTCAAAATAGTTATTATGTATTTATTGTTTCTATTGTAAATTAAAACAATAAACATGTGATGGCCTCTATGTTTTAAGATACTTAAGTGTTTTTATTGAACTTTTGGAACATTATTGATGAATAAGATCGTTAAAATAAAGTTAAAACAAAAAATAACCAAAAATAACAAAATAAAAAGACAAAACTGCAAAAATGGTCCCTGTGGTTTTTCATTTTATGTGGCTACGGTCCAAACGTTTGAAAAGTTGCAGATTTGGTCCTTTTCAACAAGTTTTGTTGTGGTTTTAGTCCCTCATCCGTTAACTTCCTTAAAATGACAATTTTAACCCCAGGGACCATTTTCGCAGTTTTGTCTTTTACTATACTATAAGGACCATTTTTGCATACATTCTTTTTTATTTTAATGTAGTATTATATATTAATAGATATTATTTTTAATATATAATATTATATATTAATAAATATTTTTTATTGGATTATTAATTTATTTTAGTTGATTTTTTTTAAAAAAATATGTTGGAGTAATTCTTTTTTATTGAATTATTATATATCAATACATATAGTTTTTAATATATAATATTTATATCATAATAAATATTATATTATTGGATTATCAATTTTTTTTGTTAATTTTTGTAATTTTTAATTATTTTTTATTGTATTATTACTTATAATTTATTTTTTCTTCATATACTAAATGTTGTTTTATTGTATTATTAATTTATTTTAGTTAATTATATATTTTTTAATTTTTTTGGCGAAGTAATTATTTTTTATTGAATTATTATATATCAGTACATATAGTTTTTAATATATAATATTTATATCATAATAAATATTATATTATGGGATTATTATATATTACAAAATATTATTTTATTAGATTATTAATTTCTTTTAGTTGATTCTTTTTATAATTTCTTTTTTGTTGGAGCAATTTTTTTATTAGATTATTATATATCAACAAATATTATTTTTAATATATAATATTTACATCATAATAAATAATACATTATTGGATTATTAATTTTTGTAATTTGTTTTTTTGAATTATTAATTTGTTGAAATATTACTTTTAATATATTATTTTTTTAATATAATAAATATTATCTTATTGGATTATTATTTTATTTTTAATGTATACTATTAATTGTTTTTAATTTTATTAGTGTCACCACAAAGTCGTCGAAATACGTAAAAGTGTCGCTTATCATTGTCAAATATTGGCAGGATCACCTCCAAACATCTTCATTGGAGGTTCAATAGATACCCTACCCTATTCCACCTAGCGTTGTTGGTAGCCACCTGCGACAACCTCTTCATAATCCATTGGAATCCTTCATATCTCACATAATGCGCAACAAACCCCTATAACATTTATAAGTGGTAGTGGTGACCGAGTGATGGTGATGGTATTTTCCCTATGGTTTCTCATTATAAGCTAGATGAAATGAAAGTGTTTGGCAGCAATCCTAACGATTTCGATGATGAGAGACGATGGTTTTGCGTATCCCATGACTTTATGGTGGAACCAATAAAATTAACAAGAACTATTATTATAATTAAAAATAAATTAACAATCAAATAAAATAATATTTAGTATATGAAGAAAATAATAAATTAAAAGTAATAATCCAATAAAAAATAGTTTAAAAAAAATTACAAAAATCAACTAAAAGATAATAATAATCCAATAATATAATATTTATTATGATATAAATATTATATATTAAAAACTATATTTATTGATATATAATAATTCAATAAAAAAATAATTACTTCGACAATTGTTTTTTTAAAAAAAGAATTAACTAAAATAAGTTAATAATCCAATAAAACAATATTTAGTATATGAAGAAAATAATAAATTAAATAATCCAATAAAAATAATTTAAATAAAAAGAATTAAAAATTTTAACTAAAAGAAATTAATAATCTAATAATATATTTATTATGATATAAATATTATATATTAAAAACTATATGTATTGATATATAATAACTTAATAAAAAGAATTACTCTAACAAAAAAAAATTAAAAAAAATCAACTATAATAAATTAATAATCCAATAAAACAATATTTATTAATATATAATATTATATATTAAAAATAATATTTATTAATATATAATACTTCAATAAAATAAAAAAGAATGTATGCAAAAATGGTCCTTATGGTATGGTAAAAGACAAAACTGCGAAAATGGTCCCTGAGGGTAAAGTTGTCATTTTAAAAAAGTTAACAGCCAACCAGTTAAACTTAACGGATGAAGGACCAAAACCACAATAAAACTTGTGGAAAAGGACCAAATCTGCAACTTTTCAAACGTTTGGACCATAACCACATAAAATAAGAAACCACGGGGACCATTTTTGCAATTTTGTCAAATAAAAACGTGAATTTGAAACCCAAAATCAATGGTTTGGAATTTCCAAAATCAAAAATCGAAAATTTCGATTTCATTTTTGGTTTTAGTAAAAAAATCGAACTATCTTCACACTTGATAGTTAACAAACTTTTTCATAACAAAAAATTACTAAAAATAATATATTCATATTTTTTAAAAAAATGATGTTTTTTAAATATATTTTTAGTATGAATGGTTCGTTTGAAACATTCTAGAATTTTAAGTAATTTTTCTAAAAAAAATAGCTGAAAGTATAAAGATTATTATTAAATTTTCAAACAACAACAAAAAAAAAAAAAGATAAAGTCACAAAAACTATATAAAACTTGAGGGTTTAAAAAAACTATTGAATTCTTAGTAAAGTTTGTGTTATCTATAGAAAAATTGTTATAAATCATCCACAAAATTCATATCTTAGCTGAAGTCTTTAAAATACTAAAATCTACCTCAACGATTGAAACCCTTATGATACTTTAAATTTCAAATAAATATCCAAATGCTATGAATTATAGATTTTGATGTCGGAACTTTTAAAAAAAAAAATTTAAAATACTCTTTTAACTTTAGATAAGCTTATGTTACAGTAGATGTATGTGCTATGTGCTTGACTGGTACATCACAAAAAATTAGGGATCCACGTCGCCACCGACCACCGTTGCCATGTTCTTTGTTCTCCATCAGGTAAATTGTCTCAGCGCATTTGTTCTTTCTGTTCTCTATTATCTGTTAATGGTGGGTTTATGTTTCTCTTTGAGATTTTATATTCAACGTCACTTTTTAATTTTTATATAAAGACCCAAAGTAATATCATTACTATTTTCAGCCGTAGATTTGTATTTGATTTCATTAGTCCGTTTGATTTTGGGATTTATATCACATTGCGCAAAACAAATAGAGCACGAGATGGGAAAAGATATAGATAGTAATTTTGGTCAATGTTTCATCTTTCATGGAAATTGCATATTGTATGCCCCACACAAACTGACCATCAATTTGAGCCACCCACTTAGAATCCTTCATGTTCCCACTTCACAGTGGAGAGTAGAGATCGAGTATATAAACCCTCATGGGGGCAGTTCATATGTCCAAAAAATCATCAAGATTTTCCATTATATTAATTATGAATCTTTGTGTTTTTATAATGTTCTCAATTCTCTTGCTACTCCTTGTGACTACAACTACCAGCCCATTAGTACCGGTGGGAGGAGATGTTAATCTGAAAAAGTGTTTGGATAAGGAGAGAGACGCCCTCCTTCTGTTCAAAGCTCCCCTTCAAGACCCTGATGGTCGTCTCTCTTCATGGACAGCTGACGAACATGACTGCTGTAAATGGAGTGGAATCACCTGCAACAACCAAACAGGTCATGTCACAGAGCTTGATATTTTCTTATATGGTCTTGGAGGTGAGATAAGCCATTGCCATTCATTGCTTAACTTAACCTACTTGAATCATCTTCGTCTTTCCATAAATTCTTTTCATGGAACCATTCCCACCTTCATTGGTTCTTTGACTCGATTAAGGTACCTTAACCTTGGCTCGAATCATTTTAATGGGACCATTCCCAGGTCAATTGGTTCCTTGACTGAACTAAGTTACCTTTCCCTTTCTTATAACTCTCTTTCTGGAACCATTCCTCCAGAGTTTGGAAACCTCACCAACTTGCAAGAGCTTTACCTTTCAAATGTTGGAAGGTGTAGAGTTGAAAAGGTAGAGTGGTTGTCTCATCTCACTCATTTGGAGGAACTTGATATGGATGGGATTTCCCTAGCAAAAGCAGAGAAATGGGTGGATGTAATTCTGAGTCTCCCGAAACTCTCATGGTTAAGTTTAAGGGGATGTGAGCTGTCACAGGTCATGTATCCATATTCTTCTTCATTTCTCAACTCTTCTTCTTCATCATCTATTGAGTCCCTTTATCTCAGTGACAACATTCTCACCTCATCCATGTATCGCTGGTTGTTCCCCTTAACCAGCAATACTCTTCAATTCCTTGATCTCTCTGGCAACATGTTAGATGGGATACCCAAATATCTTGGTAGCCTCTGTAGTCTGGAAACTTTGTACTTCTACAACAACTCTATTGCTGTCAAATTTCCTGATTTTCTCAATAACTTGTCTGGATGCACATCGGATACATTACAAAAGTTGTTCCTATCTGATAATCACTTAAATGGAAGTATAAGTGAGAAACTGTGGGAACTACCCAGGCTTGAATACATTGACCTTTCTTTTAATAATCTTACAGTTCCTTCCACATATCACTTGTCAAACATCTCTTATGTTAAGTATCTTTATCTGAGCTCTTGCAAAGTAGGGCCTCGCTTCCCCAAATGGATTCAGACACACAAAAATCTTACTGATCTTGATCTTTCCAATACTGGAATTTCAGACACAACTCCTCTGGAGTTTTGGGACATGTGGCCTTCTCAATTAAAATATCTGAATCTCTCTTCCAACAACATTAGCGGGAAAGTACCAGATTTATTATCAAATTTTGCCAAATATTCAGCGATAGATTTGAGTTCAAACAACTTTTATGGTCCGATACCGAATGTTCCTTCCACTTTGTTTTCATTAAATCTTTACAGAAACAAATTCACTGGAGGAATCTCCTTTATATGCCAAATTGTTGATGAGCTCTTATACTTTCTTGACCTCTCTCATAACTCATTCATCGGACAACTCCCTGACTGTTTGTGGCATTTCAAACAACTAAAAGTTCTTAATCTCGGAAACAACAATCTCTTTGGAAGGCTTCCTCCCTCTATTGGATCTTTGATACAACTCCAGGTGTTGTCTTTATACGATAACAACTTCTCTGGAGAATTGCCTTTGTCTTTAAAAAATTGCACGAGTTTAATCTCGTTGAACTTGGGGGCCAACAAGTTTTCTGGTAATGTGCCTGTCTGGATTGGGGAAAACTTAACAGGGTTGTATGTTCTTATCCTAAGATCAAACAAAATCTTTGGAACCATCCCTTTACAGTTATGTCAGTTAGCTCGTCTTCAAACTCTAGACCTGTCAATGAACAATCTCCATGGAAGCATCCCCTCATGTTTGAGTAATCTTACCAGCATGGTTCAACAAGGAGGATTCTCACAAGATGTACAGTATTATAGAAATGTAACTGATAATTCATTTGCATTTGAGACGTATGTTGACCATGCAATGATTGAGTGGCAAGGAGATGAACATGAATTCTTTAACAATCTGAAATTGTTGAAGATCATTAACCTGTCAAGCAACAATTTAACAGGACAAATCCCATATCAAATTACCAATCTTTCTGACTTAGTTGCCCTGAACTTGTCAAGGAACAATCTATCCGGAGAGATTCCACGGAAAATTGGTGAGATGAAAAAGCTTTTGACTTTGGATTTATCCAGAAATAATTTCTCAGGGTGGATTCCATCAAGCATGTCTCAGATGAGTTTACTGAATGACCTAGACTTGTCATTTAATAAATTATCTGGGAGGATCCCAACCAGCACTCAACTCCAATCCTTTCCACCTTCAAGATACAATGGAAACGCACGTCTATGTGGGCCTCCCCTTACAAAAAAATGTCCAGGAGATGAAGAATCAGAATCACCACCCATCATTGGTAATGGTAAAAGTGAGGGTGATGGGGAAGACACAGATGATGAAGTCGAACTCTGGGGATGGTTTGTTATTGGTGGGGGAATGGGTTTTGGTACTGGATTTTGGATAGCATGTGGCGCTTTACTTCTCAACCGTCGAGGGAGACATGCATTTTTTCAGTTTTATGAGAGCTTCAAAGATTTGTTTTATGTGAGGGTGGTTGTGTTCATTGTAAATTTGCAAAAAGCTAGACAGATGTAGTTTGTTATCTAATATTTTTATTTTTGACTTCTTATTTTCCAGTATATAGTGTAACTTGTCAGTGTTTATTAATCCCCCAATATCAATGAATTTGCCACTAACACCATGGGTGGCCAATATTTATTTTTGACTTCTTATATCCTGGTATATAATGTACTGTTTTAAAATATTATAACAATAATTTTAAGCATTTGAAAAAGGATAAAATATTTAATTATTAATCTTTTATATATTAATACAGAACAACCCATTTTGCCTTTCACACAACACGTGGCCAAACCTGTTCCTCTTGTACACCATTAAACACCTCTGCAACTCTCAACTGGATCATCTATCTTAATACCTGAATGAAGAAAAGAAACATAAGATTATGAGCAACTCACATTTTTGGTCACTTGACTATAGCTTATTTTTTTCAGTATCGGTCACAAAATGTGTCTCTTGCAATTTGGTTAATGTTTGAGGTTTTTGTAACATTGTTGCTATATGTTCTAAGTAAAATAAGTATATTTTTGGGACCAAAAATAAAGAAGATCAGCTATCGATAAAGATTCTCAGCCCAATCCCTTCCTTGAACAGCCCACCAAGCTTAGAATGTGGAAAGTCTATTAGAAGAGGCTCAAGCCGCATGTAGGGGAATGATGACATGAGTGTTATTTGTTAGAGGAATATTATATAGGGACAGCGATCCATACACAACAATTTATGTTTTCAAAAGATTGTATAATTTATATATTGTACAACCTTCTAAAATATAATTTCTAAAGTATAAATTGTTATGTATGACAAAAATAGTTGTATACAGATCAATAACCATTATTTAGTGGAGCATAATTGTGTCCTAAAAAGATCATTAGGGATTGTAATCAGCCTTGTGGCTTAGACCACAAGAACTTCTTTAAGTTTTTTTGTTTATACAATTTGATTAAAAGTTCATCCTCCCTTCTTATCTATCCTCCATTTTTCCTGTTATTGTCTTAATATTCTTATCATTCATAATCGACGGGGAACAAAAAAAAAACATTTTACTTGGAACAAGGACAAAAAAAAACATTACAAAAACCTCAAATAAGAACCAAAATTGTAAGAGAAATTTTCTAGGACCAAATTTGAAAAAATTAGCTATATTCAAGGACCAAAAATTGTAAATAACTCTTAGCATTTATTAACAAATCATTAAGTTAGTTTTTCTAGCTTTCTTAGAATCATGCTATTAGATCGGTAAATTGTTGTTTCTCCATAAGTGACACTGTGATATGGATTTCCCCATCGGACCTATAAGTTTTATATAAAGTAAGTATTTTAAATCTTGTCAATATATTTTGTCATTAATAAACCTTTTTACTACCTTTGCAACATCATCTGTCACGTAACAAGTCAAACAATGGTTAGAATCGTAGAATTGTAAATTAATAAAAATGAGGACTAATCATTTTACTTACTGTAAATCCAACTCTTGTTGATGCCATCATACATCTAAACCTAGTAGAAGATGTCACACCCCCAAACCGGAACGGAGGAAACGTTCGGGGCGGAAGACGTCATGTAGAGTTTCACAACAATTGTATAATAGTAATCAAGCAACAACCATCGTATTAATAATATAAAGTTTACATTGTGTTCAAAACATTGCATGATTTACATTAAAACTATAGCAAAAGATAAGACGTAATGCTACTAAGCTCCGTCTTCGCAACACCTGAGAGGGTACCTGTCTACTAACGTTTCTGAGAATACAAGTGGTTTGAAAAAGTGTCAACATTAAAGTTGGTGAGTTCATAAGTATTTTTGTTATAAAAAGTATACTCTTTGTTCTTTGGAAAAGTTCGTCTGTTCCTCCAGAAAATCTTATATTTTCTTAATGAGTAATATGACCATAACCGTTCCTTCTGCAATCATTTAGTGAATACAAATTATATATAATACAGATCGAATAGACAGTTGAATGTGTGGATTTGCCCTAAGCCCACAACCAAACAAGGAACAGGAAGTAAGGCGGAAGTCACACATTCCACTGTCTACCGGATCTTCATTATATATAACTCTAGCTTATTCACCAAGTAATCACAGAATTAACATTAATGATTCTTTTAGATATGATGAATGTGTTTCCTTCAGAAAATCCTATATTTTCTTGGTAAAATGGTAACCACAATAGTTCCTTCTTCAATCACTTAGTTTATACTAACTATATATAACCTAATATCAAACGGACAGTTGAATGTGTGAATCTGCCCTAAGCCCACAATCAAACAAGGAACAGGAAGTAAGGCGGAAGTCACACATTCCACTGCCTATCGGATATTATTTATATATAACTCTGATGTATAAACTAAGGAATTATAGAATTAACCATTAAAGGTCCTTTATGTTATACTAGTTTGTAATAAGTGTTGAACCTTTTGTAAATATGTTCCTAATTCCACTTACTCTATTGTGAAACATTGTTTTCAGTAATAATTGTTATTGTTTTCAGAAAGTTAAATTGAAAACTGTTTACCTTTAAAATAACGATGTTTATCATAGAAAATCCTATATTTTCTATAAAAACTGATTTGTAGTTTTAATCGTTCCAAGACCGAAAAGCACAAGTATAATTACTATACTTATTTTAATGATATCTAGTTTTGTTTATAAGTTAAACTAGCTGAAGATTTGTTTGCCCTGAAAACCTGATGCGACGATACTACCCTCCTATGATCACTTAATACATACGAGTTGTATATAACCGAGATCGAACAGACAGTTGAATGGGTGAATCTGCCCTAAGCCCACAACCAAACAAGGAACAGGAAGTAAGGCGGAAGTCACACATTCCACTGTCTACCGGACTTCAATTTTATCTAACCCTATTGTATATACTGAGTAATCACATAGTTAATATCCCTTGAGATTGTTTAAGAAAAAGTATATTACTACGTAAATATATCATTGTTTTCTCCTTGTGAGTTCTTATGACCATACTAATTGATATGACGTGAATCGGACGTCGATATCGTTTATGACGTTTGTCACCCGTAGACCTGCCAGTCCAGCGAGGTGAGGTATTGTCGGTCCCATATAGATCTATACACAAACTCACGCTCTCCCTCCAGGATACTCGGGTTCATAAGGTTAGACTTCCACTGGTACTTATGTAAGTACACGAAGACGTGTCTCACAAACTAAATCAACGACTTTACAAGTAATAATGTGAAAACCTTTTTATAAATAACAGGTAATTTTGTAAAAAGATCCGTTTGTTCCATAAACTATACTTATTATAGTTTATAAGTTTATTTCCATGTTTTAACCTGGACTTTGTAAAATAGTTCATATCATCCATAAACTATACCTATTATAGTTTATAAGTTTATTTCCATGTTTTAACAAGTTTTACGTTTAAATACATATTAAGGGTAAGGAAAACATAATAAGTAAATTATATTTTAAAACACAATATTTCTTGTGTTATACTTGTATTCCCCCCCCCCCCACCTCCCTAAAAACATTGAAAAAGTTTGGAAAAATATGGGGGTATGAACTCACCTTATGTGTGGTAACATTTTTGAATACGGAATAGAAACGGTGACCTTTGGGCTAGATTACGAGAAGGATGTCGTGTTCCTAATGGTTTTAAACACACAATAGTGTATGAATAATTGGATCTTAACAACACAAGTGTTTTCATAAACACTAAGTAATATGAATTAATACTTACTTACAGTGAAGAATTTCCTGGGAAATGACTTGAGTTTTCTTACGAAGTTTGAAGGTTTACTGGGTGAATACTTTGATACTTGAGAGCATATGAAACAAATAAGGTTTGCAAATTTGAGAGATAATGAAGGTGTTTACGTTTTTTGAATGTGCAAATGAATTCATTTGCACTTTAAATATGGAAGTAACTTAAATATGAAGGAACTCATGAGGCGGTGAATGTGAGGTTTACGGATCTAATCTCAATGGGAAGCTAAATTAGATAAGAATTGAAGATATTTAGGAGTGTTTACGCCCAAATAAGAGCTTTGGTTTGTGTTCACGGTCACCTCTTGGTCGTGAACACCATTTGTTCTTTTAATTCCAACTGTGAACACCTTGATCTTTATCCCTTTAGGCCGTGAACTCTTATGATCTTTAAGCTTTAAGGTCGTGAACTAAAAGATCCTTGGATCTTTGGACCGTGAACACCTTTGGTTCACTTTATTGGACCGTAAACACCTTTGATACTTCATACTTAGGCCGTAAACTCCTTGTTCTATAAGTCTAGGGCCGTAAACTCCATTATGGTGGGGTATTTTGTGTTTTAAACTTTTATACCTTGACTTATATCAACATATATTAGCTTAAATCAACTTAGATTTAAGCCCATACGTAGTTACTAGCTTATAAACATACCCTTAAGGAAATAGAGGATATAATGCAATAAGGATTGCAATGAGGTTTCACTTGTACTAAGTTAGGGTTTAGACCTTGTTGGCTCTAAAATTTTCGGATTGTGACAGAAGACTTGAAAGCAGTTTTTTTTAATCCTTATATGTGGAATCCAAATAGATGATTATAAAGCTAGAAGAATGATGATTATTATAGAATCGCAAGTCATGCAACAATGACAATCACAAAATCATATATATATATAATACCCGAAATCCTCCAAACATCACTTTAAAGTTCACCTTCCACAGTTCAGCTTGTAGGGTGTTCATGGAGTTAACCATCCGATTAAATTGTAATCCGGACCATTGTTGGATATCCCGAAACCTTTGAGTTGGATTTCTTAATGCGCCCAATGTCTTTGTGACTGCATTTCTTCCATAGTAACACACACCATATGATGTTCGTGCGCAACGAGTAAGGTTGTAAACGAACTGAACTTTCAGCGAACCGTTCAATAGGATGTTCATGTATGTTCGTTCAACAAGAAGTTCATGTATATTCATTTATTAAATAAAGGGTTATTGTTAGAAAAGTTCCATTATTTTGGTCTAGTTTATGGAAAAATCTCAAATTTTAACTTTTGAACAAAAAATTCCCGATTACCGAATAAAAAATTAAAATCAACCATTTATTTTGGCCTAGGTGCAGGGTTCCAAGGGGCTGTGCCCCTGGCGGTGTTAGTTATGTCTAATAACTACAATGCACCGGGTATGACTCCATCCATGCATTTTCCTGCCAAAACTCACTTGATGACATCTTGATGATACAAGCATTAGTTATGTCTAATAACTACCGGTTTTTGCGCCAAATCTGTAGGCAACCGCCATAACCACTTTTCCCTCTTGTATAAACATTCTTCATGTTCTAGGAAATGGGTTATAGAACATACTCTCAAAATCCGTTCATTAAGATTGGAACTATCTCTCAAGAACACATTAACAAGGTATTATGTGTTTCACAATCTGAATTAGGCATGTCATTCAGATTGGTTCATTCTTGGGTTATCCCACTTCTGAATTCGTGTACCCCAAGAAAAAGGGACGAATTATAGATTTCAAAAAGTGTTTGATAAACACGATCCTTGAATCTATCCAAGTTTGTACTTATTATTATTCCATTCCCTTAATCTCTAACAGTTGACTTAGCGAATTGATCGACAAGACTTTTCTTTCGATATTACTCTATTGACTATGATGTCTTCTCATTCGAACAACTATCAAATGTGATTGTACTTACTAAGTACACGCCATTGCGTAACTTTGGGATCCATACTCATGGTAAGTTCACCTTTTCAATCACAAGAATCTTTCATAATGATCACCAATAATTGAATTTCAACAAAGAGTCACAAATGAATTTCTTTCATCCACATAGTTTCCTTTGCATTATAACCAGATGCAATATACTATAAGTTTATTATTAAATGCACTATCGTGTATTACTTTGTACTCTTTCAAGCAAATACTTTACCATTCAGTAAAAGACACGAATTCCGACTGCAAACATAATTGTTTTTTATTAGTGTGAAACCTAGTACCAATGTAACTTTATAATGAACTCATTCATACTACTATCGTATCTTTTGTCCTCCTGGGACACTAAGGAACTTACTTGTTTTGATTCATTGATTCTTGCCAAGTTGATCTAATCTGACCTGTCATGTTCAAGGCATACGAGTCATTAGATTTGGTATGTGTCATGGCATACATGATCGCTCCCATAAGCAAAAGCATGTGGGACACGATTCACTTCTTATAGCTGAATACTAGAATTAGGACATTAGCTTAATGTCATGCTACAAATTATGAACTATTTCGAGTTTCCTTGAGATTTCATCTACTTTGCCTTATCCTAATGAATTATGAAAATCTATCTCCATAGATTAACACATTCAGTATGTGTATTGTTTCTCCCACTAACACTGTAACATCTATGGCTCATCTTCGTTTCTCAAAATTCAAACTTTTTGAAATTTCTCATTGAAATAAAGATCCCAATTACTTTCATTAGCATAGATTATCATCGTTTCTCGAAATTCAAACGCTTTGAACTTTCTCATTGAAACAAAGATTCTAATTGCTCCCGTTGTTATTAACATATATATTTGACTTATTTTCGTTTCTCAAAGTTCAAACTGTTTTAACTTTCTCAATGAAATGAGAATTTTGTCACATCCCCAGCCGACGACGGAAACGTCGGGTTGTGTAACGTTAGAATGTTAATTCACAGTCATTGAACATACATTGAATAATACAAAACAATATAAAGCATAAATATCACTTCTATTATGGATAAAAGTATTACATCAGAATGTATTTCTAGAATACTAGAAGTTCTAATACAAAATTTATGCATAATTATAACGATAACAAGTCTTCGGTAGCTTCGTCGATCAACCATTGCTTCCGGAGATGCAATCTTCCATCACTCGGTTTCCTAGGAATACATGTGGTTTTGAAAGGCCAACATAATGTTAGTGAGTTCAGTCATTCACATGTTTTTGTATATTATACTTTGAAAATACTTTTTGTATATAACTTTGTTAATTTGTAAAAGTATTTTGATTATTTAAAAATAGTGTTCTATCATTCATAGGTACTAGGGTTTTTCCGTAATTCACATCCATCTTATATACTACTAGTGTATCCATATCTTAGGGGTATACTTAAAGAAATGGGTGCTTTTAAGAGCAAGCTAACCGAGAATGAACTCAATGTAGGTTAGTTGGATATAGTCCAACCTTTTGTTGAAATGGAGATCAGTTTGTTCATGTGTGTGAGGGCATGTAATTGATAAGGTATACCGTCATGTCAAAGGCGAAGTGCCAAAATCGTGAAGGAACATTAGATTGTTCCATTAAAGAAAGGATGGTTTCAACAAAATGGCGATGTTTGCATTCAATGAAGCCGTTTTGTGCACTAATGTATGAGAAAAAGTGTTAGTGGACATTACCAAGTGACGAGAGAAAGGAGGACAGTTTCGAAATTCTCCACTCCAATCAGTTTGCACTTTTTTCAGTTTGGTGGAAAATTGTATTTCAATCATTGTGAAAAAAATAAAAGATATTATAGACATCTGATTTTTGAGACATTGGAAAGATCAACATATATGTAGAGTGATGATCAACACATAGTAAAAAGTGTTGATGCCCTTCAAAGGAAAGAACATGTGCAGGATCCCAAACATCACAATAAACCAAATCTATAATATTATTGTTTAAAAAAGAAGATACCTGTAAACAAAGTTTTGATGATTTCCCAAGATGACACGAATAATAAAAACTTGATAACTATTTATTTGTAACAAGAAGAGAGAAACTATAAAGCATAAAATTCAAAAGACGTTGATATGGATGATCGATCCACCTATGCTAAGTAATAGAGTATGCATGAGTAGTGGAAAATACAATGTGTGGAACGGAATGAAGTTGAGGAAGACGATGAAATTCAATGAAAACATGGTTGTCTAAATAGAATTTTTTTAACAGAATAATATTTTTTGTGATTTCAGGTACATGAAGGAGGCCCTTACAAAAGGTTTGAAATACAAAAGGTTTTATGTGGTGGTGAATGTGGTATTAACTGATATGTAGTATTAGGAGGCCCTTACAATCATCAACGTAAAGAATGTCATTGCCATAGTAAGCATGCAAGTCGTCCATGCTTGCTAAATTGGGGGTGACATGGTTGTTGGAACTGTTGTTTCGAAACCAAGCATTAGAAGTAGCTGATGTAGCGCATTGTTGTCAACAAAATTAGTTGTTGGCCTCGTTCGAATGGTGGATGGATCATGATTAGGACGGTAAGATGGATGATACCCAATACCACAACAATTACATATTCCAAAGACTATGTTTTGATTTGATTCCTAGCTGAATTGACAACCATCACCATCACCATAACCGCGGTTGTTGTTGCTACGAGAGTTCCCCCGACATCCATGATTACCACAATTATTGTTAGTGGGCTGTCAAGAATTGTAGAATATAATACCCATTTCATATAACTTATATAAAAGGGCGTGATACCTTTATTAGTTAAATAAAGGAGTTAAAACATGTATCATTCTAAAGTATATGAAAGGAGAATGTAAAGCATATGTTTGTATCTAATAATGTAATTTTGAGGACGAATATGTATACCCTTTGGTATATGGGATTATAAATAAAAATATAATCATTTTTAGCAGAAGTAATGTAAAACAAATTTGTAGTTGACTTGAATCGAACACGTGGATATAAAAAACGTCGAAATTCGAGTTTAGATGAAGAAGTTATGGTCGTCCGAAGTTGGGATAAAAATGTTGTGAAAGCACGACGCGGTTGCACATCATAAATTTAAAAAAATGGGTTTAAGAGCAAATATCATCATTTTACTTTATATCTTTCACACACTTCAGAGAACAGAAGGAATAGCGATTTTGAGGCTAGAACATCTGGAGATCAAGACTTTGAGCTAGAAACATCAAGGAGATCAAAAATTTAACTCCACAACTTGGACTATGAGGTAGTATCTTATTATATTGAGATTAATTAGGGATCTTATGGAGAAATTAGAAAGGGGTGATGTAAACCCTTACTCCATATATCTTTGTTATGAGTTCTAATCACGATGCTATTGATGAATTGGGTGTAGTAATCATGTTTAGTAGTATAAAACATCAAGATTAACAATTTTTGTTTTTGATTTCTTGAAATTGAGAAGATGATTACAAATCCTAGATTGGTGAATTCGTAATTTACGTGAAATTGAATTCACAACTTAATGAATTAAGCTACAATGATGATTTATACGTAAGGTATAATTGAATTTGGATAAATGAATTAAGTCTTGGTAGTAAGTCATGCATAAGTAACTTGTACTTTGAGCTATGATATTCAAAATGGTGAAATTATGAATAAGGTGAAGTGAAGTTGATGTCTTAACAGATTAAGACATGTAAATAATCAATTCATTGGGTATAACTAAGTTTGATGTAAAAGTTGATCTTGACAATAAGTCAAGAATAAATTACTTGAATTGAGTAGTGATAATTAGCTTGGTGAAATGATGTTTGAAATGAAGTTATGTGTAGGTCTTAATAAATTAATAGATAAGGACAAGTAACTCATGAAGCTTAACAAGTTTGAGTATATAATTGATTGTTTTGTACTTAATGGAAGAGTTTAGTTAAATATATGAGTAAGTGGTATCTTGAGCTATAATACTCAAGAGTTATGTGATTTTTCGAGAGTTATTGGAATTCCTGAAACGGGAGCAACTGCAGGATTTCTAAAGTTTGAATTCATTATACATGAAGCATACCCAGGTGAATAACTACACTTCTTCTAGATAGTCCAAATGTAGATATATAGTGATTATTGTGTATGTGAAGAATATAATGTGCGAGTTATTATTAACTGAAATTATATGGGTAAATTAAAGGGTGTAACGGAGATTTATAGTAATCATTTCTATATGAGTTAACGAGTGTATCATATATATATATATATATATATATATATATATATATATATATATATATATATTATTGCTACACGAGTTAATGGGTTGGCGTTAGCAGGAATTATAGTTGAATTTTTGCTATACACGTTACTAAAGGTTAGAGTATGTATATATGATTGTTGTCACGTGGTGTAGTTAGCTAATATATATATATATATATATATATATATATATATATATATATATATATATATATATATATATAGAGAGAGAGAGAGAGAGAGAGAGTTAAATTATAGTTGTTTATGTTTAATATACTAAATAATGAGTATTTGGTGGTAATGTTTAACGAGTATTTTATAATGATAATTTACGAGTATGAAATACCACATAATGAGAACCTTGTGGTGATGTGTAACGAGTTTAGTGGGTCACATAACGAATATCTTGTGACAATACCCAACAAGTATGGTGAGCCGCATAATGAGTACTTTGTGGCAATATCCTTTGATAAATAATTGAGAACTTATTATTGAATTTTTATATAAAGGGTAGTTTGAGGAGTCGTAAAACCATTGTTGAAGTTGTTAGTTGAAATAATTGTTTAAGTAGCTATAGTGCTATTATTACTTAGCCGAATTATTATAATCAAGTTATATTGATTTCTAAATAACTGATGAGTAACTATAACGTCATATTTAGTAAATTGAGTTGTTAAAAATTATTACGAGTATATGATTCAGTATATCGAGTTTCATAACGAGTACTTTGAAACTATAAACGAGTATATGGAGAAATGGTGTGATAAAGAATTATTGAGTATAGCAAGTCTTTATCGTACGAGTTATGGAGTGTAATAAGTCCTTGTGGTGAAATTCATAGAATTTAAGAGTGTAATTAATAAATCTATTTTGAATGCTTATCGAGTAAATTTGAATGGCATTAAGAGATGGATTTGTGAATTAATAATGTAATTATAATTGTTGTTATCTACAAATGTACATCTGTGTTGAGTAGGTTACTCTCTACGCTTTCATAGATTATGTTGTTTTGGTTGTTGTTGTGTGAGCCTTTCAGGTAAACCTATAAGGAGTGGATAATAAGATTAAATATTGGTAACGCCTATCTCTTAAATATTGCTACCGCCCAGCTCTGATCATTTTTGTAGTTTTAATTATATGATCATTTATGATAACTTTTGGTATCTTGCTGATTAACATAATGTATACCAAGAGATTTTATAAATTTAAAATGAAAATTTTGAGTGTATTTTGTGTTAAAAAAAAGTCGGGTGTTACATAAAAGGCCTAGGATCTTGAGGGTGGTAGATCTGTAGCTGCGAGTGGTACTAGTTGAAAGCTAAGAGCGGATGCAATAAGACTGTAACGACCAAAATTTTCAAACAATTTTTTTTCATTTTTAAATTATCAAAACATAGTTCATAGCATTAACTCTTGTCAAATTCTCAATATCAAATACAATTATTAGGAAACATAGCCAAATATCCCCTCATGAACTCTAAACATCAGGCCGGTGTGTACAATCATGTCGCTGCCTTCCCGCGAACCTGAGATGTACCTAAAACACATTTAATCAACACTGTAAGCACAAAGCTTAGTGAGTTCCCCAAAATACCATGTACACAAGTAATTAGCCTCTCATGGCTAAATCTCAATAAGGACCCTCCGGTCTCACGTCTCGATATGGACCTTCGGTCATAACTCAGTAAATACACAGGATAACATAACAACATAAGTCACAAAGACAAAATGCATAATGATAACACATAAACAGATAACACCCTCCGGTCGGCAATACAAATCAAACCCTCTGGTCACACAAAAGTTACCACACAAATAAGTATAGTGAGAAGACTCACATCTCGTTGGAAAGCAATCAATCTCACACCCGAACTGCCGGTCTAGACTCCGCCTAATATATCACATTTATCTCTAATTAATAAATAATACTAGTAATCCCAAAATGCTAGACCGAACCTCTCTACAAAATCTTAGGAGGGAGAAAAGACCATATTGCCCCTCCTTGGCCAAAAGTCCACCAAATGGCCAAAAACTCCAAAAGTCAACGAAGGTCAACACTCAGCGAGTACGTTGGGCGTATAGCCATCTATGATGGGCGTACTACCCTCAATGCATGCATCAGGAAGTCTCAACGCTATGCTGCGCGTATCTGGGAGTACGCACGACGTACGTCTCAGATTTCATTTGGTCTTAATCTGTTAATACAAACGCTACAACTATAGATCCAAGCTAAATAAGGCCTATTACTCCATAAAGTTGTGGACTTTTAGCCTTAGCTTGGCTGAACAAGCCCCAAACTTACAAATTCTAACCTTCTCAACACCAAAGTCCACATATCTCGTACATGGGGAGGTATAGACGATCAAGTCCCCATTTTTATGAATCTAAACAGCCAAATACACTTAAAAGGACAGAGGATATGCTCTAGAGTTCACCAAACTCACAAAGCTCCAAACTTGGGACATAAAACCCTAAAAATGGACCCAAAACTTGAACTAGCACAACAATGAGCAAGTTTCGAACTTGATACCTCTGGATGATGCACCAATAATAGAAGAATTCAGATCCAAGAGCTAAAAGCACCAGCTATCCTTCATTCAAGGCTCCTTCTTCACAAATAGCTTCACAAGAACACTCAATGAGCCACAAGCACTCACACAAGCTATGGAAACGAGATTTAGGGTTTGGGGGAAGTTGAAGGCTGGAAATAAGGCCATCTTGTTCCTTAAATAGGGGCACACAAGGCATTAGGTTTTTCACTCTGAGCCTAGTACGCCCAACGTACCCTCTGGTATGCCCAGCGTACTAGGTGGCCTCCACGATCATGCAAACCACATGAGTACGTTGCACGTACACATGTGTACGCCCCGCATACTCAATTGCCACCTTTTTCACAAATAAGGACTAATCTTGACAATTGGATAAACGATTAAGATCATCGAAGCATACCTCATTTCGGGATGTTACAATTCTCCCCCACTTGGATCAGACTTCGCACTCGAAGTCATCCTCCGGAAACAGCTATGGGTACTTCTTGCGCATCTTGGACTCTAGCTCCCAAGTCCACTCCGAGTCTCAACGATGCTGCCACTGGACTTTAACTAAGTGCACTTCCTGATGGTTTTGAGCATTCTAACACTCCTATGGTGTACATGCAACCCTAGAAACCTTGGATCTATCTTTTCTCTAATATACATGCAAATTTGATTTTCTAAGGTTTCTCATCCTAACTAGCATGGCATGGGGTACTTGTAATATAAAAACTAGTAGAATGACATACCTTTCTTGTATCTTGGATTCCTCAAGACCTTGTGAGCCTAGCACCCAAATGTGATGCCTCAAATGTTTCACACAACACCACAACTCTAGGAATAACTTGAGAGAAGAACACTTTCACTCAAAATCGGCTAGCCCTCTTTGTTCTTGTCTTAGTGGCCGATTTTGCTTGCCATGAGGTTCTTTATATAGTGTGTCACATGTAGGGTTACACCATGCAAACCCTAATGTGCATGACTGTGACATCCCCATTTTCACGGCCAGAAAAAGACCGATTTTGTTTATGCTTAGTTTGAAAATCATAGTACTTCTTTTAATAAAAATGTTGTGGAATATGTTCCTAGTAAAACATGATAAATACGTTATCAAAGCATTTCCGAAGAAATTTATTTTTATTCATTTTTAAAACATTTGGGATGTCATCGTCAATACAGAAACATAAGCATAAACAGAACTTACATTCATTTACACTAGTGATCTACATCTCTTTTAAATCTCTCAGTGTAATGTAACTTCATATCGACACATGTGATAGAAATAAGCTGGAGTGGGTCAGGTTGGGAAACCTGGTGAATACATAGGGTTTTCAACCCACAATAATATAATTATTATGTTTAAACATCAAACAATCAACCCAATTACCCATCCCCGTTATCTTCTTTACTCTTAAGGATCTACCCTAAGAATCAACTATTACTCGTTCATTCATTCTTAAGGATCATCCTAAGGAATCGGCACGAAGTCCATCGTCATCGAGGGTTTAGGCACTAAGTCTGCATAGTCGCTAGGGTTTATACAACAGGCACTAAGTCTACATAGTCGCCAGGGTTTAGGCACTAAGTCTGCATAGTCGCCAAGGTTTATACAACAAGCACTAAGTCCGCATAATCGCTAGGATTTTGGCACCAAGTCTGCATGATCGCCAAGGTTTAGGCACCAAGTCTGCATGATCGCCAGGGTTTAGAGTACACCGGGTGAACACATCGTTCACAACACCTACAGGTTGCGAGCCTGCTAGTGTTCCACTGGACTGTCTAGAATAGTCTGTGGTTGTCATCCATACTCTGCTAGATGACGGGGACATCATTTGGGAAAAAGGCTTCTCACATCGTCCACCTCTCACCCTTACCTCATGGTCTATATCACCTCTCAACTCATCATCCAACTCATATTTCATCTACCCATGTCATACCCAACATATTTGTAGATATAAATTTAAATAATTTTAAAACATGTATAAAATCGTTCCTCCAGCATAGATAGCAAGTATACAGATAATATGCACACATAGCACGTAATTTATATAAAATACTTCATATCTATGTGTAAGATGAAAGTAACTATGCACTCACTTGAAAAGGTGGTGACTCGGCACTCAGACAGCACTTCGTTACTGTTAAAACAATTTCCCTCGGACAAAACCTAGTATCATTACCACTGGAGTTTAGTCTAATGTTTGACGAGACTAATTAATAGTCTAGCTATTATTACTATTATATAAGCACGAAACAATATTTCTAAACCACTATATACAGACAGGGGCCAGACATAAAACACCGGAGGGCAGGACCATTTTGGCATATAGCACTTCTGAAATCCAACAACCCTATGCAGCCCTTTAAACCAGATTCCTCGTACCGCGAGTGGTTAAAAGATATTATAACGACACTTATATAACTCATAATAATAGCCCGAATACTTATTATAAGGTCCTAATAACATTACTATATTAAAATATAAGATATACTAACGATAGGGTAGGCTTAGCTCACTTACAGCGGGTTTTTTCGCAAAACCGGGCTTCGCTGGAGCAGCGTTCCCGAGCCGAAAGGCTCCTCTTCTCGGAGCTTCCCGGTGCTCCGGGACTTTCTTCTAACACCTTGGAGGTGCTAGGGAAAAACTTTGAAGGCTTGGGGGTATTTGGGAGGAAAGAAGTGGAGAGTTGTGAAGAAAATGGGAGATTTGCGCCTCTATTTATAGGCTGCCAGCGTCGAGTACGCTGAGCGTACTCAAAAATTACGCTGAGCGTAATGGGTTTTTAAGGGCTACGATGAGCGTAATCAAAATTACGTTGGGTGTAATGTGCCACATGTCACCATGTCACAACTAGGAAATTCTATATCCTTATAACTATAACAATGATAGCCATTGTAATCAAAATTTTGAAAACATGCATGATGTTATTCCATGACAACAAACTTCCATCAAAAATCCAAATGAAAGATCAAAACTCTATACAGACACTACAAATAGTCAACTTCAGATTTGAAATCCTAAAAATCCCGGTTTAAGTCCATTATGGACTAGGATTTTCTTATTGGGCCTAATGGACCAATAAGCCTCCAATTTGACTATTTTGGACTTAGAACCCTTAATTGGGCTCTAATTGGACCCACATTCATAAAACCTAACCTTTTCGGCCATCATGGGCCTTAAATGGATTAGTTTACCTTTAATGGGCCTTGTTGGGCCATAACAAATCTAATTAGCCTTAATGGGCCATAAATCCATTCTTTTATACAAGATTGGGTCGTGAACTACTCTAAAGGCCCAATGGGCCGAAAACCATCAAATTGGTCCTCATGTTATCGGACTCAAGCACTAAAGGCCCAAACCATTTCTATTCCTTAAAATTGGGATCATAATCTACAACTTTCGTTTAGACTCCGTCGGCTAATTCTCGACCGATCTTAAATTTAACAGTAGGAGGAGATTAGACTGTTAAATGTCCGTGTAAAATTCATAACTTCTACATACGGACTCCGTTTTCGTCTGTCTTTTTATCGTTGAGTTCCTACTAATGAGATATTCAACTCTCATTTAGGTCGCGTAGGCCAAAAACCGCTCGAACTAAAATTCGAGTTTCGGGTCGTGCACTGTTATGCCAAATCTTAGAAAATTCATAACTTCATCATACGAAGTCAGATTTGGGCGTCCTTTTTTTTTGTATGTTCTCGGTTTAACGTATCACCTCCAAACCCTATTCACGAAACCCAAATCAACTTTTGAGTGTTCTTGAGCTATTTTTTGCCATTCTTGGTGATTTGAAGTTTGACGAAGGAAGGAAGGACTTGGAGATTCCAGAGGAAGTCAGTAGATCCAGAGATTTGGTTGCATTTCCGGCTTGTTGGAGGTAAAAAGCTCCAACCTTGACTTCTTATTTGTTAGATCTACTTTAGGGCATGGATCTTGACATCTTTAGGGTATTTCTAAGCCATTTCGAGTTTAGAGTGTAATATAGAGTAATGGATTCAGATCTTGAACCTTGGAGGGTTCTCATGGCATAAAGGTGCCAACTTTATGGCCATAAGAGCCCCATGTATCTTGTAGACCTCATTTTTGGGTCTTTTGAGCTTAAAGACCCATGCATGGACGTAAAGTTTGTGACTTTACGTGTTATATCGTCCCTAGGAGGTCAGATCTACCCTTTGGAGGAGGTGAGCTCAACAGAAATCGAGTTTATGGACATGGACCTTAGGGGACTCGGCGAGTCGTTCAAGGGACTCGGTGAGTCGGGTATTGGTTCCCCAACCTTTTCTGTTTCTGAGGAATCTGGTTGAGTCTAGAAGGGGACTCAACAAGATGGACGTGATTATGGACCTGGAAATCATGGGACTCGGCGAGTGTATGAACATACTAGGCGAGTCCAAGGCAATCTTCCAACCCATGAAGACGGACTCGACGAGTTGTCCACAGAATTCGGCGAGTCATAGACTGGACACATTCATTTGATGAAGATGAACTCGACGAGTTCAAGGATGAACTCGACGAGTTTGTTGAAGATGGTCCCGATGTTATGGGAGAAGCTGAACTCGTCGAGTTCTTGCTAGACTCGACGAGTAGAGTCGGGGGGGGGGGGGGGTTGTATCATTTTGAAAGAATAGGGACTCGACGAGTTGATGGACCAACTCGGCGAGTCAAGTCAACTGGATGTTGACTTTGACTTTGACTTTGACCTGGACTTGAGTTGACCCTTGTAAAGGACGGTTGTGGGTAAGGATTAGTAATCAAGGAGGGTTGTTATGTAGGGATTGAGGAGTTGATACGAGAGGATTTCCGTACCAAGGATTGTGCAGACACTACGCGGCATCGAGGTGAGTTACCTTTCAGTAGCGGTGGGTCTACGGCCACAATGCCGGCCCACCAGTAGGAGTGTATGTTAGAAAATTGTCTTTGTGATAATTGTCTGTGTTTACTTCTACTTGATATGTTTATATGTTAGCATGTTATGATGTTATGTGATCATAGTAGTAGGGGGAGATAGTCCCCAAGTTACCGGTCGATAGGGCCGAAGGGGTAGTCTAGTACTCAGCTATGCTAGACATATTATGATTATATGATAATATGTGGTAGTAGTAAGGGGTGAGATAATTCCCCGAGACCAGTCGAGAGGACCGAAGGGGTAGGCCAGCACCCAGATATGCTAGGCAAGGTCACCGGTCGAGAGGACCGAAGGGGTAGGTCGGGCACCCAGATATGCCTGGCAATATGTATGTCATGTGATTGTATGGTATGTGGTATGATGGGGGAACTCACTAAGCTTCGTGCTTACAGTTTTCAGTTTTGTTTCAGGTACCTCTTCAGCGAAGGGGAAGGAGCCGGCGTGGTAACGGCACATCACACACACGCAGGATTTCCGCACTATGAGATTTCTTGGGATTGTACTCTGACATTGTTACTAATTTTATGATATGATTTTGAGACATGAGATTATGGTTTTATGAAATGATATGACTCAATGATGTTTTCTTATAAATGTTTTCTAAATTGTTATATCAAAAATGAAACTTTTGGTCTTGAAATTTGGGATGTTACAAGTTGGTATCAGAGCCTTGTTTTGAGGGATTCGGACACACCTTCGGGGGCGTCTGGACTTAAATCAAGGGTTTGAAAGATTTTTCACAAGAAAAATGTTTTTCCAAAAGATAAAGTGAGAAGTTTTTGAGAAAGAAAGAGGTGTGTGATGTGCGCGACCGGCCGAGCTCAAGTAAGTTTTCCCCAAGATACCCATACATGTTATGTTACGATATGATCTACTCAGGAGGACTACATGCTAGATTAGGGCTAAGGATCTAGGAAGATGTCTTATGTGCCTGTTATATGTGCCTATTGAATTACATGCTAGAACTGATTAGTCAGTGATATGATTACCGAATAGGACATGTTTGGTATGGTTACTCAATGCTCGAATGATGCTTGCTTTGTGCTTTTGGGAGTTCTAGTTATCTTTAACTAATTGGTAAAAGAATACGTCAAGTTAAATATTGCAAGGGTTGAATAATTTCAGAAGGTTAGGTCTAGCCCTATTTCGCAGCTCATTTTTGAGTCCAACCGTTGTAGGGTAGTACCTCTCATTCGAAGAATTATTTGGTCTTAGTGATATGTAATGGTATTTGCAAGCTAGTTAGGTAAAGGTAGCAGGGATTCCTTATGCAGCTGATGGCAGAGAGTAGGTCGGAGAGCTACCCTAGGGTAAGCCTAGGATGGGGTTAGTGCAGTGAGCTATAGTCGTGAAGGGGACTTGTTAAAGTCAAGGCAATCCTTGAGGAAAGTACGGATAGATGTGGAAGGTAGTATGGGCCCATACTACTGAAAGCAGAGGATCCGTACTCGAGTCAAGGAGGGATAAGATGGAATAAGGGAACTATTGAGTGTATGAGACTTCCTGAGAGTTATGTATGATTCTGACGATTATGTGTTATGTTTTAGAATGGTGATGATCACATGTCATTGAGGGGGAGGTTCAGGATCAGGATCTGGTTCAGGATCAGGTTCGGGTGCAGGTTCCGAGCCAGTGGATGAGGGACTACGCGAGTTCATCGCGTCCGAGATCACGAGAGGCATCCTTGAGTCGACCCTGGTGATTTTCAGGTCGATCAAGGAAGGAATCATAGAGCTGATGCAGGATCGCCTCAGGGCGTTCAGGAGCGACATGGCACTCAGCCAGTCAGTATCACGCACACTGTCCTTCAAGGACTTCAGGGGCAGTGGTGCGCCGGATTTCCATGGGGTGAAGGACTGCATTGCTGCCAGACAATGGATTGCAGACATGGAGTCTGCACAACTGACGAGCTTCTGCCATGAGGGGTCGAAGGTTCGTTATGTTGCGGGATGTTTGAGGGACAGAGCTAGAGACTGGTGGGAGTCGGTTGGTGATTCCTTGGGAGCCTCAGCCATTGAGGCTATGACCTGGTATGACTTTGTGACCAGATTTAGGGTGGAGTTTGCGCCGGCCATGGAGCTTCAGCAGCAGGACAGGGAGTTTCTCGACATGAGGCAGACGGCTGAGTCGGTGGCGGAGATCACCGCCAAATTCCGGGAGAGGGCATTGTTGGTGCCCCAGTATGCGGGGGACGAGGAGATGCGGAGGACCCGCTACCATGACATGTTGTGAGCTGACATCCGGGAGCATGTCAGCTTCTCAGCATGCCCGACCCTGGATTCCATGATTGTCAGGGCGAGGGAGAGGGAGATTGACTTAGAGCACATCAGGACAAGGAAGGCGGAGGAGGGGCATGTGACTGGGGCTTCGGGGAAGAAGCCCAAGGGATCCGACTCTAGGTAGAAGGGCCAGCAGGGTCGGGGCCGCTGCGGAAAGTGTGGCAAGACTCATGAGGGGGTTTGTAGGTTGGGATCATCGGGATGCTACAAGTGCGGCAAGACGGGGAACTTCAGCAGGGATTGCACCGCCCCTGCGCCCACTTTCCATACATCAGAGTTGCTGTGTTTCCACTGCAACCAGCGAGGAAATAAAAATGCCAATTGCCCTTAGTTGACAGCAGCAGCGCCAGTGGCGGCGCCAGCTCCAGCGACCCTACAGATTACAGATGGCCGGCAGGGCAAGACAGAGGCTCCAGTGGTGAGGAGCCGAGCCTTCCATTTGACTACCGAGGAGGCATGCGCTGCACCCGATGTGGTGACGGGTATGATTTCTTCTCCGTAGATTTTATTTTATGTTGCTTATGATATTGATGTGCCATGTTGTATGTCTTGTTTAGGATCGTTCCATGTGAACGGTATCCTAGTTCAGGTGTTGTTTGATTCGGGCGCTACCCGATCATTTGTCTCTCTTGCGCTTAGCAAGAGGTTCCCTGAGTCTTCGGGCATGTTGGATTGCCCCTAGAGGTCGAGATTGTAGACGATTGATCGGTGTGAGCATCATAAGTTTTCAGGGATTGTGTTTTGAGGTTGTTCGAGGAACGTTATTTGGTAGACTTGGTTCCCTTTCCGTTGCGTGGGAACAAGGTGATTATAGGCATGGACTGGTTGAGCCCCAATGGGGCGGTGATAGATTACGCGTAGCAATTAGTGCGTGTCAGGACCCCAGGTGGGGGAGAGCTGTTGATTCAGGGCGAGAGGCCACAATGTGGACCAGCATTATGTTCAGCAGCGGGGGCTAGGCGCTACCTTCAGCAGGGTTGCGTTGGGTATGTCGTCTATGTTATGGATACCCAGGAGGCGGGCAAGGCGTCGGTGAGCGATGTACCCGTGGTGCGAGATTATGCTGATGTATTCCTAGAGGAGCTGCGTGGGATACCCCCGGAGCAACAGGTGGAGTTCCGGATCGACCTAGTCCATGGTGTGGCTCCGATAGCCAAGGCACCATATCGGTTGGCTCCTCTCGAAATGCAGGAGTTGTCTACGCACCTGCAGGAGCTGCTAGACAAGGGTTTTATCAGACCGAGCAGTTCACCTTGGGGAGCCCCGATACTATTTGTGAAGAAGAAGGATGGGTCGCATCGGATGTGTATAGATTACCGGGAGCAGAACAAGGTAACGGTGAAGAACCGTTACCCACTTCCGAGGATAGATGACTTGTTTGATCAGCTTCAGGGAGCATCTTGGTTCTCCAAGATTGATCTACGGTCAGGATACCACCAGATGAGGGTTAGAGAGGAGGATATACAGAAGACTACTTTTCGAACTCGGTATGGCCATTAAAAGTTCGTGGTGATGCCCTTCGGGCTCACCAATGCTCATGCCGCATTCATGGATCTCATGAACCGCATGTGCAGGCTGATGTTGGATCGGTCTGTGATAGCTTTCATTGACGACATCTTGGTTTATTCCAAGATGCAGGAGCAACATGAGGAGCATTTGCGAGAGGTGTTAGATAACCTGACGAGGGAGAGCTTGTATGCCAAGTTCTCCAAGTGCGAGTTCTGGTTGCGTGAGGTGCAGTTTCTTGGGCACCTTGTCAACCAGAACGGGATATTGGTTGGCCTGGCTAAGGTGGAGACCGTGATGAGATGGGAGGTTCCGAAGTATCCATCTGAGATTTGGAGTTTCCTGGTATTAGCCGGCTACTATCAGAGATTTATACAGGATTTCTCCAAGATAGTCGTACCCTTGACCCGGCTGACGAAGAAGGCCGTTGTATTTTGCTGGGGGGCTGAGCAGCAGGCCGCATTTGAGACGCTGAGGCAGAGATTGTGCGAGGCGCCAATCTTAGCCCTGCCTGAGGGTGTGGATGACTTTGTGGTGTATTGCGATGCGTCCATCTCGGGTTTGGGCACGGTGTTGGTGCAGATGGGGCATGTTATTGCCTACGCTTCGAGGCAGCTGAAGCCTCATGAGACGAACTATCCGACGCATGACTTGGAGTTGGGGGCAGTGGTTTTCGCCCTCAAGATTTGGCGTCATTACCTCTATGGGGTCCGATGTACCATTTACACGGACGATAAGAGCTTGAGGTACCTTATGGATCAGCCGAATCTGAACATGAGACAGCGCCGATGGCTGGATGTGGTAAAGGATTACGATTGTGAGATCCTCTACCACCCGGGGAAGGCCAATGTCGTGGCCGATGCTCTTAGCCGCAAGGTAGCGCTGATCAGAGACATCTGCATGAAGGTGACCGTGGTGACTCCGCTGTTGGAGCGGATTCGAGAGGCCCAACAGGAGGCTATGAAGGAGGAACATCGGAAGAGCGAGCGTATTGTGGGTCAGGTTTCCTCCTTCGACTACGACAGCCGGGGGTTATTGACACTACACCGCAGGGTGTGGGTTCCATACCACGGGGGTGTACGCCAGGTTCTGATGGAGGAGGCGCACAAATCATGATTTTCCATTCATCCCGGGGCGACGAAGATGTAAAGAGATCTTCGTCCTGATTATTGGTGGCCCTGCATGAAGCGGGATGTAGCCTGGTATGTCGAAAGATGTCTGACCTGTAGGAAGGTCAAGGCCGAGCACCAGAGGCCTCATAGCAAGACGCAGTCGTTGGATATCCCTATGTGGAAATGGGAAGATATTACTATGGATTTCGTCACAAAGCTTCCCAGGACCACACGGGGAGTGGATTCAATTTGGGTCATCGTGGATCGGTTAACCAAGAGAGCCCATTTCGTTCCGATTCAGGAGAGCATTTCGGCCGAGAAGTTGGCTGACATCTATATCAGAGAGGTAGTGGCTCGGCATGAGGTGCCAGTTTTGGTGATTTCCGACAGGGATGTGCGGTTCACTTCCAGGTTTTGGAAGAAGTTTCATGATAAGTTGGGTACTTGTCTGCCCTTTAGCACCGCTTTTCACCCGCAGACGGATGGTCAGAGTGAGCGGACCATCCAGACTCTGGAGGATATGCTGTGGGCGTGTGTTTTAGACTTCAGAGGTAGTTGGGATACTTACCTTCCTTTGGCTGAGTTTTCCTATAATAACAGCTATCATGCGAGTATTGACCGTCCTCCCTTCGAGATGTTGTACGAGAGGAAGTGCAGGACCCCGATATGCTGGGGCGAGGTTGGCCAGAGGGTCATGGGGAGCACCGAAGTGGTGCTCAAGACGACAGAGAGGATTCAACAGGTTAGGAGCAGGCTTCAGACTGCTCAGAGTCGGCTAGTGGCGATCCTCTACAGGAAGTCGAAGGATATTCAGGTGGATGACAGCATGAACTACATCGAGCGGTCAGTGGCGATCCTCTACAGGAAGTCGAAGGATCTGAGGAACAAGCGGGTGGAGTTGGTGAAGGTGCAATGGCAGCACCGCAAGGGGGTCAGAATGGACTTGGGAGCCGGAGGAAGAGATGAGGTAGCACTACCCTAATATTTTTCAGGACTCAGCGGCAGACTTCGAGGACGAAGTCTAAAATAAGTGGGGGAGAGTTGTAACACCCGGCTTCAGGTACGTATTTAAATTGAAGCAAAACTTCATATTTTACACTGAGACTCGGCGAGTTGGAGGCCCAACTCGTCGAGTAGGTTCGACTTTGGATCGGGGGGTTAAGTGACCTACTCGATGAGTCGGGAGACCTAGTCGATGAGTCGGGAGACCGACTCGGCGAATAGGAGTTGTCTGAGTGAAACCCTAAATTTGAGGGTTTGCACCCTATTTAAACACTTCATGAGGCCTCTACCCCAGCCTCCATCACCTCCAAACCCTATTCACGAAACCCTAATCAACTTTTGAGTGTTCTTGAGCTATTTTGTGTCATTCTTGGTGATTTGAAGTTTGAAGAAGGAAGGAAGGACTTGGAGATTCCAGAGGAAGTCAGTAGATGTGACATCCCCATTTTCACGGCCAGAAAGACCGATTTTGTTTATGCTTTATAAATATCAGAGTACCTCTTTTAAGAAAAATGTTGCGAGATTTGTTCCCAGAAAAACACGATAAATACGTTATAAAAGCATTTCCGAAGAAATGTATTTTATTCCTTTTAAAACGTTGGGATGTCATTGTCAATACAGAAACATAAGCATAAACAGAACTTACATTCATTATCACTAGTGATTTATATCACCTTAATCTCTCAGTGTAATGTAACTTCATATCGACACCTGTGATACAAATAAGTTGGAGTGGGTCAGGTTGGGAAACCTGGTGAGTACATAGGGTTTTCAACCCACAATAATATAATTATTATGTTTAAACATCAAACAATCAACCCAATTACCCATCCCCATTATCTTCTTAAGGATTTACCCTAAGAATCAGCTATTCCTCGTTCATTCATTCCTAAGGATCATCCTAATGAAACGGCACGAAGTCCAACGTTGCCACAGTTGTCAAGCACAACTGCTAATATTATCACTTAGGCGCAGCTGCCAGAATTGTGACATTCTCTATGAGGCGCTTCTGCCGGTATTGTCCTTTAAACGCTACTGTTACGGTTATAATGTCCTTTATTAGGCGCAGCTGCCGATACTATCCTTAGAGCGCAGTGATCGGTATATTTTACATCACGCTTAATATACTATAATTTATGTAAAATAACCGATTTTATCTAAGAATGGTGCTACTTTGACATGTATTTGAATTATGTTTGTAGGTGGTAAATATGATGAAAATGGTACAAAAAGATGCAAAAAGAAGTTCAAGGAATTACACGAAGAGAAATCAAGATTGAAAACAAAAGAATTGAAGATGTTCGGGTTTGGAAAGACGAGAAAACAAAATAAAAAAATAAAAAATTGTATTTTTAAAATAATTATAATTTAATTAAAATGATTCATTTAGGAAATAATAATTTTATTATTTTCTAAGTAATTTAATTTAATTAAATGTATTTTTAATAAAATCAAAATAAAAATAATATATAAAAATCATGTTTTTAAAAATAAAAATAAAAAGAATTTAAATTAATTAATGAGGTTTAATTAAAATAAATTAGTGGGAAATAATTAATTATTTTCTAATTAATTTATAGTAATTAAATTGAATTTATTTAATTTTAAAAAAAATGAAAAAGAAAAGAAAAGGCCCCAGCCAAGCCAAGCCAAGCCAAGCCAAGCCGAAGCCGAGCTCAGCCGGAGCCAGCCGAGCCAATCTAAAAGCTTAATATTCCTAGATCCAAATAATTCCATCTTTTTAATTCTTTTGAATTCTTTTTCATAAGATTTAGATTGGATCTTAGATCCAATCTAAAAGCTTAATATTCCTAGCTTTATTTCATTCTTTTTGGTATTTAATTTTCCAAAAATTCACTATAAATACCACCTCAAAATCACCATTTCAAACACACCTCTTACATTCTTAAACACACCTCTTACATTCTTACACACCTCTTACATTCTTACACACCTCTTACATTCTTACACACTCTCTTACACACTCATACACTCTTACATACTTCATATACCTCTTATAGCAACCTATTTTCATACCACCACTTTCTTTAGGAAATTTCTATATTTTTTTGGAAGAATTTTAGTCTTCCAAATTCTTTTCTTTTTCCAAAGAATTCAAGCCATCAAAGATTCAAGACTCTTCAAGATTCAAAATCAAGACATCAAGAATTCAAGAATACAAATATGAGTTTGTATAAGTCTACAATGTGCGGCTAAATCCTCTCGTGATCGCAACCGGGAGTAGGTTTTAATTCTTACTTATTGTATTATTTTTGGGTGTGAACATTTGAATTTGTTGAATATTATTTGTGGATTTTGTTTATGTTTTTAACATTATAAAATCGTTACACTTATTTTATTCATTTATCAATTAATTATTCCAAGTTTAAAATAATTTTAAGTGATCTCCCCACCGTGCCAATTCATCCAATAGCGGTGTGTAGGACGGAGGGTGCGGTTACACTTATTTTCTATTTTGGACTTAGACTTTAATTGAATCGACTATGAAAAATTAATAACACTCATTTCTAATTCATATAATTATTAATTATGATACCGGAAGCGATCATTTTTTTTAATTGAATTAAAATCATATATTTTTTGTTTGTCATCATATTTATAAATCTCAAATTAATCATTATTTCTTTATCGTTAAATCAAAATAGTAACTAAACTATTAACCATAAGCTCCTCTGGATCCGACCCTTACTTACCACTCGCTAGATTAGTGGAAATAAGGTTTATTTTTGACGCGACAACGACCGCTCGTCAAATTTTGGCGTCGTTGCCGGGGATTGAAGTTGTTGCCGAAGCATTTGAAATATGCCTTTTTGGGAAAAAATTAAACGCTTCCGGTGATCATTGCATCAGATTTGACAGAGGAACAAGAACAAGCATTACTGAAGGTGCTTAACACATACAAAGCCGCAGTTGGATGGACAATTGCCGATCTTAAGGGAATAAGCCCAGCAGTTTGCATGCATAGAATCATTACCGAACCGTCGACAAAACCATCAAGAGAGACGCAAAGAAGATCGAACCCTAATATGAGGGAAGTCGTGAAGAAAGAAGTGTTAAAGTGGTTAGATGTCGGAATCATCTACCCAATCTCTGACAGTGTATGGGTTAGCCCAACGCAAACCGTTCCAAAGAAAGCTGGCGTCACGATCGTAGAAACTTCAAGTGGTGAAAAGATAACCACTCGGTCGGTAACCGGGTGGCGGGTTTGTATTGATTATCACAAATTAAATACTGCCACTTTAAAAGACCATTTTCCTTTACCTTTCATTGACCAAATAATAGAGAAATTATCAGGTCAAAAGTTTTATTGTTTTCTGGATGGGTATTCTGGATACAATCAAATACCTATACATCCTGAAGACCAAGCCAAGACTACTTTTACATGTCCCTATGGTACTTTCGCATTCCGACGAATGCCATTCGGATTATGTAATGCCCCTGCCACTTTTCAAAGATTAATGACTAGTATTTTTTCAGACATGGTCGGGGAGTCCTTGGAAATTTTTATAGATGATTTCTCTATTTTTGGATCAACATTTGTCACATGTCTCCAACAATTGGTAAAAGTTTTGAAACGTTGCACGGAGACAAACTTGGTTTTAAGTTGGGAGAAAAGTCATTTCATGGTTAAAGAAGGAGTTGTACTTGGGCATGTTGTTTCTGAAAGAGGATTTGAAGTTGACCATGCCAAAGTACAACTCATTTCCTTACTACCACCTCCCACAAATGTCAAAGGCGTGAGATCTTTTCTTGGACATGCAGGTTTTTATAGACGATTCATCAAAAATTTTAGTGTGATTTCAAAACCTTTATGCAATTTGCTCTCTAAAGACGCACAATTTTCTTTTGATGAATCGTGTATGAAATCCTTTCAAAATCTAAAGGGACAACTTTCCCAAGCACCAATATTGCGATCACCTGATTGGTCACAACCTTTTGAAATCATGTGTGACGCAAGTGATTATGTGGTTGGTGCTGTATTGGGGCAACGGGTGAATAAAAAGCCCGTTGTAATCTCTTATGCTAGCAAAACTTTTTCCGATATACAATTGAATTACACAACAACAGAAAAAGAGTTGTTAGCAGTTGTCTTTGCTTTAGACAAATTTCGCTCATATGTTTGGGGGTCAAAAGTTGTTGTTTTTACGGACCATAGTGCTTTGCGTCATCTCATGCAAAAGAAAGATGCAAAACCGAGGCTTATTAGATGGATATTGCTACTACAAGAATTTGACTTAGAAATTCAGGATAAGAAAGGAAGTGATAATGTAGTAGCTGATCACTTGTCCAGACTCCCCATTGATGTATCAAGCACTTTCAAGGAAGAAATTCGGGATACCTTTCCCGATGAATAATTATTGATCATCAATGGATTACCTTGGTTTGCTAATATTGTGAATTATTTGGCTACAGGAAAAATACCAGAGTATTGGACAAAGCAAAAGATGAAACATTTCATGGCACAAGCAAAACGGTTTATTTGGGACAATCCAGACTTATTCAAGATTAGACCAGATCAAATAATTCGGAGATGTGTCCCTGACCATGAAATTCAAGATTTATTGGCTCATTGTCACTCATACGCATGTGGAGGACATTTCAGTGCTCAAAAGACGGGTCACAGAGTTCTAGACACGGGTTTCTTCTGGCCAACAATTTTTCGTGATGCGCATGTGTTTGTTAAATCCTGTTTGAAATGCCAACAAGTTGGGGGGATCTCAAAAAGAGACCAAATGCCATTAAACCCCATCTTGGTTGTTGAAATATTTGATGTGTGGGGAATTGACTTTATGGGTCCTTTTCCAACTTCTTTCGGCAATATTTATATTTTGGTGGCTGTCGATTATGTCTCAAAGTGGATTGAAGCCGAGGCCACCAAAACAAATGATCACCATGTTGTTTGTAAGTTTGTCAAGAAAAATATTTTTGTGAGACATGGTATCCCTCGTGTGATCATCAGTGATGGGGGGTCACATTTTAAAAACTTTAAATTTGGCAAACTACTCAAACAATATGGTGTGAATCATAGAATTGCCACACCTTACCACCCTCAAACAAGTGGTCAAGTGGAAGTGTCTAATCGACAGATCAAAGAAATTTTACAAAAAACCGTTAGACCTGACCGCAAAGACTGGTCACTTCGACTAGACGATGCGCTTTGGGCCTATCGGACTGCTTTCAAAACACCGATTGGCACAACCCCTTATAGACTTGTTTATGGAAAAGGATGTCACTTACCGGTTGAGTTAGCACATCGAGCATTGTGGGCCATCAAAGAAGTAAATTTGGAGTATGATCAAGCAGGAAAGGAACGAAAACTACAATTGAGTGAACTGGAAGAACTCCGGGATGAGGCATACAATAATGCTGTCACATATAAGTCCAAGATGAAAGCATTCCACGATGCAAAATTAAAGATCAAAACTTTTGAAAAAGGACAAAAAGTGTGCCTATTTAATTCACGGTTAAAGCTTTTTCCTGGGAAATTGAAAAGCAAATGGTCAGGACCATATGAAGTAGTTGATGTCACACCTCACGGAGCGATTGAGATCAAAGATGAAAAAGGCGGTGAGTCATTCAAAGTAAACGGGCATCGTCTCAAGCCCTATATTTCATCCGCCACACGACATGAGGTACAAGTAGAACGGGTTGACTTTTTACAAGAACAACCCACTTACGTCATCTAGTTTTTGCTTCGAGGTAACACGTCTGGCTGAAGACGTTAAACTTAGCGCTACTTCGGGAGGCAACCCGAGAACTTTGTGGGTATGTTCACTGCAAACCCTCACGAGACTTCACTCGTCCATTAGGGTAACCTAGGGGTTTAAAAGGCTTGTTGCACATGCCAAGTGCAATCGCGATCCTCAGCGAAAATGATGGATTTAATTTATTTGGTGTGTTTGTGGTTTATTTCATTTTATTGTTTTATGGTTTTCTTTTGTGTTTTACATCGAGGACGATGCAAAGTTTAAAGTTGGGGAGGTATACTTAAATGAGAAAAAGGCGACAAACCAAATATGCTGCAATTTTTGGTTTTGATGGAGCCCAACAAGAAAAAAAAATTCAACATTTTTCTCCTATTTTTGAAGATATAAAAGCCTCCTCTACCAAGAACTATCAGGTGATCTCGATTTTTTGTTTGTTTTGTGTGATTTTTTTTAATATAAATAAGAAATTATCCCAAAAAGGAAAGAATGTAATTGTGTTAGTATGTTAGTGTGCTTTTACCAAATTATAGCAGGAAACATAAAAAAAAAACATTTTGAAGCACCAATTAGTATTACTTGTATGGATATAGAAACAAACAATAGGATGCATAACAGTGAGAAAGTGGACCGTAACAGACTGATACATTTCATGCAGTAGATCAGCTTTCTAGAACTTGTTTTAACTCTATTTTAAGAATATTGAATATCAAAATGATAAAGGCAATTCATTTATTTTTATTTTTAGCCAATTAACCCTTAAGCCTACCCATTTGTATTTAAAATCCCTGTTGTTAACCACTTTGAGCCTTAGCCTGTTCGTTTCTTAAGCAGATTTAAGCCATATCCCAAACACTTTCCTACCATGTCTTTCGACTTTATAAAGCAAAGTTTTATCATTTCCGTGTATGTATTTGTTATATATATATTGTTCATATTTTAGCGAGTCAAATAAATTGTAAAATTTCAGAAAATTTCTCTTGCTTGGTTCTAAAAAATTGGTTTAATATATATATAAATTGAAAAAGAAGACAGCTACCCCTTTATTTGAATGTTCTCTTTTTGTTTGTGTAAGTATTTATAGTTTTATAAACTTAAGGTTAGATATCAAGAAATTAACGTTGTTCGAAACATTTTACACAAATTTTCGACATTTTTAGAAAATCTAAGCCTAAGTTTAAAGTTGTATGATGTGAGATTTTTTATGTGTTATTTGTTATTTTTAGAAAATCAAAGTTTAGAAACATATCTAAAGTTTGAGCTTCCATATTTTGATATATATCTGTTGTGTTAAAAAAAATGTTAAAAATAAAAGTATAGCGTTAGTGAAGGTTAGTTAGATATATTTTATATGTTTGTAAACGTTTGCAATTTTTGTTTCAAGTTGAGTCCATATATATACACTTTGGGGTTTTGCTGTGCAAAAAAAAAAATAATAAAATAAAAAAAAAAAGAAAAAAAAAAGAAAGAAAGAAAAGAAAACCAGAACCAAGCATTTTAGTTTGAATAACTTTTGTGTTTTTGTTAATAATACAATTTTAATTTGAAATGACATATTCAAATAATGTCATGATTTTTAAGCTGAACATAATCCAAAAAGATTTTTGTCTTATCTAAACGTTTTGAGTCGTGTTAGATAAGTTGTAGATGTTATTAATGTTTGTATATAGTTGTATTGTATTTATCGAGTTGTAATAATTATCTTTGTTGTGCTCTTAAAGTCTAAAAGACCCAAGTCACCAATCCAAAAACACCCCTACCCTACCCTTAGCCGAACATTACAACCTAAAAGTCCTTTTGATTGATATTTAAGTAGTCTCTAAGTATAGGTAGATCAAGCCTATGGTAAAGCGATATCTTTAAATCGACCTTGAGTGTAAACACGTCCCCACTTCAAAGAAAGAAATGTGACCTCATCCTAACACTTGTTGCTATATCTTGATCAGGTGGTATTGATTAGTGTTATTTAATTCTGTTATGGTTCCATGTGAAAACTAGTTTATAATTCATATCTTTAGTTTTCAAAAACATCAAAGAAGTTTTCTAGCACGCTAATCAATTACATTTGGATCTTTCTCGGGACGAGAAAGAGATAAGTTGGGGAGGTTTGATCGGTATATTTTACATCACGCTTAATATACTATAATTTATGTAAAATAACCGATTTTATCTAAGAATGGTGCTACTTTGACATGTATTTGAATTATGTTTGTAGGTGGTAAATATGATGAAAATGGTACAAAAAGATGCAAAAAGAAGTTCAAGGAATTACACGAAGAGAAATCAAGATTGAAAACAAAAGAATTGAAGATATTCGGGTTTGGAAAGACGAGAAAACAAAATAAAAAAATAAAAAATTGTATTTTTAAAATAATTATAATTTAATTAAAATGATTCATTTAGGAAATAATAATTTTATTATTTTCTAAGTAATTTAATTTAATTAAATGTATTTTTAATAAAATCAAAATAAAAATAATATATAAAAATCATGTTTTTAAAAATAAAAATAAAAAGAATTTAAATTAATTAATGAGGTTTAATTAAAATAAATTAGTGGGAAATAATTAATTATTTTCTAATTAATTTATAGTAATTAAATTGAATTTATTTAATTTTAAAAAAAATGAAAAAGAAAAGAAAAGGCCCCAGCCAAGCCAAGCCAAGCCAAGCCAAGCCGAAGCCGAGCTCAGCCGGAGCCAGCCGAGCCAATCTAAAAGCTTAATATTCCTAGATCCAAATAATTCCATCTTTTTAATTCTTTTGAATTCTTTTTCATAAGATTTAGATTGGATCTTAGATCCAATCTAAAAGCTTAATATTCCTAGCTTTATTTCATTCTTTTTGGTATTTAATTTTCCAAAAATTCACTATAAATACCACCTCAAAATCACCATTTCAAACACACCTCTTACATTCTTAAACACACCTCTTACATTCTTACACACCTCTTACATTCTTAAACACACCTCTTACATTCTTACACACCTCTTACATTCTTACACACTCTCTTACACACTCATACACTCTTACATACTTCATATACCTCTTATACCAACCTATTTTCATACCACCACTTTCTTTAGGAAATTTCTATATTTTTTTGGAAGAATTTTAGTCTTCCAAATTCTTTTCTTTTTCCAAAGAATTCAAGCCATCAAAGATTCAAGACTCTTCAAGATTCAAAATCAAGACATCAAGAATTCAAGAATACAAATATGAGTTTGTATAAGTCTACAATGTGCGGCTAAATCCTCTCGTGATCGCAACCGGGAGTAGGTTTTAATTCTTACTTATTGTATTATTTTTGGGTGTGAACATTGAATTTGTTGAATATTATTTGTGGATTTTGTTTATGTTTTTAACATTATAAAATCGTTACACTTATTTTATTCATTTATCAATTAATTATTCCAAGTTTAAAATAATTTTAAGTGATCTCCCCACCGTGTCAAATCATCCAATAGCGGTGTGTAGGACGGAGGGTGCGGTTACACTTATTTTCTATTTTGGACTTAGACTTTAATTGAATCGACTATGAAAAATTAATAACACTCATTTCTAATTCATATAATTATTAATTCTGAAACCGAAAGCGATCATTTTTTTTAATTGAATTAAAATCATATATTTTTTGTTTGTCATCATATTTATAAATCTCAAATTAATCATTATTTCTTTATCGTTAAATCAAAATAGTAACTAAACTATTAACCATAAGCTCCTCTGGATCCGACCCTTACTTACCACTCGCTAGATTAGTGGAAATAAGGTTTATTTTTGACGCGACAACGACCGCTCGTCACGCAGCTGCTAGGATGTTTAGAGTACCTCGTAGATCCAAAAACATCTACAGGTTATGGCGCATCTGCCAATGCTCATCTATAGGGTACTAGGTCCATTGCTGCCAATGTCCACCTATAGGGCACTATGTCCACACTACCAATGTTCCTCTATATCAGCTTTCGTCCCTCATCATTCATCTACCCATGTTATACCCAACATATTTGTAGATATAAAATACATATACAGTTTAAATCATTTAAAACATGTATAAAAATCTTTCACCCAGCATAGACAACAAGTATTCAGACAATATGCACACATAGCACGTAATTTAAAAAAAAAAATATTGCATATCTATGTGTAAGATGAAAGTAACTATGCACTCACAACACATAATTTATATTAAATGCTTCATATCTATGTGTAAGATGAAAGTAACTATGCACTCACCTAATAAGGTGGTGATTCTGAATTCGGACAGCGCTTCGTTACTTCTTAAAACAATTTTCCTCGACAAAACCTAGTATCATTACCACTAGGGTTTAGCTCAATATTCACCGCGACTAATTAATAGTCTAGCTATTATTATTATTATATAAACATTAAACAACACTATATAACTCGTAATAATAGCCCCAAATAATTATTATAAGGCCCTAATAACATTACTATAATTAAATAAATGCTATATTAAAAATAGCGTAGGCGTAGCTCACTTACAGCGGGTTTTATAGAAAACCGGGCTTCGCTTGGAGCAGCGTTTCTGAACCGAAAGACCTTTTTTCTCGGGACTCCGGGAGCCTCAGGGCTTCCTTTGGGTGCTAGCGGGTTTACCTAGGCTTTAGGGGGGCTTAGGGGAGCTAGAGAGAGAAAGAAACTAGAGAGAGAAGTGATTTTGGTGCAAGAAAGTCGGCTGCCTTCGTAGGGTATTGATAGCCGCGAGCCTCGGACATACGTTGGGCGTAGTCCTCGGCTACGCGGGGCGTAGTTCGCATCGGGCTGCCAGATGGCTTCGTACGAGACACGTGTTGGACATCGGCTGGAGCTACGCGGCTGCTTGTGGACCGAGGGGGGGGGGGGCAGTTGTACGCGGCGCGTACCGAGCTTCGAACACTGGGCGTAAGCAAATGCAACGTGTCCTTCATCCGAATCGAGGCGTGATCAGCAAGCAACGGCTAGGATCTTGCCACGTCATCAATCGAGCAACAGGCTTCGCAAATTCGAGTCTAAACTTTAAAAATTCGTATCTTTCGCATACGAGCTCCGTTTTCGACGTTCTTTATATCTACGCGTAGGCGGGAACGTACTATACAACTTTCTTTTAGACTCCGTCGGCTAATTTTGACTCTATTTTAAAAGTTATATTTTTAACAGGCTGGGACACGATTGGTCCGTTAAAAATTCATAACTCCTTCATCCGACTTCCGTTTTTGTCTGTCTTTTTATCGTTACGCTACTATTAACGAGATCTTCGATTCTTGTTTAGGTTGTGTCGGCTAAAAACGCTCGATCTAATATTCGAATTTCGGGTTGTACACTGCTAAGCCGAAACTTCGAAAAATCATAACTTCCTCATACGAAGTCAGATTTGGGCGTTCTTTTTATGTACGCTCTCGGTTTAACGAACACTACGACTTTCGTTTAGATCGCTAAGGCTAAAAATCGCTCTATCGTAAATTCACTATTTACGCTTCCCGGTGTCGTGTCGGTTCCGTCGCGAAACTTCGACGGGTCATAACTTCTTCGTTATAACTCAGATTTCGACGTTCTTTATATGTACGGAATCCTTGTAACATATGCTACAACTTCTATTAAGACTATTCATTCTAAATATCCTTCTATCAAAAAGTCGTTTTCGACCCCTATTATCTCCAAATTGACTAGCCCGGATCTACGAGCGTTACAATTATCTCCCCCTTAGGATGATTACGTCCCAGAATCATCAACGAAACAGGATTGTATAATGACTCCATACGTTATCTCTTCATCATAGGTAATAACCGTAACTTCTATGTTGCTTCGAACGAGTATCTAACTCTTGGACTCCTTGATTGCAAGCGGTGCCCAATCTTGGACCCGCTCTCTATCTGATGTTAGACTTCCAATCATGATCTTCATGTCACGATCTCAATATTTATTGGATATTCCTTCTCTAACAAACTTGAGATAAGTTTCTTCCTTCTATTATCATGATAGACCGATGGGTCATGTTCTAATGACCTATCATCGTAGGTTGCAACGCTTAGACTCATGTCTCTTAGAGTTTTCCAGAACAAACTTTACTTTCCTTTATGTTCTAATTTCATCTTAAAAGGTAGCATTTCTAGCTACAAGAAACTATCGTGATACCTCTACCGATCGCTTTGATTATCTTTTATTTTAATCTTCCGGCTTAAGTCAGATGCTACATCAAACTTGGTTCTCTGAACCTCGTATCGTACTCATCGTAGTCGGACTCAATTCGATATGACCACAAGGGTCGGAATAACAATCATCTTCTTAGTCATTACCGAAACGATGGTAACGACATACTTGAATAAAACGAAATCAATTACTAGCTTCTTGGTAACCTTGTGACTTTCCCTGATCCAAGCGTGAGTCCTGTGCTTCCGGTAGTATATGCATCTACTACCTTTCACACCTAATCATACTCGTCCCAAGTATTGTCTAGCAGTTTTCCAAGTCACCATACAGATTTCACATAATAGTTTAACACATCAGATAACCAAACGAAGGTTTTATTATTTCCTAAAACTATTACATAGGTGTTCAAGTTCACCCTATACTATGCCTCTAATAGGCTACATTATACGATACTATCCCTTGGTTACTTCATAACTCGATCTGTGGATATCAAGCCTTCACTCCTGAATCCTTGCATTGTTATCTGCTTCGTCAAGGATCATTTGAAATGCTCTCGCCTTTGGCTTTGGCGGCACATTTGGCTTTGTAGCCCCTTCTCTCTTTGGGCAGTCTTGCTTGAAGTGCCCTTCCTCGTTACATCCGTAGGACACCCTTTTGTTGAATGTACACTCGTTGGCTTAATGCCCATGCTTCCCACACTTGAAAAAAGTCACCTCCTCACCGCATTTTCCAGAGTGTTTATTTTTGCACTTCTCGCACCATCTTGCTTCACTTCCTCCTCCTCTAAAATTCCTTGTACTGGATTTGCTCTTCTAATCGGGCCTTGCCGATCCTTCGAATTTCCTTTTTTCGCCAACCTCAATCTTGCTGGCGGCTCTTCCCTTGATCATCTCCTCAACAGACTTGGCAACCCATATAACTGCCTTCAATGTAGGTGCCTGACATACTGGCACTGCATATTTCCATGGATGTCCCTTAGCGTACTTGTCGATTTTCGTCAGCTCATCTGGGACAAGACGTAAGGCAAACTCCATCTTCTCTGTGAAGTTGTTGGTGTATTCATCAATCGACATGCTTCCTTTCTTCAAGGTTAGGAATTGGTTCTCTAGCTCGAGCAGGTTTTGGGCTGAGCAGTACTTTCGTTTGAATTGTACCAAAAACTCTACTCACGTTAGTTGCAGGGGCTCATTGGGGCTCAGAGTCTTCCCCAGGGTGTTCCACCAACGAACAGCGCCTCCTCGGAACTGACGCACTGCAAAGGTGGTCTATAACTTGCCTCTGCAACCACACGCTATGAAGGCCAACTCCATCTCCGAGATCCAATCCATAACTCCGATTGGATCTTCCTTCCCAGTGAAGATCGATGGCTTGCAAGTTATAAAATCTTTGTACCTGCATCAATTCCTTTCTTCTTTGTCATCTTGATTGTTTCGTCGAACTATTGGTGGGTTGGCTTGACCAATGGTCCCACTGTAGTTCCCTTCCTCTGATTGCTCGGGAATCAGCTCGGGTTGCTCAATGGGCATGGTAGGTTCGTCCCTATTCAACATCTGCCTCATTTCTTCCCTTTGTTCAGCTAACATAGCCCGAATCATGGCTTGTACTCCAGCCATGGTGATTGGCTCGGGTGCAACTTCTACTACAACAGGTATTTGCTGAATCACCGGGGGTTGATTCCTATTCCCATTTGCATTCCCGGCTCCACTGCGTCTTCTTGCCATTTTGATCTATACACCGAATAAGGTGAATCTAGATCTTTATTTAGGATAGACGTTTAAATCATCCTTATCTCTCCGAAACGTTTATATGCTAGTTCTAATATCGTAGTCGTACGTTTAGAATCCTAAACACATAAGGCTTCCAGATCCGGTCGGCAACAGACCATAGATCCGAACAACTAACAGCATATCAGGCACAAAGCATTTAGCACATAAAAGTGTTTTAGCCAACTTCCCTAAATTAGCTAGTGCTTGTGTCTATTTAGGTGTACTACCTAAAATATTTTAGACACACTCCTCACGATCATCGCTTAGCATTCTAAGTTTAAGTCTAGAAATAAATCCTTATTCCTAGTTCGCTTAAACCAATGCTCTGATACCAACTGTGACATCCCCATTTTCACGGCCAGAAAAGACCGATTTTGTTTATGCTTTATAAAAATCAGAGTACCTCTTTTAAGAAAAATGTTGCGGAATTTGTTCCCAGAAAAACACGATAAATACGTTATAAAAGCATTTCCGAAGAAATGTATTTTATTCCTTTTAAAACGTTGGGATGTCATTGTCAATACAGAAACATAAGCATAAACAGAACTTACATTCATTATCACTAGTGATTTATATCACCTTAATCTCTCAGTATAATGTAACTTCATATCGATACCTGTGATACAAATAAGTTGGAGTGGGTCAGGTTGGGAAACCTGGTGAGTACATAGGGTTTTCAACCCACAATAATATAATTATTATGTTTAAACATCAAACAATCAACCCAATTACCCATCCCCATTATCTTCTTAAGGATTTACCCTAAGAATCAGCTATTCCTCGTTCATTCATTCCTAAGGATCATCCTAAGGAAACGGCACGAAGTCCAACGTTGCCACAGTTGTCAAGCACAACTGCTAATATTATCACTTAGGCGCAGCTGCCAGAATTGTGACATTCTCTATGAGGCGCTTCTGCCGGTATTGTCCTTTAAACGCTACTGTCACGGTTATAATGTCCTTTATTAGGCGCAGCTGCCGATACTATCCTTAGAGCGCAGCTGCTAGGATGTTTAGAGTACCTCGTAGATCCAAAAACATCTACACGTTATTGCGCATCTGCCAATGCTCATCTATAGGGTACTAGGTCCATTGCTGCCAATGTCCACCTATAGGGCACTATGTCCACACTACCAATGTTCCTCTATATCAGCTTTCGTCCCTCATCATTCATCTACCCATGTTATACCCAACATATTTGTAGATATAAAATACATATACAGTTTAAATCATTTAAAACATGTATAAAAATCTTTCACCCAGCATAGACAACAAGTATTCAGACAATATGCACACATAGCACGTAATTTAAAAAAAAATTACTGCATATCTATGTGTAAGATGAAAGTAACTATGCACTTACAACACATAATTTATATTAAATACTTCATATCTATGTGTAAGATGAAAGTAACTATGTACTCACCTGATAAGGTGGTGATTCTGAATTCGGACAGCGCTTCGTTACTTCTTAAAACAATTTCCCTCGACAAAACCTAGTATCATTACCACTAGGGTTTAGCTCAATATTCACCGAGACTAATTAATAGTCTAGCTATTATTATTATTATATAAGCGTTAAACAACACTATATAACTCGTAATAATAGCCCAAATAATTATTATAAGGCTCTAATAACATTACTATAATTAAATAAATGCTATATTAAAAATAGCGTAGGCGTAGCTCACTTACAGCGGGTTTTATAGAAAACAGGGCTTCGCTTGGAGCAGCGTTTCTGAACCGAAAGACCCTTTTTCTCGGGACTCCGGGAGCCTCAGGGCTTCCTTTGGGTGCTAGCGGGTTTACCTAGGCTTTCGGGGGGCTTAGGGGAGCTAGAGAGAGAAAGAAACTAGAGAGAGAAGTGATTTTGGTGCAAGAAAGTCGGCTGCCTTCGTAGGGTATTTATAGTCGCGATCCTCGGACGTACGTTGGGCGTAGTCCTCTGCTACGCGGGGCGTAGTTCGCATCGGGCTGCCAGATGGCTTCGTACGAGACACGTGTTGGACATCGGCTGGAGCTACGCGGCTGCTTCTGGACCGAGGGGGGGGGGGCAGTTGTACGCGGCGCGTACCGAGCTTCGAACACTGGGCGTAAGCAAATGCAACGTGTCCTTCATCCGAATCGAGGCGTGATCAGCAAGCAACGGCTAGGATCTTGCCACGTCATCAATCGAGCAACAGGCTTCGCAAATTCGAGTATAAACTTTCAAAATTCGTATCTTTCGCATACGAGCTCCGTTTTCGACGTTCTTTATATCCACGCATAGGCGGGAACGTACTCTACAACTTTCTTTTAGACTCCGTCGGCTAATTTTGATATTATTTTAAAAGTTATATTTTTAACAGGCCGGGACACGATTTGTCCGTTAAAAATTCATAACTCCTTCATCCGACTTCTGTTTTCGTCTGTCTTTTTATCGTTACGCTACTATTAACAAGATGTTCGATTCTCGTTTAGGTTGTGTCGGCTAAAAACCGCTCGATCTAATATTCGAATTTCGGGCTGTACACTGCTAAGTCGAAACTTCGAAAACTCATAACTTCCTCATACGAAGTCAGATTTGGGCGTTCTTTTTATGGACGCTCTCGGTTTAATGAACACTATGACTTTCGTTTAGATCGCTAAGGCTAAAAATCGCTCTATCGTAAATTCACTATTTACGCTTCCCGGTGTCGTGCCAGTTCCGTCGCGAAACTTCGACGGGTCATAACTTCTTCGTTAAAACTCGGATTTCGGCGTTCTTTATATGTATGGAATCCTTGTAACATATGCTACAAGTTCTATTAAGACTATTCATTCTAAATAGCCTTCTATCAAAAAGTCGTTTTCAACCCCTATTATCTCTAAATTGACTAGTCCGGATATACGGGCGTTACAGTAGATCCAGAGATTTGGTTGCAATTCCAGCTTGACGGAGGTAAAAAGCTCCAACCTTGACTTCTTATTTGTTAGATCTGCTTTAGGGCTTGGATCTTGACATCATTGGGGTATTTCTAAGCCATTTCGGGTTTAGAGTGTAATGTAGAGTAATGGCTTCAGATCTTGAACCTTGGAGGGTTCTCATGGCATAAAGGTGCCAACTTTATGATCATGAGAGCCCCATGTATCTTGTAGACCTCATTTTTGGGTCTTTTGAGCTTAAAGACCCATGCATGGACGTAAAGTTCGTGACTTTACGTGTTATATCAACCCTAGGAGGTCAGATCTACCCTTTGGAGGAGGTGAGCTCAACAGAAATCGAGTTTATGGACATGGACTTTAGGGGACTCGGCGAGGTGGGTATTGGTTCCCCAACCTTTTCTGTTTCTGAGGAATCTGGTTGAGTCTAGAAGGAGACTCAACAAGATGGACATGATTATGGACCTGGAAATCATGGGACTCGGCGAGTGTATGAACATATAGTAGGCGAGTCCAAGGCAATCTTCCAACCCATGAAGACGGACTCGACGAGTTGTCCACAGAACTCGGCGAGTCATAGACTGGACACATTCATTTGATGAAGATGGTCTCGACGAGTTCAAGGATGAACTCGGCGAGTCGGTTGAAGATGGTCCCGATGTTATGGGTGATGGTGAACTCGTCGAGTTCTTGCTAGACTCGACGAGTAGAGTCGGGGGGGGGGGGGGTTGTATCATTTTGAAATAATAGGGACTCGACGAGTTGGTGGACCAACTCGGCGAGTCAAGTCAACTGGATGTTGACTTTGACTTTGACTTTGACCTGGACTTGAGTTGAACCTTGTAAAGGAGGGTTGTGGGTAAGGATTAGTAATCAAGGAGGGTTGTTGTGTAGGGATTGAGTAGTTGATACGAGAGGATTTATGTACCAAGGATTGTGCAGACACTACGCGGCATCGATGTGAGTTACCTTTCAGTAGCGGTGGGTCTACGGCCACAATGCCGGCCCACCAGTAGGAGTGTATGTTAGACAATTGTCTTTGTGATAATTTTCTGTGTTTACTGCTACTTGATATGTTTATATGTTAGCATGTTATGATGTTATATGATCATAGTAGTAGGGGGAGATAGTCCCCAAGTTACCGGTCGATAGAGCCGAAGGGGTAGTCTAGTACTCAGCTATGCTAGACAGATTATGATTATATGATAATATGTGGTAGTAGTAAGGGGTGAGATAATTCCCCGAGACCGGTCGAGAGGACCGAAGGGGTAGGCCAACACCCAGATATACTAGGCAAGGTCACTGGTCGAGAGAACCGAAGGAGTAGGTCGGGCACCCAGATATGCCTGGCAGTATGTATGTCATGTGATTGTATGGTATGTGGTATGATGGGGGAACTCACTAAGCTTTGTGCTTACAGTTTTCAGTTTTGTTTCAGGTACCTCTTTAGCGAAGGGGAAGGAGCCGGTGCGGTAGCGGCACATCACACACGCAGGATTTCCGCACTATGAGATTTCTTGGGATTGTACTCTGACATTGTTACTAATTTTATGATATGATTTTGAGACATGAGATTATGGTTTTATGAAATGATATGACTCAATGATGTTTTCTTATAAATGTTTTCTAAATTGTTATATCAAAAATGAAACTTTTGGTCTTGAAATTTGGGATGTTACAATTAGAAAGATACTACAATTTGTCACTTTTAACTATTTACAAAATATTATTTGGGTTGTTTAAGTTGAACTAAAATTTATATTTAAGTTGATCCTGTAATGTTATCTTTAAATTGACAATTTAAGTATTTTATACAAATTTTTCCAAAGTTGTAGCTTTAAAATGATAATGGTTTACATACAACAACATATTAGACCTAATAAATTAAATATAATATTTTAAAAGTTAAAAACATAACTTTATAAGTAGAAGAAAATATATTCTTTTAAATATTAAAATTTAGTTTATATATGATTACACTTTAAGTTTGATATTTATTTAACCTTATTAACCAACTTATAATCATTATTAGAAAGAAATTGAAAAGTCATAAGAGTTTCAAATGAATGTGGTAAAAGAAAAAAAATGAACGAGAGTTTCAAATGAATGTGGTGAAAAGAAAAATACTTCTTTTATAAGTATATAATGACTAGGCGAATATCCACGCGTTGCGCAGAATAAAATTAAAACTTCTGGTAAGCTTATGTTATTGAAAATATTTATGTCATTTATATTAACTATAAAATAATAATTATTACATTTAGTTTATATAAAATTATAACTAATTTGAACAACAGATAAAATAACGCTTATTAAAATCAAATCATTTAATGGTCTATATTCATGTTTTACGTGTGTATAATATTAGTTATATTTGTCAACTATTTTAATTTACTACTGTTATGATTTATTAATTTAAAAAAAAAGTGTTTTAATTTTATCATGATGGTTATTTAAATTATCAACAACTGTTTGTAATCTAACATAGTTTAATTTCTAAGTTTCTATTATTTTTAACTGAATTGATTTTTAGTTATTATAAAATATAGTTTTCAGACACCTTTTAGTTAATTTGATTCATAGATTTAAGTTCTTTTATATTTATTATATTTAATGTTTTCCTTTTAACTATGTTAAAAAACCATAAATTGAATTTTTGTTAAAACATTATTTGATATTTTACTTTAAGTTTTAAATTTTACACTAAATTTTTAAGCTTATTTGATATATTAATGTAGATTATTTATTTAACAATATATTGAAGTTAAAAAATTAAATATATCATATTGATAAGTCATGAAGTCTTCCGTTTATGATAATGTTTACAACTAAAAACATATTTAAGTTAATAAATTAAGTATATTATATGGAAATATGAAGAGTTGAGAGTTTCAAATGAATGTGGTGAAAGAAAAAATGTTTCCTTTATAATATAGTATGATAATAGAAGAAAATATATTCTTTTAATATTGAAATTTAGTTTATATATGATTACACTTTAGGTTTTATATTTATTTAACCTTATTAACCAACTTATAATCATTATGATGCGACTTCGACCTCCGGCGAATCTTCTGGTCTTCTGCTGCAGCAGAGATCTGGACATCACAGTGCAAAGTCGGTTTGTGACATCTGTTTCACAAGAGATAACACATTTTGCTCTAGTATTTGTAGATATTATAACAAATGAAGATCTTCAAAAACCAAGAACACAAAAGTTTGTTAGAACTTGTATGAAACAGTTTGTTGTAAATTTCAACCATAAATTCATAGAGAAACCAATGTAATCTAAACTCATAATACTAACATGACATATGGATATGGAAATCTTGCAGGAAATAAGACGGCTTTAAAATGAAAAGCAGTTGACGTGTGAACTGGAATGAGGATTAGAACTTGAATGAAGCAGTTTGATGTAAGTTTGATGAAAAAAGAATCGCAGAAGCAATTGAAACATAAAGAAGACGAATGAGGACTTTCAAAATTATGGATTTCACGTTCTGAGGTAAAGTTATATATATATTGGAAAAAGGTTATGATATTATGATTTTATTGTTGTTGGATCTTTATTGGATAAAATTTTGTTCCTGATTTTTTGGGATTTAAAAGATTACAACTGAAACATAATTTATTAATTTACTACTGTTAGTTATATTTGTCAACTATTTTAATTTACTACTGTTATGATTTATTAATTTAAAAAAAAATGAAAGTGTTTTAATTTTATCATGATGGTTATTTAAATTATCAACAACTGTTTGTAATCTAACATAGTTTAATTTCTAAGTTTCTATTATTTTTAACTGAATTGAATTTTAGTTATTATAAAATATAGTTTTCAGACACCTTTTAGTTAATTTGATTCATAGATTTAAGTTCTTTTATATTTATTATATTTAATATTTTCCTTTTAACTATGTTAAAAAACCATAAATTGAATTTTTGTTAAAACATTATTTGATATTTTACTTTAAGTTTTAAATTTTACACTAAATTTTTAAGCTTATTTGATATATTAATGTAGATTATTTATTTAACAATATATTGAAGTTAAAAAATTAAATATATCATATTGATAAGTCATGAAGTCTTCCGTTTATGATAATGTTTACAACTAAAAACATATTTAAGTTAATAAATTAAGTATATTATATGGAAATATGAAGAGTTGAGAGTTTCAAATGAATGTGGTGAAAGAAAAAATGTTTCCTTTATAATATAGTATGATAATAGAAGAAAATATATTCTTTTAATATTGAAATTTAGTTTATATATGATTACACTTTAGGTTTTATATTTATTTAACCTTATTAACCAACTTATAATCATTATGATGCGACTTCGACCTCCGGCGAATCTTCTGGTCTTCTGCTGCAGCAGAGATCTGGACATCACAGTGCAAAGTCGGTTTGTGACATCTGTTTCACAAGAGATAACACATTTTGCTCTAGTATTTGTAGATATTATAACAAATGAAGATCTTCAAAAACCAAGAACACAAAAGTTTGTTGGAACTTGTATGAAACAGTTTGTTGTAAATTTCAACCATAAATTCATAGAGAAACCAATGTAATCTAAACTCATAATACTAACCTGACATATGGATATGGAAATCTTGCAGGAAATAAGACGGCTTTAAAATGAAAAGCAGTTGACGTGTGAACTGGAATGAGGATTAGAACTTGAATGAAGCAGTTTGATGTAAGTTTGATGAAAAAAGAATCGCAGAAGCAATTGAAACATAAAGAAGACGAATGAGGACTTTCAAAATTATGGATTTCACGTTCTGAGGTAAAGTTATATATATATTGGAAAAAGGTTATGATATTATGATTTTATTGTTGTTGGATCTTTATTGGATAAAATTTTGTTCCTGATTTTTTGGGATTTAAAAGATTACAACTGAAATTTATTTTAATATACGATTTTCATCTAAAAAAGGAGTATAGAATATTAGGAAATAGTAAATTAAATATACGAAATTTATAGAAGATCAGTAAATATGTTGCAACCATTACAAAAATGTATGAATTAATTGAAGAAAATAAAAGATATAAATTTTGTTTAGAATTTTTTATTGATTATTTAAAAAAAATAACATAAATTATCTTGACAAAAATAATAGTTAAACATACGATCATAGCCATGCTCCAGAAGGAGAATTTTCAAAAATGGCTCCATTTCGCATATTGAGTTTTGACATCGAGTGTGCTGGTCGAAAGGGTCTTTTTGCTGGGCCTACACATGATCCTTTTATTCAGGTTTTAATTCATATATAAGTAAATTTACTCAAGTAAATTGTTATGTTACAGTTGTTGATTGCATTATTTTTACCTGTTCTTTAGATTGCAAATCTGGTCACACTTCAGGGAGAGGAACAACCATTTGTGAGAAATGTCATGACCCTAAAGTCATGTTCACAAATAGTTGGTGTTTTAGTCATGTCATTTGACACAGAAAGAGAAGTTTTACTGGCTTGGAGGGTAATATTCTTGTACTTTTATATATGCTTAAAAATATCATATTATAAAGAAAGGTCTTCATGATGCTGAATTTTTCCAATATTGGTTTTGTATTGCAGACAGTATGGTACAAGTGAAAGTAAAGAAGTTAAATTGGAAGGGAGAGTTCAGTTTGATTTACTTCAGGTCATTACTTCTGTAAAATATTATTGAACAAGTAAGTTGATATGTAGGGATAACTATAAGGTTTTAATTCATTGTCTTATTTTCTACAGGCTATGCAAAGAGATTATAAGTTAAGCTCATACTCACTGAATTATGTTTCAGCACATTTTCTTAATTAACAGTTATTATTTTTATGTCACTTTTTGTTTAAATATTGAGCTAAATGCTAGAAATAAAAATGTATTTCAATTATTTTGATTATTATAGCATCCTAATTTCATTTATTATTATCACAAACAACATTGTACTTTGATAAATCTACCAAGTTATAACAATATAATTCAAATATAAAGCAATTTTCATTTGTATAGTACGGTAAACTTTTATAAGTATAACAGGGGTAAAATGGGTAAAATGGTCATTTTATCAAGACATAACAGTTTACACTTCATTTATTTTTCTTTTTACATAGAAAATACAATCATGGCTAATTAAAAGTATAAATACAAACTATTTACAACACAAAAATTAAATATTTAAAAAAAACCTACTACTACACCAGGAAATACGAATAGCAATACACTTCAAAGGGGCAAATGAACAATAGCATTATGCTTCAAGGAAGAGACAACAAAGGCATTATACTTTTTAACTAAAAGGGGTAGCCAACAAATCATAAAAACCTTTTAGTAATTAACAACCTGGATGAGATGTAACATCTGAACAATAATAAACTCATGGGCAATATCGGCCAAAAATTAAAAATATTAAGGAAAAATTCAAAATATCTTTAGAAGCAAATAAACTTCAAAATATATTTAATTTGAGTTAAGACCAAAATCAACTAACTTGTCCACTTTAAAACAATAAAAATATCCAAAAATATTCAAAACCAATAATATTTGACATCCTAAATATCCCAAAATAAAAATCATACCAAGCAATCAAAATATCTTTAAAACCAAAACAAATGATCAAAATATATTAAATGTATGTTATAACCAATACCAACTCACTTCTCCATTTTTGGAATTAAGAGTGGAGTTTCCTCTCCGGTTGACTTTCTTTTAGTCTTAGTTGAACTTAAATCATCTCCAGAATCAACATCATAAATTTCTTGGAGGTTGCGCTTCAAATCAGTTGATATTTTGCTTGGACTTGTTGTGGTTGACTTATCAACTGTTGAGGGTGTAAAACTTTCATCTGCTTGTGAGATCACACCCTAATTTAAAAAAATAATAATAATAAGTGTTTAATTCGAAAAATTAAATATAAATAAAAGTTAATAAAAGGAATTGAAAAACCTTTTGAACAGGCTGTACAACATCATCTGATTCCAAAGCAACTTGATTTAAGGAGACAGATTGAATACTCTAAAAAATAAAATGGAAATATGTTAATCGTTATGTATTTAAACAGTAAAGAATTATAAATGTTAATCACATTTTTTAGGATGCTTTTCCAATCCAAAGTTAAGGTTTGTTTATGACCTATATAACTAAAACCTTTAGTAACAGCAGCCATAGTGGGTTTTATAACTATATAACTTTCATCTTCCTTTAAAAGATGACGAAATCTGGAGAAATTCTGATTGAAGACACGAGCATGGTATTGTGTACCCTGTTAAAAAAAATTAAGAATTATTATTTTGTTGAAACATGTGTAATATTGAATGATGAATAAAAAATATATGAAATACAACAAACCTCCTCGTCCATCAGGATCATTTCAATTGAACAAACTTTATTATTTCTGACAAAGTTCTAAATTTTAAGCACCCAAACCTTGATATGTGATTTTTCATCAATCTGGTCAATGTTATTTAGGTAAACTTTATTTCCTATATTCATTTTCTGCAAGAAAATGTAAACCATATAGAATTGTAAGGAAAATTAGCAACCTTCAAGAATGTACAGAACATCCTAACTAACAACTAAAACAGAAAAATTATAAATCAGCACATGACAAAAACAAATAATTCATATGAAATAATTTTTAAGATTCAATAAATCTTTTTATAATAAAATGGAATACAAACAAAAACCAATAATTCATATGAAATAATTTTTTAGATTGAATAAAACTTTTTATAATAAAATGGAACACAAATATAAATTGCCCCGCTTCTGTTTTACTTTTTAATTATTTGATTGCATTATTTGATGTTAATTTTTTCCGGATTTATTTTCCCTGATTTAACTAATGGCAGTTTCGGATTTACAGTTTCAAAAAAGATGGCATTTTCCCTAAATTAAAAATCACACCAAAACAATATATTTAACATGTAGATATATTTAAATATAAAATTAACATGAAAACGACAATTATACCGACAATGCCCCTGCAACTTACTAATAGATAACATAACAATTAGTAATGGTAATGTAGATATGTTGAATTTGTACTGCTAAATGCTCATTTATTCATCTACATTCATACGTAAATAGACAAAGTAATAATAATTGAACTCACCAATTAGGTTTACAGTAACTGCAAATCAAAGTAAATGTAACAGCAAAACAAAAAAAAACATACTGTAATAGTTAAAGCTTCAGATCTGAAGAAGACTATTTTATTTTTTTAAAGATAATGAAGTTCTCATGTTCATTAGTTTTTTCGTCTTCATCTACATTCATACGTAAATAGACAAAGTAATAATAATTGACATCATAAATTAGGTTTACAGTAACAGCAAATCAAAGTAAATGTAACAGCAAAACAAAAAAAAATATTGTAATAGTTAAAGCTTCAGATCTGAAGAAGACTATTTTTTATTTTTTAAAGAAAATCAAGTTCTCATGTTCATTAGTTTTTTCGTCTTTTTAACTGAAAAGGTAGAAGAAGAAGAAGATTAAGAAGAATTAGGAAAAAGAAGAAGAAGAAGATCACTCATATAATGACAACATGATAGAAACTGATAAATTAGACCATGAAGAGCATAGAAATATTAGTAATCCTGATATTTGAATACACTAACCTGATATTTGATTATTGAAGCGTTGCAGAATCAAGAAGAATGAAGAAGAATACGTTTGCAAAGATTTCCATGGAGCAGAATTTCTATGGAGTAGAATGGTAAAAACAAAAGAACCGTATAAATGGTATTTACGTTTGCAAAGATTTCTATGAATCAAGAAGAATACGTTTGCAAAGAAGAATACTGCAGATTTTTAGGGATTTAATGATTGAAAATTATTTAATTTGCAATCAAAATAAACAAACTTTCAAATTTATTCGAATCTGAATTTTCATTAACCTATTTTTTCAAATTATTTCCATAACTTTTATTCATTTAAAATTATTGGTTGAATATTTTGAATGCAGTTGTTTGCTCAATTTTCCGGATTTATTGCATCAGTTTGAAGTTTGATTTCATTTGGATTGAATGGCATTTACGTAAATATAGATGAATAAATGAGCAGGAAAACTCGATTTTGGGGGTTTTATAGATTGACACGTGGCAGAGTTGTACTTATTTATTAGAATTAGGATATATATATATATATATATATATATATATATATATATATATATATATATATATATATATATATATATATATATATATATATATATATATGGTAAGTTTAATAAATTAATAATAACTATTAAAAATAAATGAAAAATAAATTGTAAAGGGCATTTTAGTCATTCCAATTCTCACAAACATGTAAATTTAAACGAATGAGGGACGAAATATGCACATTTTTACAATGTCCGCGTTAATTTTTGAAAATATAGACTAAACTTGTTTTTTAGTATATGCACAAGGGACAATTGACGTAATTTACCCTTTATTTTATTTCTGTTGTACCATAAAAGCAAGAGACGATTTTTTTTTCTTTGTTTGGTAAGCATCAAGAATGAGAGACATGTGATATAATTTTGTTGTCTTTTTTTTTTTCTTGTGTACCGATCAAGAAGTTAAAGAAAAAAAATCTATACGAAACAACACAAAAAGGAAAAAAAAAATTATACGAGACATGAGATATAAAACCCAACTTAAAATACGTAATTTTTCTTCTACTAAGATTTATATTTTGTTTGAATTTGATAAACATTGATAATATTTAGTTAAAACATTAATTATATATCTTTGAGAAACAACACAAGTTTATATCATTTTTAAAAGTTATATTAAAACAATGCATAATTCTTTTTTTACCTGCTCAATAATGTAACTCAAATAATTCATTAAATAATACTATCATGCTCAACCGACTTAACGAGTAACCGAATGTGTTTAGAATTATAAAAAATAAGTTTAAAAATGTAATTATAAAATAATAAATATTAACAAAATTTAAAATAAGTTTAAAATTATAAATAGGGATATATACACTAACATCTCAATATTTTTATCGATTTGACAAGAAAATTCTAAAGTTTATTTTTTTTATAGTAAAGTCCCAATTACCGACTCACCGGAAAAAAAAAAGTAAACATGTCAAAATTTTTGACATGTTTATCTTTTTTTTTTCCTGTTAGCCGGTAATTAAAACTTTACTGTAAAAAAAATAAACTTTAGGACTTTCTTATCAACTCGTGAATTAAAACTTTAATGTCAAAAAAATAAAGTTTAGGATTTTTTTGTTAAATTGTTGAAAATATTGAGACTTTAGTGTATTTTCGTAGCCCAAACTTTTAATTGTGATTTTTGTCGCAACACCATTGTTTTTCTTATCATCATCATCTTTACCCTGATTGATACAATCATGATCAAGGGAAACAAATGCAAAAGAGAGAGCGAGAAATGGTGAAAAGATTTGTAAAACTTTCTTCTTACTTCGCCGCCAAATCTTGAACTAAAAAGTAGGGGCCAAATTATACAAACACAAACAACACATGTCTAATAATAAGGGTGTGAATGTGAAGAAAGGGTAAGAAGGACAATTTCGTTTTTTATGGTTTCTTAGTTCTCCATTTTTAAAACTGCAAAAAGCCAACACAACCCTGATTTTTTCTTTCTTTATTTATTATCTCTATTTTTTTCAATATTGGTTTGTTGAGATTAAAAAAAAACTATTTAACAATAAGCAAACGATAAAGATTTCAATATGATCTAGCTGACTAGAGCAGGTTTCAATAACTCTTATGATTAAAAACTATCATACCCTAAAATTTCTAACAAAAAAATGGATATATACATTGAAGTCCCAATATTTTCAACAGTTTGACAAGAAAGTTCTGAACTTTATTTTTTTTTTATAGTGAAGTCCTAATTCACGATTTGACAAGAAAGTCCTACTTTATTTTTTATTTTTATTTTTTTGTCAAAAAAGCCCTAATCACCGACTAACCGGAAAAAATGGGTAAAAATGTCAAAAACTGCCGGTAGTTAGGACTTTACCGTCAAAAAAAATAATATTTAGGGCTTTCTTGTTTAATCGATAGGGGTGTGTATGAGGCGGTTTGGTTCGGTTATTGGTCAAAACCGAACCATATCATTACAGTTGGTTAATGTATTTCAATAACCATTAGGTAACGGTTAATATTGGTTTTGGTTAATGGTTTTAGTCGGTTAATGGTTATGGTTAATGGTTAATATCGGTTAACCAAAATGGTCTAAGATAACTTAAAAATAAAAATATTTTTCTATAAAAATTGAAAAATACAAAGCATATCGTTATAAAATGTGAATGATTGTGTATATATAATTGTATTGATAGAAGATTACTTATCATATCTAACTCCAAATAATTACCCTTTAAATTTTCAATTTTTAATATAATTACATACCATATATTTAATATATATTATATTAAAAACATTTATTAATATTATTTGTTCGGTTCGGTTTATAATTCTTTTTTTACCTGCTCAATAATGTAACTCAAATAATTCATTAAATAATAGACAAAACTGCAAGATTGGTCTTTGTGGTATTCAAAAAACTTTGGATAGGGTCCAAAAAGTTTCCAATTTGCATGGAAGGTCCAAAATCAAAACATTTCCGTGATTTTAGTCCAAAAAAACTTGAAAAGATGATTATGCCCTTTTATTTTCTTTTTTGTATTTTTTATAATTGTTCTAATACTATTTTAATTAAAAAATAAAGAAAAAAGAAAAAAATTATCCCCCACCCCACCCACCCACCGTTCTCTCTCTCTCTCTCTAATCCATACCAGAAATCATAGAAATCCATACCAAAAATTCAATCAACAAATTCAAATCCATAATTCTCTCTTTTGCCTCCGAGCTATTTGATATATCACAACTTTGTACAATTGGGATGGATCGATCTGTACATTCTAATCTAGCCTACCTATCTTTACTAGTAATGCGTATAATTTCAGTTCTCTTTCTCTTACAGTTGCAGTTGCAGGTTAGAATCCAAAAGAAAAAAAAAATGATATGCCCAGCTCCTACTCTGAATCTAACTTTTACAGGTTTGAGTGTAAAGAAAACAAGAAAAGTGGTCCTTTTTCTTCTTCTTCTCTGCGTGATTTATGTATTACGATTGCAAGTGGGTAGTGTAAAGAAAACGAGAATAATGATATACCTACCCCACCACAAATCTTCATCTTCGCCCGTCTCTGCCTCCGCTTCCACCTCCGCCTTCGTCAATCTCTTTTTCTCCACTTTCACTGACCTCTGCCCTTCTCCGCTACAGATTGATAGATTTGTATTGTTTAAGTCGATTCACCGCCTTGGTTTTTACTGTTGAACTTGAATCCCCACATAAAATCCAGAAGTTGAAGTGAAGTCATAAAATGGCTGTCGATTTAATCACTGAAGATGGAGCTAGGGAAGCTGCGATGTCATTGATTTAATGGTGGCGGTGGAGGAAATCAGAGAATAATGATTTAAAGTTGTGTATTCATGGGCATCTGATAGGGTTTACCTGGGCTACCATAAAGATTGCGTTTTCTTTTAGCTAAATTTGACGAATTAGGGTTAGGGTTTGTTATGGGGACATAGACGAAAGCTGTGAGAGAAGGATCTGATAGTGTTGATGAAGATGGTCATGATGTGTGCCTTTCACCATGTAATTCATCAGGTTTTCTTCAAAGATAATGAAACCCAACAAAAACAACCCAGTAGTTCACGAATAAGATGAAGTTCTTGAGTTATGTCACTGTAAGAGAGAGAGAGAGAGAGAGAGAGAATGGTGGGTGGGTTGGTGGGGTGGGGGATAATTTTTTTTTTCCTTTTTCTTTATTTTTTAATTAAAATAGTACAAGAATAATTATAAAAAATATAAAACAGAAAATAAAAGGGCATAATCGTCTTTTCAAGTTTTTTTGGACCAAAATCACGGAAATGTTTTGATTTTGGACCTTCCATTCAAGTTGGAAACTTTTTGGACCCTATCCAAAGTTTTTTTAATATCACAGGGACCAATATTGCAGTTTTGTCTAAATAATACTATCATGCTCAATCGACTTGACGAGTAACCGAATGTGTTTAGAATTATAAAAAATAAGTTTAAAAATGTAATTATAAAATAATAAATATTAATAATATTTTAAATTAGTTTAAAATTATAAATAGAGATATATACACTAAAGTCCCAATATTTTTATCGATTTGACAAAAAAATTCTAAAGTTTATTTTTTATAGTAAAGTTCTAATTACCGACAAACCGGAAAAAAAAGGTAAACATGTCAAAAAATTTGACATGTTTACCTTTTTTTTCCTGTTAGCCGGTAATTAAAACTTTACTGTAAAAAAAATAAACTTTAGGACTTTCTTGTCAACTCGTGAATTAAGACTTTACTGTTAAAAAAATAAAGTTTAAGATTTTTTTTGTCAAATTGTTGAAAATATTGAGACTTTAGTGTATTTTCGTAGCCCAAACTTTTAATTGTGATTTTTGTCACAACACCATTGTTTTTTTTTATCATCACCATCTTTACGTTGATTGATATAATCACGATCAAGGGAAACAAATGCAAAAGAGAGAGCGAGAAATGGTGAAAAGACTTGTAAAATTTTCTTCTTACTTCGCCGTCAAATCTTGAATTAAAAAGTAGGGGTCAAATTATACAAACACAAACAACACATGTCTAATAATAAGGGTGTGAATGTGAAGAAGAGGTAAGAAGGGCAATTTCGTTTTTTATGGTGTCTTAGTTCTCCATTTTTAAAACTGCAAAAAGTCAACACAACCCTAATTTTTTTTCTTTATTTCTTTATTATCTCTATTTTTTTTTTCAATAACTCTTATGATTAAAAACTATCATACCATTAAATTTCTAACAAAAAAGGGATATATACACTGAAGTCCCAATATTTTTAATGATTTGACAAGAAAGTCCTGAACTTTATTTTTTTGACAGTGAAGTCCTAATTCACGATTTGACAAGAAAGTCTTATTTTATTTTTATTTTATTTTTTGACAAAAAAGCCCTAATTATCAGCTAACCGGAAAATGGGGTAAAAATGTCAAAAATTGCCGGTAGTTAGGACTTTACCATAAAAAAAATAGAATTTAGGGCTTTCTTGTTAAATCGTCATCGATGAAAATATTAGGGCTTTAATGTATATATCCGTTATAAATATTAATAAAGTTAGTAATAAAAAATAATCATTAAATAATAAAGTCAATAACGATTAGATTATAATAAAATAAAAATATAAAAGTTAGTTATACGGTAATGATATGGTAATAATACCCTAAAAATAAGCCAAATGATATATAAGATGATGTAGGTTGGTGTGTTCATAGTAAAACTCATATAATATCATTTTCTTCAAATTTCCTTTTAATATCTTGTATGTAACTTTTATTTTTATTTTTGTTTTCTATTTTAATATACATTATTATTACTATATTATTATAATACTTTATTTAAACAAATAATTGAGCATATTAAATTAATTTTTCAAACTATTTTTAGTGTCATAAAAATAACATGAATAATGTATATGTAATGATATAATATATGAAATTTATTTAATAATAAAATATGATCGATTTATTCTTATATATTAATTTGGAATGTATACCTCGATACCAAATTTATTTAACTCTTTGTTTTCTTTTTAACTAATAAAAAATTATCTTTAAGTTATAATTAATGTAACGGTATGAAGTGACTATCTTTAATGTGACACATATTCTTAGCATTAAGTGGTAATTCCGTACAGTATTATTTTTATAGGGATGAGCATGGTACCGACCCAAGAATACCTTGTATTGAAATGAGTGGATAAATGATATTGAATACCAAACTGAACTAACATTATCAGTATCGATACCGTGTATGATTTCTGTTTTCGGTACTATCATCGGTAATGACGGTACCAAATCTTGAATTTCGTGATTTTAAAGTACTAAGTATTGTCTCATATTAACATAAACAGTGTTGGTTTGGTACATGTGTACAATTCAGCAGGTCCGGTCCAAACGTATATGGGGCCCAGGGCGAAAAGAAAAAAAGGGCCCCTTAAAGACAAATATAATAAATATTAAAAAAAAATATCATTTATTCTTCAGTATAGACATGTTCAATTAGCAATAACAAACAAGCTAAATTGTTTATCTTTTGAGCTAATTTGAGTTTGAACCAACTTTAGGCCCAAAAAATCATTTAGGTAATAATTTTTTCTATATATATACACTACATAGCCCATAAATTTTGGGCCCCTAGAGACGTGGGTCCTGGACGGTCGCCCGGGTTGCCCACCGTCTGGACCGGCCCTGCAATTCAGATCGGGAATTTCGATAGTCTTGCTAAATTGTTCCAAAAATACACTCATACCAACTTATGTTCCAAGATTTGCTCTATAAAAGCATTAACCATTTTGTTGATATGGTTTATGCGTAAATTAGAAAGTAACGTCACTCAAAGAAGATTATTCAAAAAATTATGCAAACAAATAAAACAAATTGATAAATACTATAATATAGGGTTAGGTTCATGTGAGACGGCTTAATTTTGTGAGACCGTGAGACGCAATCCTAGCCACTCATTTAGTAGATAAAACAAAAACATTTTTAAAATGCAAAATAATTGAAAATTTTCGAAAAAAAAAATTTCCAATATTATTTTCGGAATATATATTTTCCAAAAAAATATATATATATATAAAATAAATACAAAAAAAATACATTTTTTTACATATTTTAGTAGAATATTTAGAATATTCTACATATCTGACAAATCTAATAGAATATTCTAAACATTCTAAAAATCATATTAGAAATGTACGGTGTAATATTCTATTAAAATATTTCACGTATTTTTCAAAAAAACGGTATTTTTTTTTTAGTTAAATAAAGTTCCGAAAATAAGAATTAAAAAAAGAATTTTTGGATTTTTCCTTTTATTTTGCATTTTAAAATTATTTTTAGATTTGGTTTCACGGTCTCACAAAATTAGCATGGTCTCAAATGAACCTGAACCCTATATATATATATATATATATATATATATATATATATATATATATATATATATATATATATATATATATATATATATATTAATATTATAATTATTTAAATATATTAAATAATATTTATAAAATAAAGACAAAATTACAAAAATGGTCCCTATGGTTTGCCAAAAGTATCAAAGTTAGTCCCTGCTAATTATTTTTTATGTAAATGGCCCTTATGGTTTTCAAAACTTGCACAGATAAGCCTTTTTACTAACGCCGTTAATTTTTAGCCGTTAGGGACTGAATTCGTAAGGGTATTTTCGTCGTTTCAAGTATAAAAGGACTGGATTCGCAACTTTGGTTAAACCACAGGGACTATTTTTGTAATTTGTCTTAAAATGAAAAGTATGAAAGAAAATGAGAGAAGGGATTCGAACTTGGGACACCCTCTCCATTTTCAGGCAAAACTCTAGCCAACTAGGCTAGAGTGAAACTTATTTTATATTTCTGAAAAATAATGTATATTATCTAAAACCGCAAATACATTAATAAAAAAAACATATTTTTACAAAAAAATACTTTTTTAAATTAAACAAAATATATTTTTAGCTTATTGTAAAAAAAAAAATTTTACAAACAATTTACTTTTTTTTTTTACGTATTTGTTTTTCATAAAATATTTTTTTTATGTATTTAAAAAAAATACTTTTTCGTATAATATGTTATTACATTCCTATGATCCTAAAGCATATTTTTACGTTTTCATATAAAAATATGTTTTTTTTTATTTCACGTAGAAAAAAAAAGTTTTTTTTACGTATTTATTTTATGTAAATTATGTTTTTTATATATTTAAAAAAATATGTTTTTGTATAAAATGTTATTAGATTGTTATAATCCGAAAATATATATTTTTACCTTATGTTAACGTCTTTAGTTGGTTTGCAATTATTTTTTTTACGTAAAAACATTAAGAACAAATTAACATTTCGTAAATATGTGTTTTTGTATAATATTTTATCTTAAATATATATGTAACGTTTATAATATGTTGTCTTAAATAAGCTAAATATGATATCTTAAATAATTATTTATACGAAATGTGTTGTCGTATAATATGTTTTTATGTGTTTTCGTAAAAATGTGTTATCTTAAATATGTTGTTTAAAATGCGTTTTACGATAAAAACATTAACGTGATAACATATCATACAAAAACGCATTTTTACGTTATGTTAACGTTTTTAGTTTGTTTTACGTAGAAAATATAAGTCGTTTTGATTTGATCCTAAAACATTTTTTTACGTTATGTTATCACGTGCTTAATGTTTTTACGTAAAAACATTAAATACGAAAAATGTATTTTTTAAATATATAAAAAATCATATTTTCCATAAATAAATACGTAAAAAAATCTTTGTTTTCTATGTGAAAGAAAAAAAACATATTTTTATAAAAAAGTAAAAATATGTTTTAAGATCATAGCAATGTAATAACATATTATACGAAAATGTATTTTTTTTAAATACATAAAAAAAATTATGAAAGACAAATACGTAAAAAAAAGTAAATTGTTTGTAAAATATGTTTTGTTTACAATGCTAAAGATATATTTTGATTAATTAAAAAAATTGTAAAAATATGTATTTTTTATTAATATATTTGCGGTTTTTTGGTAATATATATTAATTTTCGGAAAAATAAAATAAGTTTGACTCTAACTTAGTTAGCTAGAGTTTTGGATGAAAAATGAGAGGGATAGAAGGTCCCAAGTTTGAATCCTCAATCCCTTATTTTCTATCACTCTTATCATTTTAAGACGAATTACAAAAATGGTCCCCGTGGTTTAACCAAAGTTGCGAATCCAGTCCCTTTATACTTGAAAGGACGAAAATGCCCTCTGAATACTAACAGCGTTAGTAAAAAGGGTCATAGAAGGTCCCAAGTTCGAATCCTCCTTCCCTTATTTTCTATCACTCTTATCATTTTAAGACGAATTACAAAAATGGTCCCCGTGGTTTAACCAAAGTTGCGAATCCAGTCCCTTTATACTTGAAAAGACGAAAATGTCCTCTGAATACTAACAGCGTTAGTAAAAAGGGCCATTTTTGTAAGTTTTGAAAACCACAAGGGCCATTTGTATCAAAAAAAATTAGCAGGGACTAACTTTGTTACTTTTGGCAAACAACAGGGACTATTTTTGTAATTTTGTCTAAAATAAAAAAAAATACGATGAATGAGTTATTTAAATATATTAATATTATAATTATTTAAATTAAGGATGAGCGTGGGACGGAACCGGTACCGACTCGTACCGTTCCCGATTTCCCGAATACCGAATTTCATCGAAAGTTAATCCCGAGTACCGAACCGAATTAACATCACCGGTACCGGTACCGGGAATGGTACCGGGACTCGGTACTAGTACCGGTACCGACGGTACCGATTCCCGAATTTCATGTATTTGGAGTACCAAGTATCGTCCCATATTTTTAAATTCGGTACGGTTCGGTACCGGTTCCGGTTCCAGTACGGTACCAGTACGGGATCGGGATTTGGGACAAATTGTTCATCCCTAATTTAAATATAATGGTCAAAAAATAACATCAAAAACTTATCACGAATCCTCCGTTACTTTCAAGCGGCTTCGGGACTTAAAGTCAATTTTAACAAATCCAAAGTCTTTGGAGTTGGTTCAGATATACAAGAAGTTACCCGTTGGTCCCGCCCCCTTGGGTGCGAACCCGCCATGTTACCTTTCAGATATCTTGGTGTCCCCGTGGGAGCTAACATGAAGCTCACAAAACATTGGACTCTTATAATTGAAAGATTCAAGAAAAAACTCTCAGCTTGGAAATCGAAGACATTGTCGTTTGGTGGACGACTGACACTAGTCAAATCAGTACTAGGTAACTTACCGAAGTACTATATGTCTCTATTTGTTGCACCCAATGGCGTTTTGGATAAATTGGAAAAAATCAGAAGGAGATTTCTCTGGGGCGGGTCAGAGGACAAAAAGACGATACATTGGATATCATGGGAGAAGGTTATTGCGGACAAAGATAAGGGAGGACTAAGAGTTGGATCCTTAAAATCCATAAACATCTCACTCCTGGTGAAATTCATCCATATTATGGGCAAAAGTCATTACAGGGGTTCACAAACTGCATAATAAAGGGGATGATTATTACTCTAAGAAGTCAATGGCCGGGGTATGAAACAATATAGCAGGAATCAAACGTGAACTAGAAAAGAGGGGCATTCCACACGACAATATTATCAAAAAGCATCAGGGAGGAAACGACATTTCATGGAAGTGTGAAATTACCGGGGATGGAAAATACAAGGTTAGTGCTCTTCCCCACATCCTGGAAGATAATGGACAGGTAGATATTGACAGCTTCATTTGGATAAAAGAGATACCTCTAAAGGTCTCGTGTTTTATCCGGAGGGTGAAACAGGGTCGTATATCCACAGCGACAGCACTATCGAAAAGGGGCATAAACTTGCCAACCACCATCTGCTGTCAATGTAACTCAATGGAAGAAACAGCTGATCACATCCTAGTGCAATGTGTTTTTGCTAAAACTATTACAGAATGAATTTTCAATTGGTGTAATGTTCCATTAATAAGCTTCCAAATGGTGCACGACGTTCTCGATTTTGCTTCCAATTGGGGAACCTGTCCCAAGAAGAAGAAAAGGTTGTTGAACATTTGTTACGCGACCTTATGGAGTATCTGGAAGGCAAGAAACGAACGAATATTTGCTAATAAACGGTTATGTGCTACGAAAGTAGCGGACATTGTCAAATCAACGACATTTCTTTGGGTTAAACATAGAGGTGGTAAAAGAGGCCTAAATTGGACGGATTGGAATATCCTCCCGTTCAAATCATTGTAACTTTTATTTATTTTTCTGTTCCTGTTTTTTACTTTTACTCCTAGCTCCTTGCTAGGTGTGCTTCGCTTTTGTCTTTATATATATATATATATTTCTCGTTTGCCGGTTCATATATATATATATATATATATATATATATATATATATATATATATATATATATATATATATATATATATATATATATATATATATATATAATGAATGAGTTATTAAATATAGATATATAAATATTATTTAAGGAATTTGAAAATTTTTCGAATGTAAACGTCCTTTTTAAAATTAATGTTAATATTATAAGACCATCCGTTATACATAGGACTATCACGAACCACGAACTGGTGTCGGTGTACCGATGACCACAAACGGAGAGAGAGGGAGAAGAAGAAGGATGGGAGAGAGAGGCACCGGTTATGATCCTTCGTTCTCCCCACCACGAACCACCACCAGCCACCAGGATGGTGTGCACGATCGTGGTTTGTGGCCAGCTAGACCATGGAGGCATTCGTCTTCGGTATACTGGACAGCCTAATAAAGATATAGTTTATATCATTATTTAAATATTAATAATAATATTTATATAATAATAATATATAAAAATCATAGAGTGGTAGGCTAGAGGGATATATGAATAGCCTCTACCGTAAATAAACTAAGGCTACCCGGAGTGGGCGCCTTTGAAGACGCGTGATGCTGAGGTGGCGCAACGAAAGACGCGTGAACACCGCCCCAAGGGCCGGTGTTCTGGGTGTGGCGTGACTCGGAAGACGGAAGGAGACGACGAATGGGAGACGAGTAAATTGCCAACGCTCATTTTGACCATTTTGTTGCTGTAACCGTTGCACACTTAAAAAAAAAAAAAAAATCACAGTTGCAGTTGCAGGTATTGAAGAAGACGGGTGAAGAAGACGACCAAAAAAAGAAACGGGTGACGTTTATATTTGATTTATTTTAAGTTATAAACTTGGTCCCTGAGATTGTCTCTTTTATTCTTATTATACCCTTTCACTTTTATTTGAATTAAATTAAACCCTCTACTATATATAACTATGTATGTTTATATAATTTTAAAAATTAATAATATGTTTATTTGAATTTTTAATTAGTAAAATGATTACTTAAGTTTATAATTATGTTTTTTTTATCTAATTTTAAAAAAATTACAAAAATAAAAATATAAATGATGTAGAGTGATAATCATTTCCAATGACCGGTGGGTTGGTGGTGAAGTTGACGTGGCGCAGAGGTGGCAGCACTTTTTCGGTGGGTTAGGTGTGACCACTCCCCACAGTCTAAGCATCATACTCTCATACCTTCTAGCCTAAATACAAAAATTGATAGGGAACCATCTTTTCAAAATTGATACAATTAAAATTCAAGATTCATTCTATAAAAAACTAAACTGTCAACTAATATAAATTTCATTGGAATTTATTATAATTTTATAGGAATTCATTATTTGAAGGAAAACGTTTATTATATATCATTATTATTACATTAATCTATATTAATATCGTCGTTATTAGTATTAGTATTTTGTTTTTATTTTTATTATTTGTATTTGCATCATGTATTATCATTGTTAGCATTAACTACTCAATTTTAAAGGTGGTAAAAAATGACACTAGACAAAATAGACAAAATAAACGGGTTTGGTAAAAGATTTCAACCAGTTTTAGTAAACTAAAATAGGTTGACATGAAAACTAGGATCAAGCAACATAATTAAATTTTTTACCCATAATAGCAACACACTTACATTTCACTACCAATATAGGTAAATATACTTTGTTTGTTACACATTCCTATCATCCGTTAAAATTGTAACTATAATGGACAAAGAATTGTAAGCATGTCGCTATTTATGTAAAAATGATGTAACTATGTTGATATTATGGAACTACATATTGCTATTATTGGTTAAAAAAATAAGTATTCAGTTATTATGGGTAAAAAAATGCAAGCACATTGTAATAATGGGTTAAAAAAATAAATACATTGCCCATATTGTTACTTTCAGTTATTTACCCAATATTTATCTATCAACCAAGATAACAAAGAAATGAAATTACAGACAATTTAAACGATTACAATTGTTTACATTTTGATTTCATAAATCAACCAAACACTGCTCGTTCAATTTCATTCGTTTCAAAAATATTCTAGAAAACAACCACCATCAATAATTTTATTTATTTTCTTGCTTAAATATGTTATTTTAAGGAGAAAACAGAAACATAATGTAACACATGTAGTAAAGAAAATTATGATTAAAAGTACACAATACTTAATTTGAGATGCAATATGACTCTTATTATCAAGGCCTTGTATCAACCAGTTTAACTCACACTTGTCAAATCTCATGAATGCTGATAAATAAATCCTCAAAAAAAAAAAAAAACAAAAAAACAAAAAACAAAACTTTTTGTAAAATTGGTGACCTGGCATTTAGCATCATTCTTCTTTCAGCAAAAGTGAAGTGCATGACAGAAGTGAAGACAACTCATCTTCTGTTGCCAATCCAAAACCTTGCCAACGTATTCTACCAAATTTGTCCACCAAGAATATATAACTGTGGACCATTAACAAAAACAAGATTTTATTTAATGACATATGATATTTTTATAAACCTAAGTTATAAGATACATGAAAATGAAGAAAAGATTGATACCCAGTTAGAAGGTTGAGTATTTTGAGCTCTTTTCTGAAGTAATAATGGTCACCAAAAGCATATGCTATTTCTCTCTTCAATAACCCATCACTTTCATGGCGTTTTGGCTTTTTTAACATGCGAAGTAGTAGTGTCTTTATAGGGGCGAGAGATAAAAACCATGATTCAATGAAGGAGATCTGAAAACAAATATAAGAAGCTAAGATATGGAAAGTGTTAATTAAGTCCCAAAAATGGAATTTAGAAGACACGCAACACCATTCATATGAAAGGACATATGCTACAACTATAATCTAATCGAATACCTCATATAACTGAACTTTCTCTGAGTCCCTAAAAGCTTCAACAAAAGGAAAACTCCAAGAATCAGTCATTGCCTGTAAAAAGATGGTGTTTCAGGTTCTTATTCAGCTACCCAAATGGCAAAAACATCATGATATTATTTCTCATTGTGATTCCTTTTACTAAATGAATGAGAAAGGAAATGGCATTAGAACCTGTGAAGTTGCACGAAAAGAAAGACACATCAATGTAGCTTTTGGGAAATCAGTCTTCATTGATTCATTGTTAGTTCCAAAATTAGTGATGGGTAGTTTGAAACGTTTTCCATTTGAGTAATTTACTTCTAGCTGAGGGAACTTCAAAGCTTCCATTGCTGGAATAATAACCTTATTTGCCATGGCAATCTGCAAATCATAGATCAAAATCATGTTTATTCAAGTAAACAACTCATCTTTCTGCTTCAATAATCTATTAGAAGTTTAGAACTTGTCTTACCTTACCACCATGTTGTTTGAGTTCAGCCATATCAGCAAAATATCCCCTATTCATTTCATCTTTACTGCCCTAAATCGCACAAATTTCAACAAAAATTCAACCACAGCTTACACGATAATCCACTGAAGAATCAACTACAGTTATGCAACAACAAATCGTCATACTTACAGCCGAGCACGCTCTTTCTCGATCGCATCCTTATTTCCAAGCTGCATTCAAATTAGGCGGATTACAACATGGTAACCCTAACAGTATAAGAAATCGAATGCACAGCAATTGCTGCTCAACAATACCAAAAATCAAGCTCATGTTGCACGATTACACGACTTCATAATGTCTAGGATCTGGTTTCAGCGAAAACTGAATTCAAATTAATTTACTTACCTGATAGAAATCGAGGAACCGATTGGAGGTGAAACGCGTGGGGATGTTGGCTGGTAAAAACATTTTATCTTCTTGTGTGAACAACAGCCGTGAACTTAGAGCAACCGCCGATCTCGAAGAAGTCAACTGCTTCAACTTCAACATCTTCCCTACAGCTCCGTCACCGGTGAGGTGTATGAACCGGGGAGAATGTATAATACGAGTAATCGGCGGAGGGTTTCGAGTCTTGCGGATTTCTAGATGAAGGGTCGGGTCGGGTTCGCTTTGAAGTAGGATAAGCAAAATACCTAATATAATCCAATTGGACCGAACTAGAACTGAATATGCAAATGGATTTGGTTTGCGGTTGTTTGAGTTCTATTGTTCGGTTTTTTTATTCCGGGTCGGTCTGGTTCCAAACCGATCTCATTCGAATACAAAGGAAACTAAATATAAAATTGAAACGAACCAGAACCGGAATCATATAAAAAGTTTCGGTTAAATTTCAATTTTCAGTTTCGGGTCGGTTAAGTCCGGTTCTAAAACCGATCACGTCCTGATACAAAGGAAATTAAATATACAACCAAACTAAATCGGAACCGAAACCGTATAGGAAACGAATATGTAAATTGGTTCGGTTCTCAGTTCCTTGAATTTTTATTTTTCGGTTTTGAGTTGGTTCGGTCATGTTTTACGACCGAACTCATCTCAATACGAAGGAAGTTAAATATAGAACTAAACTAAACCGAAATCGGAACTATATAGGAACCGGATATTTAAATCGGTTTGGTTCTCGGTTCCTTGAATTTTCATTTCTCGGTGCCGATTATTTTTATTCGTAACCAGAATCTATTTCTGGATTAAATTTTGAAACAATTGAATACTGACATAATATGGATAAATGGCCTACTTTTTTTTATATTTGTTAAAATGAACACTAATAATCGAATTTTCATTAATTTTGAAACGTCCTAAATTTCAACCCAAATTTTTCATTTTTAAATAAAAGAAACCAATTGTAAATCCATTTCTCAAAGCATATCAAAACCAACATTTGTTCCAAAACATGCCACAATATTTTCGAAATCATAGTAATAATAAAAATAGTGAAATCATATAAGTGGAAGTCTCCGAAAACATATTCATGGATGCGATACAACCACGTCGCACCCTTCTCCTACTACCAGAACAACCCGAGAACATTGAAATTCAACGAGTAAGCACACAGCTTGGTGAGTTCCCGAAGATAGCACATACCTAAAAATATTATATTTTAACCATAGTCTTGTCTGCTATAAGCCCAACTATAGTCTTTCGTGTTATAGTCCAACTATAGTATTTCCTGCTAAAGTCCAACTATAGTCTTTCCTGCTATAGTTCAACTATAGTCTTTCCTGCTATAGTCTAACTATAGTCTTTCATGTTATAGTCTAACAATAGTCTTGTCCTCTACAGTCCAACTGTAGTCTTGTCAGCTATAGTCCAACTTTAGTCTTGCATGGTATAGTCTAATTGTAGTCTTGCATGTTACGGTCCAACTATAGTCTTTCATACAGAAGTTACAAAGACAACCAATCAAGCAAAGACATCTAATGTCTTACTCCTACATAGTCTAGTGAGAAAACTCATATGAGTCTAGTAAGAAGAAAACTCAATAACAGCCTCAACAACCGTAAGAGCTAGTACCAACCACCTATCATTAATCCAAGACCAAACATCAATCTTGTAACATCCAAATTTCTCATTTTTAAATTCATATAAAAACATTGTTCATAGTCAAGGAAATCGCAAGTGTCAAATACAAATGATCATCAAAATATCATAGTGCCCCAAAATATCTGGAGTCATAAACTGCTGGCAAATTTGTACATCAAGCTTTCGCCTTCTCGCGATCATCGGAAGTACCTAAAAGACATTTAGACAACAACAGTAAGCACGAAACTTAGTGAGTTCCCCAAAATACCACATACATCACAACACAAAATAAACAATTATGGGTTATAGCAACCCTAGAGACAACCCGAAGTCCCAGTGAACAAACAGCATGCCCGGTGGGTTATCAGCAACCCTGGAGACTACCCAAAGTCTCAGCACACATAGTAACACATGTCACAGTAATAACACATAGACCCAGCTGCTCATCACAAATGTAAATATATTCTACCACACATGTAATAATAGTGAGGAGATTTACCTTTCACACATGACTGATAGAAATCACACTCGAACTGTCGGAACTAGACTATGCCTAATAATTACACCAATTAATCGTAATTAATAATTAAGGTAATTTACCATACTCCACTAGTCTCAAGAAAAGTCTAATCCATATTTAGGGAAAAAGATCGTTTACCCCTTTAAAATCCCTCACAATTTCACTTATGGCACAATTGGTTAAAAGTCGATAGTCAACCTGCAGTCGTACGCGCGACATACATAACTCTACATTAGGCGTACAGTATAAGGTAGGAAGGGTCGGGTTCGCAAATAGCTACGATGGGCATAGCCAGAGTTACGCACGGCATACTTCGGCTCAACCCAAAACCCAACTTTAAAGGTCTTAATCATTAATACACTTTACTCAATACCTAGATCTGACTCTAAAAGGCGGCTTAATCCATAAAGTCCATAACTTTATGCCTTTGCATGGTTAAAGAGCGCTTAATCCCAAACCCCTAACTTCTAACATCACCAAAAACTCCATAACACTTGCTAGGAAGAAAGGAAAGGTCCAAGCTAACATTTTTATGACTTCAAACACCCTAATACGTCTGAAAGGATAACTTATAAGTTATGGAGTATTCCATACTCAAAAAGAACAAAGTTTTAGGACAAAATGGACATAAATCCAAGCCTAAACAAGATCTATCAAAACAAGCTCCAAGAGTCCAAGGTATGAACTTTATACCTTCAAAAGATGAACAAAGATATGCAGATTCTGGATCCAAAGGTATGAATGCACCACCACTTCTTGATAGACCTTCCTTCACAACCAAGAACAGTCAAATACCACTCTTAAACTCCAACTCTCACTCACAAGGGCTAGGGTTTCGATTTTGGGGTTTAGAGGGATGGAGGCTATTTATGATAAGGTTCAAGGGGATTAAGATGTTTAAATACGGGACACAACCTAAAAATCAAGGGGATTAAGATTTCAGAACTGCTTAATTGCTAAAACGGTCCTGCCCTCCGATGTTTCATGTCTGGCCCTCGTATGTGCATGGCAGTTGAAAAGTATTGGTTAACATTATATAAGTAAAAACAAGATCACTTTAAACTTCAAATATGTTTGTTGTAGAATAAATACAACTATTGAAATAACATATGTCATTTTATTTTAAGGTTTATACAAGGAATATACTTAGTTAAGTGCCTTATAGTATACATGCTTGACTTCTATACAAATTCATTATGCCTAATAGTTTTAGGCTGAGAGCATTTTCAACTACCTTAGTTAAGGGCTTTTTAGTGAGACATTATTCATTAGTGTCACACCCCGCTAAAGCGGAAACACGAGGCGTGGCAGTATAAAGGGTCTCATAGCAAAAGTTTAAAGATAACACCAACCATAGTATTAAAAATCATTACAAATTTACAATGAGTTTGAACAACTTTTAAAAGAAATTACAATATAAATTGAAATACAACGCATGTGAATGCTCCTAAAAGTGATGTGTCCCTAAGTGTCACTTACTCGATGATTCCTGAAAAAGCATGTAAAACGAGCGTCAACTATAAAAGTAGTTGGTGAGTACTCACAGATAAAAAAAAAATATATTGGTTCCATGAATCGAAATCAAAGTTTTGATAAAAGTTTTCATAAATAAAAGTATATTGTTAAAATGAGTAAATAAATTTTGTTGCTAACATAAGTATACAAGTTTCGTTGATAAAATGAGTATACAAGTTTCGTTGCTAACATGAGAATACAAGTTTCGTATGTGAATAAAGATTCCATTCATGAGTTCACAACCCAAGCCTAATGACCGAGGGTGCCCTCTTCTATGTCTATCGCTAACATAGGGAAATATGGTAAAATGCACTCAAGTGAATCGTGCGAGTAAGGAGTTATCTACCTCCTAATCGCGCTATCCATAATAACCATGGGCTCAAATGAGTTAATGAGTTGTGTGAACTGATTCCAGGGACTTAAACGCGATAAGGCCTCATGAATTAACAATAGCAAACACATACATAATAAAATATAGCAACCAAGTTTGATACAAGTCAAATTAAATACAACGAACATAAATAGTTTAGGACATGCTTTTCCACCCCAAAATATTTAAAACCGAAAATAGGGGGAGTCGTGAATACTCACAATGCTTTGAGATGCTGCATATGATGACTTGAACTACATTCCCCTTGTACCACTATCGATTCCTACATGATGTTACACACTAATGAGTCTCTAATAGAAAGCTAATACTAGTATACTTGCTACTACAATAGAATTATGCCAATATTGTGTCAAAATTTAATATTGTTAAGTTACAAATATTTTCTGAAATGGTGAAATTTTATAACTCATGTGATTAAGATAATTTTGGATATTATTTTCCAGATTTTTGTAGTATTAATTGAGGGTATTTCAATACATTTAAAGGTGTTTTAAACTCCTAAAAATCCAAAATATTATCACACAGTTTCCAAAAAATCTCAAACATTAAACTTTCATTCTAAATACAGTAGAGGTCTTCCAGAAAATTTCCTTTGAGTTTTTGATGTGATTAACTATTGTTCCCAATTTTTAAGCCTTCATAACAATATAAATTCGTGAAAAATAGTATCCAGATGATAAAAATTTCCAAACTTTTTATAATACTTCCATTAAACATACTTAAGCTGGAAAAAATATAAAAATGGATTTCTAAATAGTTTAACCCGATTTTATTATTTTTTATGTATTTATTCTACAAAAATGGAAATAAATAGAATACAGTTTCCAAAATTGTCCAAACTTCTTGTAACCCTGATGTTATACACATATAAGCTGTGAAAAATAAAAAAGATGTTTTTAATTAGTTTTTCTATTTTTTCTTTGTTTTATTCTCTTGAATAACCATTAACTGGTCAATAATTATCAAAATGTTAAATTAAATTACCAAAATTTTTGTAAACTTCATTTACAGTGTACATAATCTGGGAAAAATATCAATGGTGATTTTTATATAGTGTAATCCGATTTTGTGGATTTAAGTGTATTTAATCTTAGAAAATAGGAGAAAAATAGTATACTAAAGAGAAAAATCATCAAAGTCTTTATTTAGTGTTCTAATATAATTTCAGGTCTTCTGGTAAATTTGCATGAATTTTGGATGAGTACAAATATTTTCCCCATTATTAGTCCATTATAAATACAAAAATCGGGGAAAAATAGGAATGCATTATGAAAAATTCTGAAAATACTTTTATGAGTACTCCACATTAGGTAGGAGCTGCGAAAATTATTAGATAGAGTTTTCAAATTCCTTAAAATGGTTTTATGATTTATTTGAATTAAAAAAAAAGAAAATTCAAAACCATAGCAAAGAGTAACAAAAATCGATGAAACTCACTGAGATGTCATCATTCTCTTTAGGGGTCATCCACGAATTTACCTTTGATTTATAGACCTCAAAAAGTATTTTATATGAATTATTGCCCTATTTTCTTTCAATAATTATAATAATTCGAGAAAAATGAATTATTTTCTGAAAATTTGTAGAACATCTCATTTTGTTGATGGAATTCTGGGAAAAATCGGATTTGGTCAGAAAAGAAGTTTTAGATATTTATTTGGGGATAAATCCTTTATGAACCTATTTGAATGTTTTTTTAACAACAAACTTTGATGATCAAGCCTCTAAGCTTGAAGATCATCACATGCATGTTGGTTTTTGGGTGAAATAATATCACCATAATCATAAAAATCGTGGTTATGAACATGCATGTGAATAATCTCAAAGAAAAGTGTTTATGAAGAAGAAGAAATAGTAAAACTTGAAGGAATAGTGAAGTAGAAATCGATTTTACCTTCCAGAACACCACAATATGATGAAGATTTCAAGTTTGAGGAGTGTTCTTGGGTTTGTTTGCTGGAAAATTTCATGTTTCTTAGGGGGAGGAAGAGAGAAAATGTGTGTGAGAGTGTGAGAGAGAAATGAAGCGTGGAGAAAATGAGAAATGATTTATATTTTTGGGGAAATAGAGTATTAGGGTTTTCAAGTAAGAGAGAGAGGAGAGAGGTCTGAAATTTTTGAGGTATAATACCCTCTTTCTCTTTTACTTTTATAAAAAATTCAATTCTTTTATAAAAATATTAAACTTTTTATAAAATATACACCCTAACCTACTTTTTATTCATGAAACCTTGATTTTTGACTTTTAAATTAAGGGTGAATGTTAATGACTTAAATTTTTATTTTCCTTGATTATATTTCCTGAAATTAATTATTTTAGGATAATATTATAAGTTTCATAACTATTTTTATAGAATTCTTGATGTTAAATTTTATAAAATTTAGGTTTTAGGGCTTTTAGGGTTTTGGAGTTTGATAAATCTTTAGATATCAAAACCAATAGAATCTTTGAGACTTCAATTTATCTTATGGTATTATAACTCTTTTATAGTTATAAAAAATGTTTGTAATTTATTTTACCCGTTTATTGGCATTCTATGTAGTGGTTTCGAGATTCAAGTGAAATTGAAGAATCAAGTATACTACCCCTAGTTTTCAACTTTAACTTAAGTTCCTACGAGACTCGGACCTAATTTATACAACTAGGTCAAGTGGATGATGTGTGTATTTGATTCATGAAAAGGTGTTCGAGTCAAAGAGTGACCCGAATATGGATAGTCACTACAATTAAGTAGTTGTAGAATTCACATATCAATGTGAAATCTAAGTACACTGTCCATCGTTTATAATTGTTTCCTAGTTTTTAGTAGGTTATAAATTAGCATCTAGTTACTAAGTCTAGTATTTGTCGTGCCTATATGTGCACCTAAGTTTAGTCAAATCTAGAACCAACTCGAATTTTGACGGTTGTCACAATTAGCTAAGTTTAATCACTTAGTATACCCACACTACTATAACCATTAATCTTCGGAGCGAGATACATATGTATAGATCTATACGGGGTTTACATCCCCACCTATGGTTGCTAGCTACAGCCTCAATCGATCAATTGAAGCATGTCACAAATGTCTACAATCATTACTGCAACGTCCAATGAAGTGTTGTAGGGGGTATACTTAGTCACATAGCTCGGTTATAGGACTCACTATAAACATTAACTAAAAACTCTCACTTTTCACAAACCATGTGTAACGCCCGGGTTTCGGGGCTAAGCATTTTTAGACGATGTAATAGTCTAGGTCAACTATTGTAACTCTTTTGATGTAATAAAAATGAAATATTTGAGTATTTTGTGAATTTATGTGCTTATTATTTAATTATAAATGTATAATTAATAAAGAATAAAAATAAGCGTCAAAATTAAAATATGAGATAAGCCCGATATCTTTACATAAAGTTGTAGTGGTCAAAACAAGGATTCCGGAGATATAAAGAACGCCGAAATCCGAATTATAACGAAGAAGTTATGACCCGACGAAGTTTCACGACGGAACCGGCACGATACCGGGAAGCGTGAATAGTGAATTTATGATAAAGCGAGTTTTTAGCCGACACGACCTAAACGAGAATCGAAGAGCTCTTTAATTGTGGCGTAACAATAAAAAGACAGACGAAAACGGACGTCGGATGAAGAAGTTATGAATTTTTAACGGACCAATCCTGTCCCGGCCTGTTAAAAATATAAATTTTAAAATAAATTCAAAATTAGCCAACGGAGTCTAAACAAAAGTTGTAGATTACGTTCCCGCCTTCGCGTGGATATAAATAACGTCAAAAACGGAGCTCGTATACGAGAGTTATGATTTTTCTAAGACGGGAGGCCGATACGCGATATTGGGTGACATGGCACCACCAGAAATTGGACATGTGGCACCACCAGAAATTGGACACATGGCACCACCAGAAATTGGACATGTGACACCACCAGAATTTGGACAAGTGGCACCACCAGAAGGCCACCACATGCCCCAACTCACTATAAATAGAAGTGTCGGGTTCTCTCATTTCTTACACCTTTCCTCTTCCACTTTCTATCTCTAAACTCTCTCTCTAAGCTCCCTTGAGCCCCTAAAGTCTAGGTAAACCCCCTAGCACCCGAAGGAAGTCCCGAGGCTCCCGGAGTCCCGAGAAAAGAACCTTTCGGCTCGGAAACGCTGCTCCAGCGAAGTCCGATTTTGAGAAAAACCCGCTGTAAGTAAGGTACGCCTACGAAATTTTTAATATAACTTTTAAATAATTATAGTAATGTTATTAGGTCCTTAAAATAATTATTTGGGCTATTATTATTTATATATTGGGTGTTATTTAACGCTTGTATAATAATAATAATAGCCAGACTATTAATTAGTCGCGGTTAACGTTAAAACTAAACGCTAGTGATATTAATACTAGGTTTTGATCAAGGAAAAATTGTTTTGAGATAACGGAGTGCTGTTCGAGTACCGAGTGTAACACCCAAATTTTCAAAACAATTTTTCACTTTTTAAAACCATATAAATTCATCCACAATTGCTTTCAAAAACAATGTATCAATTTTATCTCACTACAAATCCCAAGATCAAATCATAATAAACTCTGCGGGTGTGTGTACAGATCATGTCGGCGCCTTCCCGCGATCACCACTGGTACCTGAAACACATAACACATAACACCGTAAGCATAAAGCTTAGTGAGTTCCCCAAAATACCACTCTAACACATATTAGCCACTCGAGGCTATGACTCTGCTGACCCTCTGGTCAGTGTGTCTCAGTGGGACCCTCCAGTCCCAACTCTCTGTGGGCTCTCTAGCCCTAACTCTATGGACCCAAAGGTCCTAACTCTGATAACTCTGGATCATGCATATCACATATCACAATAAATCTCAACACATAAATAGCATACAAATACACTGGCACATAACTATAGAACATAACACACATTAGCCACTCGAGGCTATAACTCTGTGGGCCCTTGGGCCCTAACTCTGTGGACCCTCTGGTCCTAGCTCTTTGGACCTTCCGGTCCTAACTCTGGTATACACACAGCATAAATCACATAGAAATAATGTCGTGCCACAAATCACATAGATAGCATACAATAACTCTGTCACATAACTCTGTTACCACTCTAGGTAAAGTATAGTGAGAAGACTCACCTCGGGTAACTCGGTAAAGCTCGAACTCTGTAAAATCTGGTCTAGCCCCCACCTAATCATATGAAATATACACTCTAAATCAATACATCTCTCAAGGCTAGACTATTCCTCCTCTTAGTACTCTCATAAGGGTAAAAGACCATTTTACCCCTCCCATGGCTCAAAGGCCCTAAAGTTGACCAAACCCTAAAAGTCAACAAAAGTCAACCCTCCAGGTTACGCTGCGCGTACCAAACACGTACGCTAGGCGTACCCGGCGTCCTCACAGAAACGGGGTGCGCGACCCCTTACGCTGCGCGTACTGAGATTACGCCCCGCGTAACTCTCAGTTTCAGTCCCTTAGCTCTTGAGGTCTTAATCAGTTAAGACTCTCGTCCCACTTTTAGATCTGACCATTTCTAAGCCTCTTAATCCATAAAGTCGATAACTTTAAGCCTTTGCATGGCTGAACAAGTCACTAACACCCAAAATATACCACTTCTAGCCCTAGAAAGCTCAAAACTCTAGCATGTCCTCATATCAACGACCAAGATAGAAACTTTATGGATCTAAAACATAAATATCACTGAAAGGGGACAGATCTTGGACCATGGAGCACCTTACACTCATAAAGTCTCCACCTTTGGGACTTTTAACCCTAGAAATGGCCCACGCAACAACAAACCAAAAGAAGAGGAAAGCTTTGAACTTTATACCTCTAAAAGCAGCTCCTTCCTCTGTAGATCTCAGATCCAAACTTGCACTTCAAGCTCTAGCCTCCACAAGCTCCTCTCCTTCTTCTTCACTAACACCCCAAGGCACTTTTAGCTCCAAAATCACACATACTCACTAAGGACGATGGGAAGTTCTCTCTTAGGGTTTTACTCACTGCTAGGGAGGCTGAGAAATGAGCCTTAGCATCCAATATATAGGGCACAAGTCAGAAATTAGGGTTTGCACCTGGACACATTACGCCCAGCGTAACCCTGAGTACGCCCAGCGTACTCAGGCGAGTCCGCGTCCAAAATAAGCGCATGAGTACGCGCAGCGTACTCTTGAGTACGCCCAACGTACTCATTTGCTACCAATTCCTCTTAAGGGCTTAACTTGACACTTTGAATAAAAGAAGGGCTAAATAGTTGTACCTGAATTTCGGGATGTTACAATTCTCCCCCACTAGAACTAGACTTCGCCCTCGAAGTCTCACTCAACAAATAACTCTGGATACTGCTCGCGCATCTCTAACTCCGGCTCCCAGGTCATTTCAGAACCCTTCCGATGTTGCCACTGGACTTGAACCAATGTCACCTCCTTGTTTCTCAAAGTCTTGATCCTTCGATCCACAATCGCAACCGGTCTCTCAACATAATTCAGGCTCGCATCCACCTGAATGTCCTCTAACGGAACCACTGCCGACTCATCAGCGATACACTTCCTCAACTGAGACACGTGGAAGGTATCGTGAATCTGGCTCAACTCCGTAGGTAGCTCCAAACGATACGCTACCCTGCCCACCCTGGCAGTCACCCTGAAAGGACCAATATACCAAGGTCCCAACTTACCCCTCTTCCTGAATCGGATCACCCCCTTCCAAGGAGATACCTTCAGGAGTACTAAATCACCAACCTGGAACTCAAGCTCGGATCGTCGCCTATCCGCATAACTCTTCTGGCGACTCTGAGTGGTTCAACAACCTCTGTCTGACCCGTTGAATCTGCTCAGTCGTCTGAAGTACTATCTCTGTACTACCCATCACACGTTGCCCGACCTCACCCCAACAAATGGGAGTCCGGCACCTCCTCCCATACAACAGCTCAAAGGGTGGCATATTGATGCTCAAATGATGGCTGTTGTTATAGGAAAACTCAACCAAGGGTAAATACGTGTCCCAACTTCCTCCGAAGTCCAATACACATGCCCGAAGCATGTCCTTGAGCGTCCGAATCGTCCGCCCGCTCTGCCCGTCTGTCTGTGGGTGGTAGGCGGTACTGAAATTCAACCTCGTACCCAACTGGAGATCGACTCAACCCCGACCTCTATCATCTGATACTCATCGTTGGACCCTTCGGTCCGGTCTATATCGTTGGACCCTTCGGTCCGGTCTGTACAACACATCACCAGGACTCAACTCAACTCAAGAGTTTGGTCCGCCCGTAGTTGGAATCGCTCGTTCCAATGACTCATTCAACTCATAACTTGGGGACCCGCAACCCATATGTACTTCACTTATCCAATCCCTTCGGATTGGATGTCCACACTTACTTAGAATGTAATGATTCCCAATCATTGAGGAGTCCCCGGTCTCACCCCTGGTCCGACCACCAGGCTCCCAAAACTCATGCGTAGGGCTTTTCAAGCCTAAAACCCTCCTGTGTCATGCTCAGATCAAGAAGGCTTCCTCATAACAACCTCTCGCTAATTAGTGCGTATTACGGCTCCCCATAACATCACCACAACCTCCTACTGACTAGTGAGTACTACGGCTCCCCATAGTATCACAACAACCTCTCTCTGACTAGTGAGTACTACGGCTCCCCATAGTATCACAACAACCTCTCTCTGACTAGTGAGTACTACGGCTCCCCATAGTATCACAACAACCTCTCTCTGACTAGTGAGTACTACGGCTCCCCATAGTATCACAACAACCTCTCTCTGACTAGTGAGTACTACGGCTCCCCATAGTATCACAACAACCTCTCTCTGACTAGTGAGTACTACGGCTCCCCATAGTATCACAACAACCTCTCTCTGACTAGTAAGTACTACGGCTCCCCATAGTATCACAACAACCTCTCTCTGACTAGTGAGTACTACGGCTCCCCATAGTATTACAACAACCTCTCTCCGACTAGTGAGTACTACGGCTCCCCACAGTATCACAATAACCTCTTTCTGACTAGTGAGTACTACGGCTCCCCATAGTATCACAACAACCTCTCTCTAACTAGTGAGTACTACGGCTTCCCGTAACATCACAACACCCTTCCCTAGTAGCTCCTGAAGCTGTGAGGATAACTATTGCGTCTCTGGCGGCGCAAGGCGATAAGGCGCCTTGGCGATAGCCGCTGCCCCCGGAACCAACTCGATGCGAAACTCTACTTGCCTCTCGGGAGGCACACCCGACAACTCCTCGGGAAAAACATCCGGGGACTCTCGCACTATCGGAACGTCATCCATCGAACTTGGCCTCCCAGCGGCCTCTCGTGTGTCCATCACATAGGACACATACCCGCTGCAGCCTTGCTAAAAACTCTGTCTCGATCTGGCGGTTGAACAAAACGCCGACCCACATCGGTTACCCTCGTTGTACACCGTAAGTACTCCCCCACTGGGGTCTCGTATCGTCACCAACTGTCGCTCGCAGTCTATGACAGCCCCAAATCGGCTTAACCCAACCATGCCCACTATGACACACACGTCCCCCATCGATATCGGGACCAGATCTATCGGGGACTCAACACCGAAGATCTCGAGTACACATCCTCGACTCACATTCATAACATACTCCGCTCGCTCGTCCGCTATGGAAACTCGTAGAGGTCGACTCAAGGCCTCTCGTCGGCTACTGATGTGCCGACCAAACGTTATTGACACAAATGATCGACTCGCTCCCGAGTCAATTATCACCAAAACAGGTACGGAACCCACAAAAAGTACCAGCCACAACATCGGGCGATGCGCAGAACTCCTTCGTTGTCAACTGTAAAGCTCTCCCGCGAGCCTTCGGTGCCTCGACCTTCGCTGGCCGAACCTCGGTAACTCTAGCAGCAGGTGCAGATTCCTCAATTCAAATACTCGGTTCTTCCCCGCTTAGGGTTCGAACCACCACCAATTGGTGCACCAACACTCTATCCCTCATGATGTCTCCACCAGTAACATCGCACCTAATTCCGCAAGGTGCTATGCAACGCTTGATGATTTCTCTGACAAGGATCAAACAACTCCAGATACCAAGGTCTCGTATGCAACCTTCAGAACTTACCATCGTGCCTACCTCTAGTCATTCAGGACCTCACACTATACTCTCACCGGTCCTCCCAACTGTCCAGTGTTATCACTAACCCTGGATCTGGAAATAATGAACCATCATACTCCTCATCCTTGACTCCTTGCCCAACGTTCCAACATGCCCCTTATCATAAGAGCAGAAACCACATTTCCACTCCTTATACCTCTCAAGAACAATAGGAGTCACTGCCCTGATATACCCCTCTTGATCACCCAACACTGCAGCTAACACCTGCCCTATTATACTCAAATAGGGTGTATCCTGATCCTTGACCGTTTCAGTCTCGACTGTCAGCCTGCTCAAGCTATACCATTCCATTGCGACAGACCCGCTGCCGGATACTCTGATTGAAAAGTCACCATCAGTGTGATTCCACAGGGTTCACCCCAACTCAGAAACCGAAATCTCAATACCCCTTACGTCTCCCACAAAAACAGAAATAACACCACTCGGGTCACGGGAAGTGACATATCTACTATCGGCCGGCTCTCCAACTCAGACCGTATCCCTCCATAACGCACCATCCCTACTCTACTCTGATTCTTGCGACTCGAATGGCATATCACCAACAATCCCTTGGAGCTAACTCGGTTTCCCTATCATGGGATGCTCCACTAAAACTCGTTCTTCCTGGCCTTCTGGGCCCATACTCCTTCACATCCGACCTTGGTCTAGATAATCGCTGCGGAATAACCGGAAAAACCAGAAGCACTCACCGCCACATTTCATGGTACTCGAACCATGTCCTCTCTTCTCAACCAGCTTCAAATCATGGTACTCGAACCACAAAATCACCCCTCGATCTGCCACCAATCATGGTACTCGAACCATGACATCACCTCTTGATCTGCTACCAATCATGGTACCCGAACCATGACATCACTTCTCGGCCTGTCACCAATCATGGTACTCGAACCATGACATCACCTCTCGATCTGCTACTAATCATGGTACTCCAACCATGACATTACCTCTCGATCTGTCACCAATCATGGTACTCGAACCATGACATCACCTCTCGATCTGCTACTAATCATGGTACTCGAACCATGACATCACCTCTCATTTTGCCACCAATCATGGTACTCGAACCATGACATCACCTCTCGATCTGCTACTAATCATGGTACTCGAACCATGACATCACCCCTCGATCCGCTACTCACAATCCTCCGGATCGCCACGGTCATTTCGTCAAAATCATACTGCGAATCTCTTCATCGCTAATACCGCTGCCCTCCGGCGTGTGCGGTGTTCCAACCATGATGTCTCTGAAACACAATATGAAGATACCAGAGACTCGATCGAGTATACTCGCACTCGATAACTCAACCCTACTTGTTCCTGAGTACCCAATGGATTCTTACTTAGGGTGCGCGCTGCTCCGGTGTCTTCAGTAGTACGGGCCCTATACTACCGTCCACACCGCATCAGTATTCACTCTAAGTCCTCCTCCTTGGATCCCAAGTCCCAAGTACTCTACTCTCTTTAACCATATGCTACTCACTAGCAGCTCTCTCATAACTCCTCGCTGCTATCTAAACACTCTCAAGTATCCCTAGCAGCAAAACTCCTAGACTAAGGCATCACATATTAGGCCACTCTAGTCCTAATACGAATACCTAGTCTATTCTAGCATGCATAGCATAACTCATTGCATATCATAACATAATATATCTCATAACACTAATTGCAAGGGTATTTTGGGAATTCACCGTTCGGGCGCTGGCTGATCGTACACACGGCTCTGCTCTGTTTGTCTCAAAACTCTTTACTCTTGTGAAAAATTTTGCAAATTTTATTTTGAAAATCTCTCAATTCCTCAGTTTGAGTTCAGATACGCTCGAAGATGTATCTGAATCCCTCAAACCAAGGCTCTGATACCAACTTGTAACACCCAAATTTTCAAAACAATTTTTCACTTTTTAAAACCATATAAATTCATCCACAATTGCTTTCAAAAAAAATGTATCAATTTTATCTCACTACAAATCCCAAGATCAAATCATAATAAACTCTGCGGGTGTGTGTACAGATCATGCCGGCGCCTTCCCGCGATCACCACTGGTACCTGAAACACATAACACATAACACCGTAAGCATAAAGCTTAGTGAGTTCCCCAAAATACCACTCTAACACATATTAGCCACTCGAGGCTATGACTCTGCTGACCCTCTGGTCAGTGTGTCTCAGTGGGACCCTCCAGTCCCAACTCTCTGTGGGCTCTCTAGCCCTAACTCTATGGACCCAAAGGTCCTAACTCTGATAACTCTGGATCATGCATATCACATATCACAATAAATCTCAACACATAAATAGCATACAAATACACTGGCACATAACTATAGAACATAACACACATTAGCCACTCGAGGCTATAACTCTGTGGGCCCTTGGGCCCTAACTCTGTGGACCTTCTGGTCCTAGCTCTTTGGACCTTCCGGTCCTAACTCTGGTATACACACAGCATAAATCACATAGAAATAATGTCGTGCCACAAATCACATAGATAGCATACAATAACTCTGTCACATAACTCTGTTACCACTCTAGGTAAAGTATAGTGAGAAGACTCACCTCAGTTAACTCGGTAAAGCTCGAACTCTGTAAAATCTGGTCTAGCCCCCGCCTAATCATATGAAATATACACTCTAAATCAATACATCTCTCAAGGCTAGACTATTCCTCCTCTTAGTACTCTCATAAGGGTAAAAGACCATTTTACCCCTCCCATGGCTCAAAGGCCCTAAAGTTGACCAAACCCTAAAAGTCAACAAAAGTCAACCCTCCGGGTTATGCTGCGCGTACCAAACACGTACGCTGGGCGTACCCGGCGTCCTCACAGAAACGGGGTGCGCGACCCCTTACGCTGCGCGTACTGAGATTACGCCCCGCGTAACTCTCAGTTTCAGTCTCTTAGCTCTTGAGGTCTTAATCAGTTAAGACTCTCGTCCCACGTTTAGATCTGACCGTTTCTAAGCCTCTTAATCCATAAAGTCGATAACTTTAAGCCTTTGCATGGCTGAACAAGTCACTAACACCCAAAATATACCACTTCTAACCCTAGAAAGCTCAAAACTCTAGCATGTCCTCATATCAACGACCAAGATAGAAACTTTATGGATCTAAAACATAAATATCACTGAAAGGGGACAGATCTTGGACCATGGAGCACCTTACACTCATAAAGTCTCCACCTTTGGGACTTTTAACCCTAGAAATGGCCCATGCAACAACAAACCAAAAGAAGAGGAAAGCTTTGAACTTTATACCTCTAAAAGCAGCTCCTTCCTCTGTAGATCTCAGATCCAAACTTGCACTTCAAGCTCTAGCCTCCACAAGCTCCTCTCCTTCTTCTTCACTAACACCCCAAGGCACTTTTAGCTCCAAAATCACACATACTCACTAAGGACGATGGGAAGTTCTCTCTTAGGGTTTTACTCACTGCTAGGGAGGCTGAGAAATGAGCCTTAGCATCCAATATATAGGGCACAAGTCAGAAATTAGGGTTTGCACCTGGACACATTACGCCCAGCGTAACCCTGAGTACGCCCAGCGTACTCAGGCAAGTCCGCGTCCAAAATAAGCGCATGAGTACGCGCAGCGTACTCTTGAGTACGCCTAGCGTACTCATTTACTACCAATTCCTCTTAAGGGCTTAACTTGACACTTTGAATAAAAGAAGGGCTAAATAGTTGTACCTGAATTTCGGGATGTTACACCGAGTCACCACCTAATCAGGTGAGTACATAGTTACTTTCATCTTACACATAGATATGAAGTATTTTATATTAATTACGTGCTATGTGGGCATATTATCTGAATACTTGCTGCCTATGCTGATGAAAGATTTTTATACATGTTTTAAATAATTTAAACTGTGTATGTATTTTATATCTACAAAAATGTTGGGGTAAAACATGGGTAGATGTAATAAGACGATGTATGATAAAATGATGAGAGGCCTCGATGTTGTTGTTATTGATTCTGTCATCTAGAGGAGTATGGATGACGACCACAGACTCTTCTAGACAGTCCAGTGGAACGCTAGCAGGCTCGCAACCTGTAGGTGTTTGTGAACGATGTGTTCACCGGTGTATTCCATCCCCCTCACGGTTGCCTTTAGGACATTTATTGCTGAGGAAACCCCTTGGCAGTAGTGTCCATCCCGATATTGATCCTTAGTCTAGGTCCCTTATGATAGGTGTTTTAGGGACGTAATGTGAGGATAACGGGAACGGGTAATCGGGTTATTGTTGATTGATGAAATTAATAAACTTATTTATTGTGGGTTGAAAACCCTATGTGCTCACCAGGCTCCCAAGCCTGACCCACTCAGTTTCATGTATTACAGGTAGTGGCGCTCGAGCATAGATGTGATGTTTTGGATGAGGGATTACGGATATAGGCCTGTAAATACGAAATAATGTAGTAAGGCTTATATTGTACTGTTTATGCTTTTGATCTGTATCGAACATGACATCCCGAGTCTTTTAATGAAATACATTTCCTTGGAAATGCTTTTGATAAATCTCTATCATATTTTATTTTGGGAACAAATTCCGCAACACTTTTATTTAAAATGTTACTCTGATTTTCAAACAAGCATAAACAAAATCGGTCTTTTCTGGCCGTGAAAATGGGGATGTCACAGTTGGTATCAGAGCATTAGTTTAAGCGACCTAGGAATTTGTAGGATTTCTAGACTTAAACTTAGAATGCTAAGCGATGATTGTGAGGTGTGAGCACTAGCTTATTTTAGGAATTGTGCCTAAAATGCTTTTATGTGCTAAATGATTTATGCCTTATATGCTGTTATTTGTTCGGATCTATGGTCTGTTGCCGACCGGATCTGGAAACCTTATGTGTTTAGGATTTCAAACATACGACTACGATATTAGAACTAACATGTAAACGTTTCGGAGAGATAAGGATGATTTAAACGTCTATCCTGAATAAAGATCTAAATTCACCTTATTCGGGGTATAGATCAAAATGGCAAGAACCCGCAGTGGAGCTGGAAACGCAAACGAAAACAGGAATCGACCACCTGTAATTGAGCAAATACATGTTGTAGCTGCAGCACCTGAGCCAGTAACGATGGCTGGTGTACAATTGATGATTCAGGCGATGTTGGATAATCAGATGGAAGAAACTAGACGTCTGCTTCGACAAAATCATGAAGAACTTTCAATCCAAGTTGAAGAGCCCGAAGTGAATGGAGGGCCATCGGAAGGTGGAAACTTCAGTGGTACCGTTGGTCAAGACAACCCACAAATTGTTAGACAAAGCAATCGTAATGGAGGAAATGATGGAAGAGGATGTAAATACAAGGATTTTATGACGTCTAAGCCACCGTGTCTATCCGGAAGCCCGACGCCGGTGCAAATTATGGATTGGATCTCCGAAATGGAGACAATGTTTGAAAGTTGCGAATACAGCAACAGGCAGAAGACCGCTCTTGCGATCCCGTTGTTGAAATCTGGCGTGTTGAGTTGGTGGAAGCTGTTAGCTGATTCTATGCCCAAGGGAGAAGCGAGTAAAATGTCTTGGGAAGATTTTGTAGAACAACTGAAACTGCAATACTGCTCAGAGCAGGACCTACTGGAAATCAATAACGAGTTTCAGAATTTGAAGAAGGGAAAGATGAGCGTTGCTGAATACGCTGCAAGTTTCACGGAGAAAATGAAGCTTATCCCATACCTAGTTCCAACAGAACTCTCAAAGGTCAATAAGTTTGCCCTTGGACTACCAGCGGACTATGGTCCAATGGTTAAGCAAGCAACCACGTTGAAAGCCGCCATCTGGGCTGCCAGAAATGTTGAGACCCAGATCAGGGAGAAAGGTCTGGAAAGGTCAGAGGTTGGTGAGAAGAGGAAGTTTGACGGACCCTCGGGGTCCAACAAAAAGGGTAAATTCTCAAAGTCTAGTTCGAAAGGAGGTGGAGGAGGCGAAGTGAAGTGGTGTGACAAGTGCAAGAAGAAGCACTCTGGGAAGTGCGACGGAGGGGTCACTTGTTTCAAATGTGGGAAGCCTGGGCACTATGCCAATGAATGCACATTCACTAAGAAGGTATGTTATGAGTGCAACGAGGAGGGGCACATTTCGAGGGACTGCCCGAAGAAGAAGGAAGCAGGAAGACCCAACATTCCACCAAAGCCGAAGGCTAGAGCCTTCCAGATGACACTGGAAGCTGCTAAAGAAGAAGCTGATGTCGCTTTAGGTACCTTTCTCATAAACAAATTGCATGCCCAAATTTTATTTGATTCTGGAGCCAACTACTCCTTTATTTCGCATGAATTTGGTAGAAAGCTAGCTTTGCCTATCGATAGACTAGATAATGCCTTATTAGTCGAAGTTGCTAGTGGCAAGTTTGTACCTGTTAGCCATCGTATGAAAAACATCTTAATTGATTTGAATGAGAATAAGTTTCACGAGGAATTATTGCCTATCGAACTTAATGGTTTTGACATCGTGTTGGGAATGGATTGGCTTAGCACCAATGATGCGGAAATACTGTGCAAAAAGAAGATCGTAAAAGTAAACCCGCCTGGGAAAGAGTCGTTTATGGTGTATGGGGACAAACGCAGGGTGAATTCTGGAATCATTTCTCTAATGAAAGCCAGAAAATGTTTGACCAAGGGATGTACATCATATTTAGCATTCGTGATCGATGCTAAGAAGGAAAAGAAGGTGATACAGAGCATTCATGTCGTGTGTGATTATTCGGAAGTATTTCCCGAAGATCTTCCCGGATTACCACCTGATCGACAAGTAGAATTCCGTATTGACTTGTTACCAGGAACGACACCAATAGAAAAAGCACCTTACCGATTAGCACCGACGGAGATGAAGGAGCTGATGATGCAACTTCAGGAGTTATTGGACAAAGGTTTCATTAGACCTAGTTCATCACCCTGGGGAGCTCCGGTGTTATTCGTGAAAAAGAAAGATGGAAGTATGAGAATGTGTATTGATTACAGAGAGCTGAACAAGGCAACAAAAAAGAATAGATATCCGTTGCCAAGGATTGATGACCTGTTCGATCAACTGCAAGGTTCAAGTTATTTCTCAAAGATCGATCTTAGGTCAGGATATCATCAACTGAAGGTGAGAGAGCAAGATATAGAGAAGACTGCATTCAGAACACGATATGGACACTACGAGTTTTTGGTTATGTCGTTTGGACTAACCAATGCTCCAGCAGCATTCATGGATTTAATGAACAGGGTTTGTAATCCGTTTCTTGATAAATATGTGATAGTGTTCATAGATGACATTCTGATTTACTCAAAAAGCCAAGAAGAGCATGGTAGACACTTGCGGGAAGTGTTAGAAGTCTTGAAGAAGGAGAAGTTGTATGCTAAATTCTCCAAATGTGATTTTTGGATTCGAGAAGTCCAATTCTTGGGTCACGTGGTCAACCAAGAAGGGATAATGGTCGATCCAGCAAAGATTGAAGCGGTAATGAAGTGGGAACAACCAAAAAGTCCCACGGAGATCCGAAGCTTTTTGGGATTAGCCGGATATTACCGAAGGTTTATCCAAGGATTTTCTTCAATCGCTAGTCCATTAACAGCGTTAACCCACAAAGGAGCTACCTATGCTTGGAGTGATACGCATAAAGAAGCATTTGAGAAGCTAAAGAAGAAACTATGCGAGGCACCGATACTTTCTCTACCCAATGGAGTTGAAGACTTCTCTGTTTATAGCGATGCGTCTGGTGTTGGGTTGGGTTGTGTTTTGACCCAAAGAGAAAAGGTGATCGCATATGCGTCTCGACAGTTGAAGGAACATGAAAAGAACTACCCGACTCATGACTTGGAGTTGGCGGCGGTAGTTTTCGCTCTAAAAATATGGAGGCATTACCTCTATGGCACGAAGTGCAAACTTTTCACCGACCATAAGAGTCTCCAATATCTCTTTAATCAGAAATAATTGAACATGAGACAACGACGCTGGCTAGAATTACTCAAGGACTATGACTGTGAGATACTTTACCACCCCGGTAAAGCAAACGTTGTCGCTGATGCTCTCAGTCGAAAAGTCAACCTTGAAAGAAAAAGGCCAAGAGCATTGAGAATAGAAGTTGTCTCGACCATTGTGGAAAGTATCAGGGAAGCTCAAGAAGAAGCTTCAGAGAAGAGTGACCGAAAAGAAGAACGTTTGGGAAAAACATTAGTGTTTGGTACAAACAGTCGAGGACTAAAGGTATTCTAAGATCGGATTTGGGTACCTAAGACTGGAGGAATAAGAGATCTTCTGATGGAAGAAGCTCACAAGACCATGTACTCGATTCATCCCGGTAGCACTAAAATGTATAGGGACCTAAAACCCTACTACTGGTGGCCGACGATGAAGCTCGACGTTGCGAAATATGTGGCCGAGTGTGTAACTTGTGCAAGAGTTAAGGCACAACATCATAAACCATATGGGAGTTTAGAACCCTTACCTGTACCCATGGGTAAATGGGAAGACATCACCATGGATTTTGTGACTAAACTACCCAGGACGAAGAACGGTCACGACATGATTTGGGTGGTCGTGGATCGTTTCACAAAGAATGCACACTTCATAGCTGCCAATGAAAGGTGGTCTATGGATAAGCTTGCAAATGCTTACGTGAAGGAAATTGTGAGACTTCACGATGTTCCTCTAACAATTGTATCGGATCGTGATAGTCGTTTCACGTCAAGGTTTTGGAGAAGTCTACAAGAGGAATTGGGTACGAAGTTATGTCTGAGTATAGCTTACCATCCGCAGACTGATGGTCAGAGTGAAAGAACGATTCAAACGCTTGAAGATATGTTGAGAGCATGTACCCTCGAGTTCCAAGGTAACTGGGATGAGCACTTACCTTTGGTAGAATTTTCCTACAACAACAGTTTCCACTCGAGCATCAAGATGACACCTTATCAAGCTTTGTACGGACAAAAGTGTCGTACGCCTTCTTGTTGGCTTGAGGCTGGAGAAAAGCAGTTTATGGGCCCCGAGATAATCCATGAGACTGCTGAGAAACTGAAGGTGATAAAGGAAAGGATGTTAGCAGCTCAGGATCGTCAGAAGAGCTATGCTGACAAGAAAAGACGACCGATGACCTTCGAAGTTGGGGATTCCGTTTTGCTTAAAGTCTCACCGTGGAAAGGACTTATACGATTCGGGAAACGAGGAAAGCTGAGTCCAAGGTTTATTGGACCGTTCAAAGTTCTTCAGAAGATTGGGAACCAAGCTTACAAGCTGGAATTGCCCGAAGAACTCGATGGTATTCATAACACCTTCCATGTATGTTATCTGAGGAAATTCACGGGAGAAGTTCCCGACATAATTCCGATCTCGGAGTTAAGAATGGATGAGAATAAGAGGCTAATCGAAGAGCCTGAGGCAATTGTTGACCGTAAGATTAAGAAGTTACGACGCAAGATGGTCGACTTAGTGCTAGTCCGATGGAAACATTTGAATGGGCCGAATCTCACTTGGGAAACAGAGGATGACATGATGAGTCGCTATCCGCATCTGTTTGCTGACGCATGATTCCGGGACGAAATCATCCTAAGGGGGAGAGAATTGTAACGCCCGGGTTTCGGGGCTAAGCATTTTTAGACGATGTAATAGTCTAGGTCAACTATTTTAACTCTTTTGATGTAATAAAAATGAAATATTTGAGTATTTTGTGAATTTATGTGCTTATTATTTAATTATAAATGTATAATTAATAAAGAATAAAAATAAGCGTCAAAATTAAAATATGAGATAAGCCCGATATCTTTACATAAAGTTGTAGTGGTCAAAACAAGGATTCCGGAGATATAAAGAACGCCGAAATCCGAATTATAACGAAGAAGTTATGACCCGACGAAGTTTCACGACGGAACCGGCACGATACCGGGAAGCGTGAATAGTGAATTTATGATAAAGCGAGTTTTTAGCCGACACGACCTAAACGAGAATCGAAGAGCTCTTTAATTGTGGCGTAACAATAAAAAGACAGACGAAAACGGACGTCGGATGAAGAAGTTATGAATTTTTAACGGACCAATCCTGTCCCGGCCTGTTAAAAATATAACTTTTAAAATAAATTCAAAATTAGCCAACGGAGTCTAAACGAAAGTTGTAGATTATGTTCCCGCCTTCGCGTGGATATAAATAACGTCAAAAACGGAGCTCGTATACGAGAGTTATGATTTTTCTAAGACGGGAGGCCGATACGCGATATTGGGTGACATGGCACCACCAGAAATTGGACATGTGGCACCACCAGAAATTGGACAAATGGCACCACCAGAAATTGGACATGTGACACCACCAGAATTTGTTCAAGTGGCACCACCAGAAGGCCACCACATGCCCCAACTCACTATAAATAGAAGTGTCGGGTTCTCTCATTTCTTACACCTTTCCTCTTCCACTTTCTATCTCTAAACTCTCTCTCTAAGCTCCCTTGAGCCCCTAAAGTCTAGGTAAACCCCCTAGCACCCGAAGGAAGTCCCGAGGCTCCCGGAGTCCCGAGAAAAGAACCTTTCGGCTCAGAAACGCTGCTCCAGCGAAGTCCGGTTTTGAGAAAAACCCGTTGTAAGTAAGGTACGCATACGAAATTTTTAATATAACTTTTAAATAATTATAGTAATGTTATTAGGTCCTTAAAATAATTATTTGGGCTATTATTATTTATATATTGGGTGTTATTTAACGCTTGTATAATAATAATAATAGCCAGACTATTAATTAGTCGCGGTTAACGTTAAAACTAAACGCTAGTGATATTAATACTAGGTTTTGATCAAGGAAAAATTGTTTTGAGATAACGGAGTGCTGTTCGAGTACCGAGTCACCACCTAATCAGGTGAGTGCATAGTTACTTTCATCTTACACATAGATATGAAGTATTTTATATTAATTATGTGCTATGTGGGCATATTATCTGAATACTTGCTGCCTATGCTGATGAAAGATTTTTATACATGTTTTAAATAATTTAAACTGTATATGTATTTTATATCTACAAAAATGTTGGGGTAAAACATGGGTAGATGTAATAAGACGATGTATGATAAAATGATGAGAGGCCTCGATGTTGTTGTTATTGATTCTGTCATCTAGCGGAGTATGGATGACGACCATGGACTCTTCTAGACAGTCTAGTGGAACGCTAGCAGGCTCGCAACCTGTAGGTGTTTGTGAACGATGTGTTCACCGGTGTATTCCATCCCCCTCACGGTTGCCTTTAGGACATTTATTGCTGAGGAAACCCCTTGGTAGTAGTGTCCATCCCGATATTGATCCTTAGTCTAGGTCCCTTATGATAGGTGTTTTAGGGACGTAATGTGAGGATAACGGGAACGGGTAATCGGGTTATTGTTGATTGATGAAATTAATAAACTTATTTATTGTGGGTTAAAAACCCTATGTGCTCACCAGGCTCCCAAGCCTGACCCACTCAGTTTCATGTATTACAGGTAGTGGCGCTCGAGCATAGATGTGATGTTTTGGATGAGGGATTACGGATATAGGCCTGTAAATACGAAATAATGTAGTAAGGCTTATATTGTACTGTTTATGCTTTTGATCTGTATCGAACATGACATCCCGAGTCTTTTAATGAAATACATTTCCTTGGAAATGCTTTTGATAAATCTCTATCATATTTTATTTTGGGAACAAATTCCGCAACACTTTTATTTAAAATGTTACTCTGATTTTCAAACAAGCATAAACAAAATCGGTCTTTTCTGGCCGTGAAAATGGGGATGTCACAGTTGGTATCAGAGCATTAGTTTAAGCGAACTAGGAATTTGTAGGATTTCTAGACTTAAACTTAGAATGCTAAGCGATGATTGTGAGGTGTGAGCACTAGCTTATTTTAGGAATTGTGCCTAAAATCCTTTTATGTGCTAAATGATTTATGCCTTATATGCTGTTATTTGTTCGGATCTATGGTCTGTTGCCGACCGGATCTGGAAACCTTATGTGTTTAGGATTCTAAACGTACGACTACGATATTAGAACTAACATGTAAACGTTTCGGAGAGATAAGGATGATTTAAACGTCTATCCTGAATAAAGATCTAAATTCACCTTATTCGGGGTATAGATCAAAATGGCAAGAACCCGCAGTGGAGCTGGAAACGCAAACGAAAACAGGAATCGACCACCTGTAATTGAGCAAATACATGTTGTAGCTGCAGCACCTGAGCCAGTAACGATGGTTGGTGTACAATTGATGATTCAGGCGATGTTGGATAATCAGATGGAAGAAACTAGACGTCTGCTTCGACAAAATCGTGAAGAACTTTCAATCCAAGTTGAAGAGCCCGAAGTGAATGGAGGGCCATCGGAAGGTGGAAACTTCAGTGGTACCGTTGGTCAAGACAACCCACAAATTGTTAGACAAGGCAATCGTACTGGAGGAAATGATGGAAGAGGATGTAAATACAAGGATTTTATGGCGTCTAAGCCACCGTGTCTATCCGGAAGCCCGACGCCGGTGCAAATTATGGATTGGATCTCTGAAATGGAGACAATGTTTGAAAGTTGCGAATGCAGCAACAGGCAGAAGACCGCTCTTGCGATCCCGTTGTTGAAATCTGGCGTGTTGAGTTGGTGGAAGCTGTTAGCTGATTCTATTCCCAAGGGAGAAGCGAGTAAAATGTCTTGGGAAGATTTTGTAGAACAACTGAAACTGCAATACTGCTCAGAGCAGGACCTACTGGAAATCAATAACGAGTTTCAGAATTTGAAGAAGGGAAAGATGAGCGTTGCTGAATACGCTGCAAGTTTCACGGAGAAAATGAAGCTTATCCCATACCTAGTTCCAACAGAACTCTCAAAGGTCAATAAGTTTGCCCTTGGACTACCAGCGGACTATGGTCCAATGGTTAAGCAAGCAACCACGTTGAAAGCCGCCATCTGGGCTGCCAGAAATGTTGAGACCCAGATCAGGGAGAAAGGTCTGGAAAGGTCAGAGGTTGGTGAGAAGAGGAAGTTTGACGGACCCTCGGGGTCCAGCAAAAAGGGTAAATTCTCAAAGTCTAGTTCGAAAGGAGGTGGAGGAGGCGAAGTGAAGTGCTGTTCGAGTACCGAGTCACCACCTAATCAGGTGAGTGCATAGTTACTTTCATCTTACACATAGATATGAAGTATTTTATATTAATTACGTGCTATGTGGGCATATTATCTAAATACTTGCTGCCTATGCTGATGAAAGATTTTTATACATGTTTTAAATAATTTAAACTGTATATGTATTTTATATCTACAAAAATGTTGGGGTAAAACATGGGTAGATGTAATAAGACGATGTATGATAGAATGATGAGAGGCCTCGATGTTGTTGTTATTGATTCTGTCATCTAGCTGAGTATGGATGATGACCACAGACTCTTCTAGACAGTCCAGTGGAACGCTAGCAGGCTCGCAACCTGTAGGTGTTTGTGAACGATGTGTTCACCGGTGTACTCCATCCCCCTCACGGTTGCCTTTAGGACATTTATTGCTGAGGAAACCCCTTGGCAGTAGTGTCCATCCCGATATTGATCCTTAGTCTAGGTCCCTTATGATAGGTGTTTTAGGGACGTAATGTGAGGATAACGGGAACGGGTAATCGGGTTATTGTTGATTGATGAAATTAATAAACTTATTTATTGTGGGTTGAAAACCCTATGTGCTCACCAGGCTCCCAAGCCTGACCCACTCAGTTTCATGTATTACAGGTAGTGGCGCTCGAGCATAGATGTGATGTTTTGGATGAGGGATTACGGATATAGGCCTGTAAATACGAAATAATGTAGTAAGGCTTATATTGTACTGTTTATGCTTTTGATCTGTATCGAACATGACATCCCGAGTCTTTTAATGAAATACATTTCCTTGGAAATGCTTTTGATAAATCTCTATCATATTTTATTTTGGGAACAAATTCCGCAACACTTTTATTTAAAATGTTACTCTGATTTTCAAACAAGCATAAACAAAATCGGTCTTTTCTGGCCGTGAAAATGGGGATGTCACACCATGGACTTGGTTATTTTCAAACTATTTTTAAGTATGGTTATACTTACAAAGACAAATACTTTTTGAACTTTTTAAAGTATTGTACTGCGGTTAGCAGAAAACCTGTAACTCTCGCTAACCTTGTGTTGACTTTCAAACAACATGTATTCTCAGGGAATCAGTGAATTTCAAGCATACTCAGGAAAACATGGATTGTAGCCACTTTAATTTGTTACTTTTTGTTCTGTTAAGCCTAACTGTTATGGCAATTCATGTATTATTATTATCATTATCTGCAAGAACCTTGTATTCAAGCATAAAGATGGAATATAAATGTTGTTTTGTTTATTGTTGTGCTTGTGTTATATATTCAATTTATCTGTGATCCATGAACTTAGTCGCACAGCCTGTCATGTTCTGCCGCCTCAGTCGGGGGTGTGGCAAAATAGTCCACTTTCTATGCTTGTATGTTTGTGGATGATAGGTGGTACTGAAATGCAATCGGGTGCCCAACTCATCATGGAACCTCTTCCAAAATCTAGAAGTGAAACAAACATACTGGTATGATACAATAAAATTTGGCACCACATGATGAGTCACTACCTCTCGGACATAAATCTCAGCCAAATTTTTGGAAGAAGAGCTCTCACTTAAGGATAAGAAGTGAGCACTCTTTGTCAAATGATCAACTTGTTGGATAAGGTGTCTAAGTCCATAACTTATTTGGTATATACTTGACCCGACCCGGCATGATCCATTTGGGTTGCACTTCACCCGAACTATTTATATGGATAATATTATGAGAAGAGTATATTTGCGGCCTATTAATATATTATAAGTTATAATATATTAATATGAAATTGTATTATTTAATTAGTATTGATCTTAAATTAATTATGAATTAATTTAGTGATCATAAGGTGACTAATTAATAATGGGCTATTATATGTATATGGTGTAGGCTAACACTCATTAGGAAATGGGCTAAGCTTAAATGGGAGTCCATGGATGATCCATGGAGCTTTTAACCCATGGATCCTTGGAATAGGAAAAGACATGGGTTATTAGGGTTTGCATGGTTCATAACCCTAATCATCTACAATATATAAAGAGGCTTTTGGTGCTTGAAAATACACTATGTGTGTGTGCATAAGGGTGGCCGATTTCTAGAGTGATTGTATACTCTCTCATAAGTTTTCCAAGTTTGTGGTGATTTGTGATTTCCATTTGAGACATTCACATTATTGGTGCTTGGCTCTCAAACTCCTAAGGAATCAACTCACTAACAAAGGTATGTAATTCTTCTAGTATCTTTTATGTTTAAAAGTACCCCATGCATGCTAGATAGGTTATGAACCTTGGAAAATTATTTTGCATGTATTTTAGACAAACATAGATCCAAGGTTTCTAGGGTTGCATGAACACCTTAGGAGTGTTAGTTTGCTCAAAACCCAACAGTGGTATCAGAGCCTTGGCTTGTTTGTTTGATATTTGATGCAAACTTGTTGAAAAACTCAAGTTTTCTGCATTCTGCAGCATGAACTCACCGAGTTCATGGGGGGACTCGCCGAGTCCATGAGTAAATCCATCCTACTCGTCGAGTAGGTTCGTGCACTCGACGAGTAGGAGCCTCAGAATGCAGATTTTCGAGTTTTGCTGCTGGAAATGTACTAGAAACATTACCTTAAACTGTTTTGGTGTTTCAAAACCTGTTTTAGATGGTGTAATGTTTATGCTAATCCATTTACAATGGCTTATATCAAAATTTCATGATTATATGTGTTCATATGCTCTTGGAATTTTTGATATGATGTTCATGTTCTTATGAATTATTGTTAGATCATAGGAATTATTTGCTGAATTGTTTATTGATAATTCTTGATCATTTATGTGTTTTAATGGAGTCCATAATTTTCCCTCAAGTTATGGATTACCAAAGGTCACTTTCATTTATGCATATTTAAAACACATAAGTTACATGAAAATGAAGAGTCTTCATTTTTATGAACCTTTAATTTATAAGTTATGAAATGAAAAGTTTTGAATAGTTTCAAAACTTGTCCTCAAGTTTTGGAATTTGTAAAGTTACACACACTTTAATATACTTTAATTCCAAACCCTTAGAGTTTTAAAAGTTAAAATTCAACCCTTATACTATTTATAACATTAATGGTTAATTATTATATATATGTATAAGATTAAGTCGTTTAACCGTTAGTAGGCCTCATTCACGAAGCCGGTCTATAAGGGGGGTATAAGGTTGTTGCCTATAAAATGACAGCTTAATGGGTGTCCATTCTCACCCACCGCTTCCTTGATCGGTGGAGGGTCGTTAGTCGAACGGGTAGGACAATGACTTTAAATTCTCATTAAAAGTATAATGAATATTATAAAGTAACTAAACCCTTTATAAATTCCCAATCTTAGTTACTTTAGGAAAATATGAATATGGTGCTAACCCATGAAATTCACACTTTGTACCTTACCAAGTCGTTGGTGGAGCCTGTGTGGTTAACCGGCACACTAACTTGGACTAGTAAGGATCACAAAGGGTGACTTAATGTTTATCATAGATCGGTGGAGCGCGTGTGGTTAACCGGCACATTGATTAGGTGATAATATTAAGGGTACCAAGTGAATTTGCATGGTTATTCACACCTTGTTTTGTGATCCTCGACATCCCAGTCACAAAACTTGAAGGGCACAATCGAGATTGAAACATGCCATTGAAAAGTTCAATGAATCTCAAAAGAATCTAGGAATTTCAAAACCAATTAAACCTAATAATTCATTTCGTTTTCATGGTGGAAATTGGTGAATCGTCATTCACCTACCTTCAAATATATTATAGCTTAGATTACGGCATCCCTCTTCTAAGTTATAATATATTGTGTTGGATCCTAGCCTTAATATTACATTTGGGTGTATTATTAAGGATTCGATATATCTAATCTAAACTTGTTTTTTCTTCTTTTCAGATGTCTTCCAACAACAATGCTTCGGGCTCTAACCCTACTGGCTCCTTTTCTCTCATGAACCTTTGTGGGAGGGTCATCTTTGATGGTTCCAACTTCATGGATTGGATCCGGAACATCAGGATGGTCACTCGTTACGAGGACAAGGAATATGTCCTCGATAAGGAGCTAAAGGAGCTTGATGAGTCCACTGCTACTCCTGAGGAGGTCGCTGAGTATCAGGCACATGAGAGAGATGCCACCAAGGTGGCATGCATCATGATGGCCACCATGACAGAAGAACTCCAAAAGTCCTATGATGACTATTACCCTTTTGAGATGCATCAGGATCTGATGGAAAGGTACCATCAGAGTGCTCGTCAAGAGCGGTATGAAATAATCTCCTCCATGATCACTACCCGTATGAAGGATAGCGAACCAATCACGGGCCACATGCAGAAAATGCAAAGGTATGTGGATCGTCTAATGAAACTGAATGTGAACTTCCCTGAGGAGTTTGCAATTGATATCATTTTGCACTCCTTGCCCTCGTGTTATGATCAATTTTGTATCACATACCACATGAACAAGGAGGAAGTCACACTCAGCAAGCTTCAAGGACTTCTGAAGACCGCCGAAAGTGGTCTTAAAGGTAAGTCGATTGCTACTCCTACTCCTACTACTACCCCTGTTTTGGCTATCGGGCAAGGCAAAGGGAAGAAGAGGAAGCACCCTTCGAAGGGTACCAAGGGAAAGTCTCTTGAAGGCTCCTCATCTGGAACCAAAGGTGGTTCTATTACTCCTTCTGCCATCCCTAAGGATGTTGAATGCTTCTACTATCAGAATAAGGGGCACTGGAAGCGAAACTACGCAAAGTACTTGCAGGATGTCAAGGATGGGAAAGTGAAACCATCCCATGCAGTTATTTACACTATATTGTCTAATAACTCACCATATTCTAACTCTTGGGTGCTTGATACAGGATGTGGTATTCACATATGTTCTGATTTGCAGGGCCTAAGAAGAAGTGAGGATGTGGAGCACGGGAAGATAAACTTAATCATGGGGAATAGGAAGATTTCACCTGTTACCAAGATTGGAGTTTATACTTTGTTGCTAGATAGTGGGTTAAAGTTAGATTTGAATAAATGTGTGTACTTGTCAGAAATGGCGAGGAATATTATTTCCTTTCATGCTTTGTACAAACAAGGTTTTACCTTTTCTTTTGATAATGAAGTTGGTAGTATTTATGCTTTCTTTAATAATGTTTTATATTTTAAAGCATTACCTTGTGATGGTGTGTATGAAGCTGTATCGGTTGTAGATAATTTAGGAAATAATGTATTGTGTATTGATTCTTCTACTAGCTTGGATAAAGCATCTTTGTCGCATTGTCGTCTTGGACATGTAATCAAGAAACGCATAGGCCAGCTCCAAAAGGATGGAGTATTGGAGTCATTCGACCTTAAGTCGGATGACAGTTGTGAATCTTGTCTACTTGGAAAAATGACAAAATCACCCTTCACTGGCACTTGTGAAAGGGGTGAGGGTTTGTTGGACCTTATACATACTGATGTATGTGGACCATTCAAAACCGCCACAAGGGATGCTAATCGCTATTATGTGACTTTTATTGATGATTTTAGTAGATATGGTTATGTCTACTTAATCAAACATAAGTCAGAAACTTTTGAAAGGTTTAAAGAGTTTAAACAGGAAGTAGAAAACCAATTGGGCAAGAACATTAAGATGCTTCGATCCGATCGAGGTGGTGAGTATCTTAGTACTGAGTTCCTCGACTATCTTAAGGAGTGTGGGATTGTCTCACAATTGACACCTCCCATGACACCACAGCTGAATGGTGTAGCTGAGAGGCGTAATCGAACCTTGTTGGACATGGTTCGCTCTATGATGAGTCGAGCTTCGCTACCAATCTCTTTTTGGGGGTATGCCTTAGAGACTGCCGCCCACATCCTTAATCTAGTCCCTACAAAGAAGGTTGCCAAAACACCTCATGAGATGTGGACTGGGAAAGTTTCCAATTTGGACCACATCAAGATTTGGGGTTGCGAGGCTTTCGTGAGGCGCGAGACTCATGACAAGCTCGAACCTCGAAGTGAAAGGTGTATTTTCATCGGCTACCCACAAAAATCTTTTGGTTACCTCTTCTACAGACCCAGTGAAAATGTGGTCTTTGTGGCTAGGAGAGGGGTCTTTCGAGAGAGAGAATTTATAAACCAATGAGACAGTGGGAGGAAAATTGACCTTGAAGAAATTCAAGAGTCAATTGGTGAAGGAACCTCAGACACTAGCAATCAACCTGAGGAGGAAACTTCTGTTGATCTAGCTGACGAGTCTGTACCTCCGAGGCGTTCCACAAGGGTTAGGAACACACCTGAGTTTTATTATGGATTTCATATTACTACGGAAGGTGATACATTTATCAGTGACAGTACACTGGTAAATCTGGATGAACCTAACAGTGTTAAGGAAGCCATGGCAGGCCCGGAGTCTGCTAAATGGAATGAGGCTATGGACAGCGAGATACAATCCATGTATGACAATCAAGTTTGGAACTTGGTTGACAATGTACCAGGCCGTAAGACAGTCGGGTGCAAATGGATCTTCAAGAAGAAGACCGACATGGATGGAAAGGTACACACTTATAAAGTGAGACTGGTCGCGAAGGGTTTTACTTAGACTCATGGTATTGATTATGATGAAACCTTTTCATCAGTGGCAAAGATTAAGTTTATTAGGGTTATGCTAGCCATTGTTGCATTTCATGATTATGAAATATGGCAAATGGATGTCAAAACCGCCTTCCTTAACGGAAAGTTGGCTGAGGATGTTTACATGAATCAGCCAGAGGGTTTTGTCAGTGCAGAGTACCCCAATAGAGTGGGCAAGCTTGAGAAATCCATTTATGGATTGAAACAAACATCTCGAAGTCGGAATCTTTGTTTCGATGAGAAGGTCAAAGAGTTTGGCTTCTCAAGAAGTGAAGATGAGTCTTGCGTGTATGTCAGAGCTAGTGGGAGTATAGTTAGCTTTTTGATGTTGTATGTAGATGACATACTACTCATAGGAAGTGCTTTTCTATGAAGGACCTTGGAGAAGCTGCCTATATCCTAGGGATAAGGATATTAAGAGAAAGGAGTAAAAGACTAATTGGACTTAGTCAGAGTATCTACTTGGATAAGGTGTTGAAAAGGTTCAACATGCAGAACTCCAAGAAAGGAGAATTGCCGATCCAAAGCAATGCCAAACTAAGCAAGGCTCAGAGCCTGAGTACAGGAGATGAGATAGCTGAGATGAGTCGATTACCTTATGCTTCCGCTGTTGGCTCGATCATGTATGCTATGACATGTACTCGTCCTGATGTGGCATTCGCTTTGAGCATGGTCAGCAGATATCAGGGGAACCCTGGCAAGGCTCATTAGACTGCGGTAAAGAATATTCTCAACTACCTGCGGAGGACTAAGGATTGGATCCATACCCTTGGAGGGAGTGATGACTTGAGAGTTGAGAGTAGTAGGGTACAGTGATGCTAGCTTTCAGACTGATAAGGATAACTTCCGCTCTCAGTCGGGCTCGGTCTTTACCCTAAATGGAGGGGCAATCACTTGGAAGAGTTCCAAACAGGAGACTGTAGCTGATTCGACTTGTGAATCAGAGTACATAGCAGCGAGTGAAGCGGCAAAGGAGGCGATATGGCTGAAGAACTTTATCGGAGACCTTGGAGTTGTACCAGATGTTAAGGATCCTATGGAGATTTTCTGTGACAACAATAGTGCGGTTGCCTTAGCCAAGGAACCAAGAGATCATGGCAGATCCCGACACATTGACAGAAAATATCACTTCATAAGACACAAGATAGAAGAGGGACTCCTTGTGGCAAAGAGGGTATCGTCAGATGAGAACCCTGCGGATCCCCTTACGAAGGGACTGACGAGGGTTAAGCATTTGCAGCATGCGAGACGCATCGGGCTGAGGGACGATATTAGTTTTACAGATTAGATAGTTATTACTGAAACTTGTAAAATGTAATCGACGTTTGATGATGAATAAAAGTTGTGATTTATTTATGAGTAAGGTGTTGCTATCATTGTCAATTATTTACTATTGTTTCAGCTTTGCATGTTTTGACTTCCAGAATAATAAATTTATTCAAATTCTCCACAGTCGGTCATATGTCGGAAGTAGGTATGAATCAAGACTGTCATGAATTGGGATTGTAGATGACTAAAGGTGTTTAGCCATAGCAATGGTTGCTACAACATTCATGAGTGCTCATAAGTTTTGAGTATTGGAATAAACCCACGCTCACTTGTATCACTTCATGGAATTTATCTCAAGTGATCGTGAGACGGTAATATCATATAAGTCTTCAAACCTAGAGATTTGAGTTGTTACCTATGAGTTGGTTGTGCATTGATTGCACGTAAACGCATCAGTAACTTGATGTTATAAAACGTGCCTTTGTGTACAATTCAACAAGTAGTAGAACAAGCATATGAGTCGAAGTTTATCTGTTCCTTCTTGAATTAGAATCGATATCTGGGCCCCTCGATGATTTTGTTTTGACCTATGTACCGGGCCCGGTCAGAACTAAATTGATGTGTTCGATTAAGTTCTTTGTCAAACAAATCGGAAATCGGGAAACAAACTGCTGGACAATAAGTAAGACATTGTTCCATGTATTTGTCCGGCTGATATCATGAGAGCAGAGGATTATATGATCACTTATCTAAAATGGCGCTTCATAGTTCAACAGAGTTTTCGAGAGCTACGATTGTCGGTTGGTTCCTGAAGCTATGTAGGCAAATACAGTTATCAGACTTATCCAAGTGGGAGACTGTTGGATAAGGTGTCTCAGTCCATAACTTATTTTGTATATACTTGACCCGACCCGCCATGGTCCATTTGGGTTGCACTTCACCCGAACTATTTATATGGATAGTATTATGAGAAGAGTATATTTGCGGCCTATTAATATATTATAAGCTATAATATATTCATATGAAATTGTATTATTTAATTAGTATTGATATTAAATTAATTATGAATTAATTTAGTGATCATAAGGTGACTAATTAATAATGGGCTATTATATTTATATGGTGTAGGCTAACACTCATTAGGAAATGGGCTAAGCTTAAATGGGAGTCCATGGATGATCCATGGAGCTTTTAACCCATGGATCCTTGGAATAGGAAAAGACATGGGTTATTAGGGTTTGCATGGTTCATAACCCTAATCATCTACACTATATAAAGAGGCTTTTGGTGCTTGAAAAGACACTATGTGTGTGTGCATAAGGGTGGCCTATTTCTAGAGTGATTGTATACTCTCTCATAAGTTTTCCAAGTTTGTGGTGATTTGTGATTTCCATTTGAGGCATTCACATTATTGGTGTTTGGCTCTCAAACTCCTAAGGAATCAACTCACTAACAAAGGTATGTAATTCTTCTAGTATCTTTTATGTTTAAAAGTACCCCATGCATGCTAGATAGGTTATGAACCTTGGAAAATTATTTTGCATGTATTTTAGACAAACATAGATCCAAGGTTTCTAGGGTTGCATGAACACCTTAGGAGTGTTAGTTTGCTCAAAACCCAACACAACTATCACCCAGATAACATCAAAACCCTTCGTGGTCTTTGACAATTTTGTAATGAAATCCATTGTGATCTGCTCCCACTTCCATAGTGGGACCTCCAAGGGCTACAACCTGTCATGAGGGAGCTGATGTCCGGCCTTGACCTTTCGGAAGGTCAAGCACCGCTCCATGAACCATGCCACATCCCTCTTCAAACACGGCCACCAATAGCCATGTTTTAGGTCAATATATATCTTTTTAGCCCCCGGATGAATTGAGAACCTCGAATTGTGGGCCTCATCCATCAACACCCGTCGAGCCCCACCAACATAGGGTACCTAAAACCGTCCATGAAGAATCAATAACCCCCTGTTGTCGATATCAAAAGTTGAAGCCTGACCGACCACCCACTCACTCTTCTGATTATCCTCATTGATGACCTCTGACTATACATATTTGATCATCTCCAAGACTGGAGTCATCACGGTCATCCTCAGGCACATATCCTGAGTTGGGGCACGTACTGGCCTCCGACTCAAGACGTCGACCACCACATTGGTTATTCCCGAGTGATACAGAATATCGCAATCATAATCTTTTACTACATCAAGCCACTTCATTTGTCTCATGTTCAAATTAGGTTGATCCATAAGATATCTCATACTCTTATTGCTCGTGTAAATAGTACATTGAACCCAATAAAGATAATGGCACCAAATCTTGATGGCGAAAACCACCGGCCCTAACTCTAGATCATGGGTAGGATACTTCGCCTCATGAGGCTTCATCTTCCTCGAAGCGTACGCAATCATATGCCCTCTCTACATCAACACAACACCCAATACTGAAATGAATGCATTGCAATAGACCACAAAATACTCAACTCCCTCAGGGAGGTCAAGTATCGACGCCTCATAAAGTCTCTGACAAAGAGTCTCAAATGATGTCTGCTGCTCAGGCCCCCATCTAAATAGAACATCCTTCCTCGTCAACTTGGTGAGAGGAACTGCAATCTTGGAGAAGTCTTGAATGAATCTATGATAATATCCCACCAAACCGAGGAAACTCCGAATATCAAATGGAAACTTTGGAACCTCCCATCGCATAACTGCCTCAATATTGGCTGGATCAACCAAAATACCGTTCTGATTGACGAGGTGTCTCAGAAACCGAACCTCGTGCAACCAGAACTTGCACTTGGGAGAACTTGGCGTATGGTCACTCTATCCTCAAAACCCCAATAATCTCGCACAAGTTCTCATCATGGTGCTCTATGGTCTTTGAATAGACCAAGATATCATCAATGAAGACAATCACTGACCGATCCAACATGGGCCTACACACCCAGTTCATGAGATCCATGAACGCTGCCGGTGCATTGGTGAGCCCAAAAGGCATCACCACGAACTCATAATGCCCATACTGAGTTCGGAAGGTCATCTTCTGAATATCCTCCTGATGTGTGTTTTTTATGTATATTTTAATTATTCAAATTTTAAATTTATAAAATTGATTTTATCTCAACCGGACTAATAAACACATTAGGTAGTGTACCTAATCGTGCAATAGTATAGTTGCGGTAAGACCAAGTGTCGAATACAATGGGAACGATGGTGAATTAATTTGGAATTCTTGATTATAGGTTACACAAATAACGGAAATGCAATAAATAAGGGTTTTATTACATAAAATCTCAAATAACCAATTAAACTGCAAATCTCGATAAACTGACCGAAGACAACTCTCTTTAGGTACTTTGATTTAGACAAATCACATCTCAAAATAATGGTTAACCACTGATACAATGGATATTATTCATTATTCACATATTCCTAATATGACTAGCATCATGGTCAGACTACTAATCCTTTGATTTTAACACAACTATTAATTCAATGATCAAGTGAACAAACAATCATGCAAATCGGTATTTAATTCGTATTAAGCAACATTTGATATTTATTTACCCTAATGGTCATAGGAGTTAAATCATGCATAAAATGGTTAATCATTCACACACATTAAAGTTCATCACTTTATTTCCTAACCCTAGGTTTTGGTCTAACACTAGTCATAATTACCAATGATTATGGACAACTATGATTCAAATTAACACAGTCAGAATGATCATCTAAACTATATTAATTCAACTATATGGAATAAAGCAACAATCTTTAACACATATGGATCTACAATCAAACTTGAAAAAATAAATTAAATAAGAATAAACAACCCAAATAGTAATTAATCCATAATCTAAAAGATCATCTAATCATAAACACAGAGAAAAGGGTTTTAACACCCAAATCAGAAAGCAAACAGATCATGGAATCACAGTGGAATGCTAATAATGATCAGAACAACAAACCACATGATATCTGACATGAATCCGCTCTCTAATCCCTCAGATCTTCGATCTTATCAGCTTAACGGCCTTTCGGCCGCCTTCTATACCCTCAAAACGGAAGAAGAAAGCTTACTTTTCGACCAAGCAATGATAGAATTCTTCCTCCTTCATTAGGTTAGCCAAAAATTGCAATATATAGAATTTGGAACCGACGACGTTCATGAATTACGTTGGGCGTACATTGTAAATCAGTGTGTTTTCTGACTTTGCGACCCAGTCGCAAACGTTGGGCGTTCCCTCATTACATGGGGTGTAATGGGCCTCTTCAGCCACTTCATTCCTTTTAGCAATCCAAGTCTAATTTCCACCTTTTTCACTTCCTTTCTGTTCTAGCAATAATTATACCTATAAAATATAAGTTTAAGCATTATAAGTACCTTTTAGTTCTAAATAACATAAAAAATAGTATAAAATAATAAGAAAATTCCATATATATATATATATATATATATATATATATAATAGATGCTATCAAACTACCCCACACTAGTCCTTTGCTTCCCCCCAAGCAAAAATGATTTTATTATCATATCATCACATCAAAACCCTAATCACCAACTTCGCACAGAATAATCCATTTTGAGCTCATCCATTACATCAAGACTGCAATGCATATATTTGTGTCTAAATTTTCCTAAGATATTCCCCAATCCTAAATACATACGATCCTCATAAACATACCCTCACTTATTTTAAACAACATTCATTTTATGCATCCCTCCGAATCCATCCCTTGAAAACTTTCTTAACCTTAAAGTATTTTTGGTTAAGCTCCCAAGCATACATATGGAAAAGTAACCTAGAAATAAAAAATTACAAAATAAAATAATTTGGCTAATTGCCTTATTTCTTCACTTTCTTCGAGATCTTCATACTTTGATAGCTCTTATTCCCAACTTTTGCAAAAAAAAAAAAAATCTTTTTTTTCACAACTTTTTTCATTTTTTTTCTTTTTTCCATATCTCACTTTTTTCTCTCAAACTAAAAGAAAAACATATACTTACGCAAAGGAACTTAACTTCAAACTTTATTGGTTAGAGGCATTAGTCTAAAGTGCAATGACTACTTAAACTTTCTTGGATACATTTTCGGGTAGACAATGCTAAACGTATTATGTCCCTCAAAGTGAGTAAGTTCATGTTTTTGTCTAATGATTTCACTAGGACAGGGAAGCCACAAATACACTAGAACATATATTGGCTCAATTAAGCATCAAAGCTCGCATTGGATCGTCCCACACAACACTAGCAACCTAGGTCTCGACACAACAATACAACAATTTTTTTAAATGTAGCTAGATTTTCGATATTGGACTATTTTTATAAGTCTTTATTATTATTTTTTAAAGTTTTCCCATCTAGCAATGTCAATTAATTTTGAAATTTCTTTATTTAGCTTTCTACCCCCTACCCCACACTTAGTTGATGCAATGTCCCCATTGCATGCATAAACAATTAAAGAACATAAAAATAAAGAGGGAGAAAAAGGAATAGACTCCCCTGGGATAGTATTGACGAGATCGAAATGAATTGGGGCTTCTAAAAGTTGCTCCAAAATTTGTTGGAAAACTAGAAACTGAAATGTTGCTTCTGAATGTGCCAGAAATAAAACTAAGAACACCGACTATAGAAGTCTGTTGAACGTGGGCCACGACATGGAAAGCAACGCCACATTGTAGTGTCGAGCTGGAAATCGTAATGGTCGAGCAAAATAAAATTGCCACGACGTGGTCAAGTGTTGCCACATCGCGGTTATGGTCGGATGCAGTCGCGATAAAATAAATTGTCACGACGTGGTGATGATGTCCACGTTATGGTGCCTTCTTAGAGAACCTTGTAAGATCCAAAGTAATGCATCAACTCTTCATGATGGTTAGGACCATTCCCAATCTTTCTTTCTGTAAAATTCTTCAAAATTCTCCTCTTCTTCACCAAGCGGGAACCCCACACTTATTAAAATTTGTGGCTCTCAATATTCAACTTCAAACTCTCATGGCTTTTTTCTCTCGTGACAAATCAGCATTCGAACCTAGCGGCTGCCAGCTTTTTAAGGGTGAAAATTCTGCAAAAATCTAAAAGATCAAAGAGCATCAACATGGAAAACAAAAATAAATAAACTAACAAAAAAATAAATATAAAATAAAAACACACTCAAATAACTAAAAAGGATATCATGATCACTCGTCTTCGTCGAAAACATGCTACAATTGTTGATTAAATCTCTTGCATGCAAGAAGTGGTTTGTGAAAACAAAAACTTTCGGGACTCGTCAGGCATTTTCCTTTGTTTTCATTGCACCATTAACTAATAAGTAGAGCAAGAGTTGACCCAACTAGTCAAGAGTACCAAGAGTTCGATCTTCCACTTAACCACCTCGATACGTCTTGCTATACTACGCCTCATGGATTGAGTTGGACAAATCACCAAACTAATAGACTAAACAAGTCAAGAATTCCCTAATCGCTTGCAATCTCGAAACCCATGAAAAAAGATAAACCAAGCAATGCGTATGACCACAAATTCCTGCAAAATAACAACAAAAAACTTTCCTGACAAGTGACATGTATCAACGAAAATAAAAATAAAAATAAATAACGAATAATCAAACAAACCAAATCAATTGAAAACTGTTCCCCGACAACGACGCCAAAAACTTGATGTGCAAAATTAATGCACTAGTTTTTTATTTATAATTCCTAGTTTATCGCATCTAAACCACACCTTACAGGTAGTGAACCCAATCGAGTATAGTATAGTTTTGACAAGCAAGGGTGTCGAACTCAAGAGGAACGGTGGTGAATTAATTTGGAGTTTGTGATTATAGGTTACACTAAACACACAAAAACAGTAAAAAGGGTTTTGGAATTAAATATAAAATAAACAATAAACATCAAATCTCGATAAACTGACTGAAGACAAATATGTTTAGGTACTTTGGTTTAGACTGGATTTCATCTCAAATTTTTGGCTAATTAAAAAGTGAAGTGGATATTTATTCATTATTCACTGATTCCTAATATGACTAGCATCATAATCAGACTACTAATCCTATGATTTCAACACAACTATTAATTTAGTGATCAAGTGAACAAACAATCATGAAAATCAGTATTTGGTTCGTATTAAGCAAGATTTGATATGTATTAATACTAATGATCATAGGAATTAATTCATGCATAGAATGATCATCTACTCATGCACACACATTAAAGTTCATCACTTTATTTCCTTAACTTAGGTTTTGATCAAACTCTAGTCATAATTACCAATGATCATGGACATTATGATTCAAATTAACACAATTAAAATGATCATCGAAACTATATTAATTCAGCAATAGAGAATAAAACAACAATCTTTAACACATATGGATCTGCAATCAAACTTGAAAAAAATAATTTAAATAAGAATACACAACCCAAATAGCAGTTAGTCCATAATCTAAAAGATTCGTCTAATCATAAACACAAAGCAAAGGGTTTTAAGACCCAAATCAAAAAGTAAACACATAATGGAATCACACGAGGAAGCTAATCATGATCAGAACAACAAACCATATGATATCTGGCATGAATCTGCTCTCTAATCCTTCAGATCTTCACTCCTATAAGTTTAACGGCCTTCTAGCCGCCTTCTAGACCCTCAAAACGGCAGAAGAAAGGTTACTTGTCGACCAAGGAATGATAGAAATCGTCCTCCAGGGTTGAAGTAGGACCGAACTTTACATAGATGCCAAAAACTGTCCATCACGTCATGGCTAAAGACCTCCACGACGTGGCGTCCATGGAAAATGCGTAAAGCCCAACTCTGCAAACTTGATCGCGAATCTTCTAAGAGCCACGACGTGGCCAAGCGTAAAGTCAAACCCCTTTTTGGGGATACAGTAGATAAACTACTAATTTTGAAACAAAAATCCCCAAAGTAAGAATAAGAGATGTACTTCGAGGAGTGGGAGAGACGGAAGAGGAAGGCGAAGATGGATATTAGGACGACAGGCGAATGCTCTCGGCATCACCGCAAATCTGATTCACATACCTGTTGAAGAAGTAGAGAACGTTGGACCACCGTTCGCCAGAAGTGAGAGGGTAAACCGGCAATGAAAAGACTTGCTATTGGCGATGACAGATTGAGAAAACTCAATCAGTCATGAGATGAAGGCATCATGATTGTCGATGATCGTAACCTTGGATCTTTGATTGAGAAATTGCACAACAGTGTGAGGAGAAACAAAGATGCGTCAAAAAACGCTTAGTGAAAAGAGGGTAGTGGGCTTTTTAATTTTTTGGCTTTTTTTCCCGCTTCTAACTAAAGAACGCGCGTTTCATTAAAAATTATAAAACGACATATACAGATGACACACATTTTATAATAAGCGCCATCCATGTTTTTTTTTCTGACACTAATTTTAGGGCACGCAAAAATACGTGTCCTAAATCCTTAAAATTTCTAGAGACATGACATAATTTTTAGGTTACACGCTTTTGCGTATTTCCACGAAATTCTTAAAATATATTATAATAAATCATACCTTATGATATATTATAATATATTTTGATACTGAATATTGAAAACTAATATTTCCACGAAATAATTAATTTCAATTAATTACAAGAGTTATATTTATTTATCAATAATCAAATACCTATAAATAATATATTTGCATCAAATTGTTGTTAGCGTGACTTTTTAGGATTATATATTATCTAGCAATATCATTCTATAGTGACTATTGGACATAAAGATCTTTCAAATCTTCACTTCTCTCACTCTCTGATCTGTCTCGATATCTCATCGCCAACGAACCTGTAGATGCAAAGGATTAGCAGTTATTATCGGTAATAGTTCATTCTCTATCCCTTTCTATCTCTCTTCTCTCTCGCTTTCTTTCTTTCTGTCTATCTGTCATCGACGACGGTGATGTTGGAGGCAGAGGATTGGTCGTTAATGGTCGGCGGTAGGTCATTAGCAACGGTGATGTCAACAGTAGTAGTATATTTGTTATAATATATGTTTGACAGCGGTTATGATTTTAGTTTGTTATTGTTGACGGAATTTAGCTTCTATATATTTATCTACCTTGGAAATGTTGGTGATTAAATGTTAAATGAAATTTAATAGAATTAAGTTAGTTATTAAAAACTTATTTATAAAAAATACAATTTTCAATGTTACACACACGGACTCCAATGTTCAAATTTATAGGGATCTTTAAAAAAAATTGACTTCTTTAAGTGGGGTGTCTTTATAGCAGCACCTCCAGTAAAAATCAACTTCTTTTTTGATATTTATTACACATTTTTTTTTTCAAAAAAATATAATCAGTTATTATCTTTTTATTATTTTTAATATTATATTATTATTATTACTACTAAAATATTGTTTATTTCAATAATATAACTATTTATATATCCATTTTTCAGATAAAATTTAATTTTTTGATAAATAAATAATAAAATATTTAGTATATTTATTCAAATTATTTATTTTCAATTAAATATTGTTATAATAACAATGAGAAAATATATCTATGTACTTTTTACTTATTTATTTAAATATGTTTTAACTAATAAAACATATATAATACATAAATATAAGCAACATCAACATTTTTTGATTGATGAGCCAATATTTTTATTTTTAATATAATTATAAACCAATAATTAAAAGTAAAAGAATATTAAAATAAAATATAATAATATTACTCATATCAAATATAAAATAAAATATAATAATATTTATCAATATATTTCTTTAAATTAATATCATTTAAAATAAAAAATATCATCTAACAAAAAATAATAACAAAAAAGTATAATAGTTGGAAAGTTAAAAAATGAATTAAAAATGGTTGTGCTATAAGTACCTCGCTTAACTACATTTGCCCCCCCCCCCCCCCCCCCTAGTTTGTAGGAAGTTTGAAAAGTTAAGTGAATAAGAAAATAAAAAATATCTGGTCAAAAGTGTGCAAGTAAAAAAAGGGGTCAATGTTTGCCATAACTTTCAAAGTGAAAGTTGTCTTTTTATAACTTTCAAAGTGAAAGTTGTCCTTTTATTTATCTGTTCTTTTTCTTTTTAAATTAAGTTTTTTGAGTACTTGACTAAAATATAGTGAGGTTAGGGATTTTAAAAGCCTATATTCGAAACGATGCAAATAGAAAGAAGACATAGCAAGGTGTGAGAAAGATAGAGGGGAGGTCCCCCCCCCCCCCCTAAAATCAATCAAATAAAAATTTTGACATTTGATTTGATATCATTTTTTTCCTTTTTTTCTCCTATTTTTTTTTTTGTTATTTTTAATTCTTTATTATTATTATTATTATTATTATTATTATTATTATTACTATTATTATTATTATTGTTATAAATTCCGCATAAAATTTAACATTCGGACGACATCATAAATTCAAACGGCTTTATAAAATCGATTTTTAAATATATTTTTTACATTTTTATTATTATTGTTATTATTATTATAAATTTCGAACAACATTTTATAAATCGGACATTATAAATTCGAACGGCTATATAAATGGAAACATTGTATAGTGCTCGACTAAATATTTTCAATCCGCATAACGCACCACTCAATTGTAATACCGTGCCAATTAATATCCGTAATTAATAAGGACAAACTTTGCTTTTGTTCCGATTTTATATAGTCGTTCGAATGTATAATGTCCGATTTATAAAATGGTGTTCATAATTTATAATAATAATAACAATAATAATATTAATATTAAAATATAAAAAAATATTTAAAAACAGATTTTATTTAGCCGTTCGAATTTATAATATCGTCTGAATGTTAAAATTTTGTGCGAAATTTATAATAATAATAATAATAATAATAATAATAATAATAATAATAATAATAATAATAACAATATTAATAAATTTAAAAAGAATTTAAAACAACAAAATAACAAAATAAATAAACTTTCAAAAAAAACAAAAAATCAAATTAGGAGGGTGAGATTGAAAAAGAAGAAGGATACTTATAGAAAAACCCATTAAAATTTGGGTTTTCTTTGCATACCCCTCTTAATTACTAGTTTTCTAGTTAACATGATGTTTTGTTTTTTTTTTTTTTCTTTTTTGTTTTGTTTTTTTTAATATTTTTAATAAATACATAAAAAAATATTTTTATTATTCGTTTGGACTATTTTTATGTTATTTTTTTCGTTTAGATTTATCACCGTGTTATTTTTTTGTTCGTTCGGAGTATCTATGTGTTATTTTTTATTCTAACTATCTCTGCATTTTTTTTCGACTATTCATGTGTTATTTTTTCGTTTAAACTATGATGGTGTTATTTTTTTTCATTCAGACTATTAATGTTTTTTTTTTTCGTTCGAACTATCATTGTATTATTTTTTAGTTTGAACTATTTTGTGTTATTATTTTGTCGCGATTTTTATAGTCATTAAATAAAACTCACACACAAACATAGTTAGCCCAAACAAAAAAGTAGTACATAGTTAGTCAAAACGAAAAAAATAGCACAGAGATAGTCGGAACGAAAAAAATAATACAAGGATAGTCGAAACAATATGTAGGATCATTCGTAAAAATGAAATAATTAATAATAATAATAATAATAAAACAAAACACAAAAAAAACAAAACATAAAATAAACAAAATCAAAAAACAAGAAAATGACAAAAAAAAATGTCAAATCAAAACGGGTTATGTATGTCAAATCAGGAGGGTTTTATTTTTATTTATGTTAATGAAAGGGATATGCAAAACAACACCTTTACAAATAAGGATTTTTATATGCACCCTCAAAATTTCCTTTTCTACCCTTTTTTTCAACTTTTTCTCTTTTTGCGTAACTTTTTTATCTCCCTTTAAAAATAGAGGTTTTTTTAAGCAATACATGTTATTTTTCTCATTTTTTATTTTTTTGTTTGGACTATCTTTGTAATTTATTTATTTTTGTTACTTTTGTTTTCATTACTTTTAATAAATACATATTATTATTATTATTATTATTATTATTATTATTATTATTAACATTAAAAATATATTTTTTTTCGTTCAGATTAATTTTGTGTTATTTTTATTTTCATTTATACTATCAATATGCTACTTTTTTCGTTCTGACTACCCATGTATTGTTTTTCCATTCTGACTATCTTCGTGTTATTTTTCCGTTCGGACTATTCATATATTATTTTTTTTATTCAGACTATCTTTGTATTATTTTAATTAAGACTATCCTTGTGTTATTTTTTTAATTCAGACTATTAAAGAGATATCTAATTAAATCAGTTTTTTTTAAATAATAAAAAAATATATTATGATTATTATAATAATAATAATAATAATAATAATAATAATAATAATAATAAAGACAACAAAAAGACAAAATATGTCTAATTAAAAAGGTTTTAAAGACAATAAAATGACAAAAAAAATGAGGGTGCATGGAGAAATTCTATGGATTATAGGTACATACAATAACACCCTTAAAAATAAAATTATTTGATAATGATTAGGATATAATAAAGTAAGAACAATTATTGTTGAGTATAATGATTAAGCTAAATCATATGTTAATGATGACAAAAATATAGTATAGAATAAAGTGTCATATAGTATGAGTGATGTGTATTTAGTAACTCTGTGTGTATATATAATGATTGAAAGTATAGTTAGATTAAAGAAAAAAGTAATGATTGAGAGAGAAATATATTTGTACCGAAAATAATAACATTTTTTTTGTTATCTATTTAAAAAGAAATAATTTGAAGGGTAGAGTTATGAAAAATGGGATATGAATAATAGTACCCTTGTAGATGTTGTATAAATGTGATCTTCTATTCATATCCAAGAGTGATTGATAGGACTTCTTTGTTTGACTGATGTTGAGGTAATGGGATTCAACAAGCACCAAGAGCCAATGTGATCCCAAATAGTTTTGGCAAATTTGCAAGATACAAAAGGCGATTTGTAGATCCACGTAGTAGACAAAGTGTAGAGTTTATGTCCACTCCACGTTTTGAGAGTGCTATACATGTTGTGATATTATTAAGAGCAGCCCTCCAACCAAAGCAGATTTAATTTAATATTTAATGGTCACCTAATTGCTCCAATCAATAACATAAGAATGAAGAATCCATAATGCATGTTTTTAACTCTATCGTTTTTCTCAATGAGTTGGATAAGAACTCACCCTGATATTTTGACCATATACCATTCGTGTACATTTCATGAATGTCATCAACTTCAAGTGAACATCATAAAAATTTGACTCTTATCACTCATAATAACTTGGAATCTACACAAAAATCACAATTATTTCTTGAATATGAACATTAAGTTACTTGTTTAGTTGCAAATACACATTTAACCTGTTATTCAAAAAAAATCAAAAGATGAGTTACACTGTTGACATGAATTTTACTTGTATAAAATTCCTTTCTAATGTTGGGAACTCAAGTATTACACCCACAAACACCTCTTCACCATCTTCTCACTCAACTTCAACTACAAAAAACCCTCATTTCCAATAACACCAATACATATAATAAATAATATACAAACACAAACTTTCTTTATAAATAAAAAAACAGATTATCAACCAGCAGCAGCCGTGGTACACAAAACGCATCGCATCCGGGACCCAGCCGAAGGGGTATCTTGGTCATTTTCATCGTCAATATAATCACCATTTTCATACGAGTCACTAGATTTTTTGTTGGTGGTAATAGAATTGGTGGAGTCAATGAGACAGTTTAAGTGGTAGGCATGACAGCAAAAGAATACAATAACCGATGTCTGAATGGGTAAAGGCTCGAAACATATGCAACACCTTCCGTCTGCTCGTGTTTTTGACTTTGTCTCCATGGTTTTTAGGACGGGGGGTCGATCCATTGGATTACTGTCCTGAGGGTTTGTGTTTGACCGGGTCCCACTTTCTGCATCGGTTAGGTATATTGCACGTCTTGCTTCTTTGTAATATTTGACTAAAAGGTTGACTATATCCGCCTGTGAATCATAATCATGTTAATGAGAATGAGATAGATTATATTATGGAATAAGTTAGGAAATTGTAGTATAAAATAATACCTTGAGTATATCGTTACAACCATGTCTTAGAGATGTTTCGGTTCTGTAATCTGTGATGATTTTGACTAAACGGTCCCTCAGCCTGAAATTTAAATAAATAAATAAACAAATATTAAGAAACAAGAGATTGAGCTACCAAAAACACGAAGCAATGGTTATAGTTAATACTAACCGAGGGATCTCCAAGCCATTGGGTACAATATTCACAATATAAAGAGGATCAAGATTACCAACAGTATGCTCTAACAAAACACCAACCTGCCAACCAAAAAAACATAATAAAAACATTTCTTCAAAAAGATTATTAACTATGGTAAAAAAAAAAAAAAATTATTACCATTTCAGGTTTATCAAGACATTGTCTAATAAGTTCTTCCCACAGGTCATCATCATGCTGCATGCTAACAAATTCTACAGCCTGTAAAAAATTATGTAAGAAAGAAAGCCATTTAAACCCATAAAGATAGAAACTTCTTTTTCTTTTTTCTTTTTTCTTTTTTCTTTTTTTTTTACCTCTTTTATGTCCCCTTGTTTGTCGATAATAACAGCAAGGGCTTGTTTTGCATTTCCCATTCTTCCAAGGATGAAAACTTGCTCGCTTAGTAGATCTTTCTTAAGACAAACTTCATATGCCTAATTCAAGAAGATGATGTCAGCATCAATAATAATAATAAAAAAAAACCCTGAAAATTTATAAATTCAGAGTCGATAATTTTGCAAACCTTTTCAAGCATGTAATGTTGACTACTCCGAAGGAAAGGAAGCAGCATTTTTATATCATATTCCGCATAAAGCTCAACCTGTTTTTCAGGATGCATTTGACAATAAGTAACTTACAAATTTGGTCCCTCAGTTTAGCACAATTTTGCAGTTTTGGTCCCAAAAGGAATTAGTTTGCAATCTTGGTCCTTAATTTGATTTTACATACCTTGTTCCAATTAAATGACTATATCTCCCTTTATCCCATTTTTTATAAACATTTGTCATTTATTAAGGTAAATTACATTTTTGGTCCCAGGGTATATAGCAGATTTTTTCAATTTTGGTCCTTATTTGAGGTTTTTGTAACGTTTTTGGTCCCTGATCCAAATAAAATGACTATACTTTCGGGACCAAATTTGCAAAAAACAGTTATACTCTGGGACCAAAAATAGTCATTTTACTTAAAACAGCAACCAAAATTTTTACAAGAACCTCAATAAGACTTTTTTGGGACAACAAGTGTGAAATGACTATATTGCCCTTTATACCTGCATGTCATGAAAGTCTCTACCAGCATGAGGGTTGGCTTCAAATAGCGCATGTAAATACTCATGAAGAAAGTATCTGGAATCCACTTGTTTTTTTGCAGCAAGAAGTTGGGAAACAACTTCAGCAGGGGTAATTAAGTCCCTGTGCTGGATTAACATTGAAACTGTACGTTTATGATCAATCGACATTAGGTGGGCCACCTGTAAATAACATATGGCGGATTCACAAGTGAGATTACCAAACAAAAGAACACAGAACAAGGGCAATTTCGTAATTAGCCATGACACAACACACCTTCTCAGGAATGGCATCGTGCAAGTTATGCTTCTCGATAAACTCAAACAGATCTGGCTTCATAAGCTGAAAAAACAGAATTTGATAAATTAAGAAAGCAAATTAAACGCCAAATTAAAGAAAGAATGGATAAGTGAGTGCTTACATCAGCATAAAGTGTAAAAGCTTTCTCATACTGCCCATCAATTTCATACAAAACCGCCAGTGCCTAAACAAAGTGGGAGATTTAGTATGTTTAATATAGCTCAAATACTGACACGTGGCAAAAAATTACTGGTGTTCACAGTTCACCTCTTTGAGTTCATTAGTCATGGATGAGGTGTTAAGTTGGGGCTCTATAGCTGCAATGATAGGCACTGCTGAGTATATTGCAGGTGGCCATGTTTTCACAGCAGATAGGAGATCTTTATGGGAAGATGGAATAGTTGCCAGAGCTACAAGAGCAACCTGCAATTTTTTTTTATTTATAAAAAATAAACCATCAAAGTAATCAATAATTATTATTTAATATAAAGCTTACCTCATAAGCAGTATCACGAAGGACTGGATTCTCTGTTGGGATGTATGGAACTAACACGGGGAGCTGGCGTAGATGAGCAAAATGGAAAACCCATCTGTGAAAAGTTGGAAAACATTTTAATTTTTCTTTTTCCTTTTTTAGGCTTCAGTTTCTAGAATATTCTAGAAGAAACATTTCCTACCTCTCCCATGCAGCTGCAGAACCTCGCAACACTTTGGGACATAAAGAAGCTGCTTCTGCATATTTCCTTTCTACAATTAAATGATCAAGATACCTTGATCCCACCTAATAAAACAGTTTACAAGTTACAATCTATAATTTGTGTACTTCATTTTTTACCCATAATAGTAACATATTTACTTTATTTGTTAGATATTGCTATTATCAGTAAAGATATGTTGCTATTTCTTTTACTCTTAAAAGAATAAAAAGGAAGTAAAAAAATACCTCATCAAGAAGCTCACTACGCCCCTGACCAGCTTCAACAGCTTCTAAAGCTTTCTCATGCCATCCATGTTGAAGAAGCCAATTAATATGATCTTCTGCATCTCTGTTATTCACATGCATATCATTCATTTGTAATTGAAAAATTATTGTATGTGTACTTCAGTCTTGATATATGACATTGATTATGTGAATTTGTTTCCACTATCAATCAAGATGATTGTTAATCAATTTGTTTCCACAAAATTGAAAAAGTGTTGAGATACCTAGGTTTGGCAATAACTACATCTTTTGGGGATACAACATAGTATAAAGGTTCATCACCAGCTGCCCATTGTCCTCCTGCATAGCTGCTACCTACATCCAAATTTATAAATATCTTATGATATATAAAAAAAAAATAGAAATGAACATGTACCTGTAAAAGGAACATGAGCAAGAGAATAATCTTTCGCCTTGTAATGCTCAAACCCAAGTACAGGTAATGCATCTGTCGCCAGCTCATCATTGTTCCATGTCACTACGTGCACTTCTGGTCTTTGTGCATTCCCCTGTTTTGATTGTATGTATGTTGCTATTATGGGTTAAAAATATAAAGAATCAATCTTGAAATCATTGCAGAATGAGAAAAAGGTGAAAGAAATACTTGTCGTGAAGGAACACTGCTGCTAAATTCCTTTTCTCCGTCTTCTTCACCGGGTATATAAGCAAGAACAACCAATGAGTCACCAAATGGGGCAACTCCCGATATGAAATAACTTGTTTGAAAAGATGCCACAATATCAACTTGGTTCATGTTGGAAGTTGTGATTTGTCTATATGACCCATTCACACCTCTTGCTTGATTTGTTTTTATTGATGCAATCTTTATAGCTGTCCCCCAGCCAATAACAAGAAGGGCGTCATCCTGTATATCATAAAACAGGGTTCAGATGTTGCAAAGATTCTACCTGCTAGATCTGAAAAATTGATACTGTTAGATTTGAAATTTGCTAAGTCATGTGTAGAAGCACCTTCTGAAGTAGTGTTCAGAAGGATGGGTTAGAAGAGTTAAAGAATGTTCAGAAAAAGCAAGCCTTCTGACGCAGTTCTGAAGTTCTAAGATCAAAGATCAGGACTCTACACTTAGGTTTTGTTTCTTTTTGACTTAATGGGGTAAGCAATTAAGCTATACATGACTGTTTCCTCTTTATTTAATCTGGATCATATGACTTAATGGGCTAAGCCAAAAAACCTGGCTAAATGTATTGACACCAACCCTTTACCTATTTGCCCTTCTTTTTTCCTCCCAAATCCTCTCTCGTTAAAAATGATGAATATTGTTATATTTGATGAAAATGGATTATGGTGATATTGTTTTTTGGAATGTAAGGGTTAAATGGTCATTTAGTCTCATTCAAATGGTTTATTCAGAAAGGCATCACCCATTCAGCCACTTTACTCAAACAGGACTTAATGGGGGAAAAGCCCCAAAGAGATTCATGGAACTATCAAGATTCAAGACACATGGCAAACTATTAGAGCTTAACCGACTTAACTGTCATCACTATATATAGGGATCTCAGTGTACTGTTTTCATTATGTTTTTGCAAGCACAACTATTGTGACAAAATATTCTTTGTAACCCTCTCTCAAATTTCAATATATGTGGGCCAACATCTTGGACAATAAATTTGTGTGTGAATTGGGAGTTTTTGTTCATCTATATTCTTAATTCAGCATCTAGCCATTTCTACTAAAAAAGTGAAAAACACTATCACCAACCAATATTTTATCAGTTACCTGCCAAACTAAGTGGGGAAGTAGAAGCTCAGGGCGTGGGCTTCCTCTTGGTCTTTCAATAAATGTAACACGTTGATCATTAGCAGCATCATAAACTTTTACTCCAGCATCATTAGCCCATGCAATTAAACTTGTTCTCCATTTCACAGCATGGATAGGACCTTCCCCAGAATGTAAAACCTACACAAAATGATGTATTTTGTTTTATTTTTTTGTAAAGATGAAAAGGATACCATACAAAAAGGCATAAAAAATACCTGATCACGGTAGCCTAACCATTTTTTTGTATTGAAATATAAGTTTCCAGCCAAACCACCAGTAACAAATCGCCTAGATGCTTTCCTTGCATAATCTGGGTCAATTGCAATGGCTTTCATCGGTCGATGATACTCAAATTTCTGTTTCTCATCTGTGAATAGACTTATAATCACAACAGACCCATCATCTGAACAGCTTCCAATGAATTCACCATCTAGGTCAAAGCAAAGATCATTGACAGCAGCAGTATGAGCCCGAAATTCCTTAACCTGTCAAGAACATTAGATACTACTCTTTCAAACTTCAAATTTGTTGCTCTTACTAGAGAAAGCCATCACATAGTTTATGGAGATTGGATACAGAGGAAATGATACAAATGTGAATAACAATTAGCTCACACAGCTTGGGCAACTCAAAAAAAAAAACTCTATGAATGCAATCATAACCCCACAAAACCAGGGGCAAAGAACTTTTTATGAAATTATCCTTATATGTTTGGTGATTCTGCCTTATTCTTTATGTGACTTAATGCCCTAATTCATTGATAAAATCAAATCACCTGAAAAGCTTCCATCCTAATGAAAAAAAGTCAACAAGGACTCTTTTCAATTGTGAACAGATGTTGTATTTGATCCACACAATGAGAAAATGATCTGATTTAAGCAAACGGTGCTTTCAATAGAAGAAGCAAAAGGCATCTAAACTAGTCGTTCATTCCTACTACCACGTTCATATGGAAAAAAGAGAAATGCCAAAACACTACTGAACATAATAGCAACTGAGCTGCAGATCTCGTATCAAACTACCAATCGATTGAATTTCCCTAATTGAACACACCGCGTAATTGATTTCAAACCTAGAAGACCTCCAACAGTAAACAGGTAACAGAACACAAAGAACTGACGTGATCGGGTGAAACAAAACACAAAAATTTACCTGATTACCAAGGAAATCGAGGATATGAACGGTACCGCCATGAGTACCAAGAGCGATCATCCGTTCCGCAACCGCGACACAAGAAGCGGCGTCACTCGATAAAAGAGAAGGCACGTTGCCTCCCATTCTCTGATACTTAAGCCTCGGCTCATCTTCCTCCTCCTCCTCTTGTTCCTCCTTGTCCTCTTCTGTATCTTCTTCGCCTTCTTCTCTTTCATCGTCGCCTTCGGTTCCGTTCTCTGATGGCTTCGGAGACATGTTCGTAGCTGTAGAGAGAGAAAGAAAGAGATGAGAGAGGGTAATTGATTGAGTGTAGTGCGGGGTTCGGTTTATGTTTGAGGTCTGTGGACCAGATTGGGATCGTTTGTGTTTGGAGGGTTGCGAGTTTGGAGTGTCAGAAAGAAGAGAATCTTTGAAATAAACCGTGGGAGCCCTTTCCCCTACATTCTTGTTCGGGATTCACAAATATATATTTTAATTCTTTAATTCTTTAATAATAGTAGTTATGTTTCCCTAAAAAGATTATAATTTGACTAACTAAAAACTTTCACCCATACATGTGGATTTTCTTTTCTTATATGTTTCTTATAATATAATTAGGTCATCGTTATCATGTTAATGTCATGTTTCTTGTGAGTTCAATCTATCATATTCTTTTAGGTAGCGTTTGATATGCGGAACAGAACTGGACTGGACAGAACAAAAGGGTGTTTGGTATGGATGGAACAAGAAGTCAATGGAACAGAATTGGACAAAACATATAAATATTTTCAAAGACTAAATTACCCTCTAAGCCTCTCATGACTCCTCTCCTCTACAAATCATAAACATGGATAATTTGTCGTCACTCACCTCTCTTAATCGATCTCTAGTCTATCTCCTTGTTTTAGTAACAAAATTTCTAATTGGAAATTCTCTCTTACATATCCACGAGTTCACCTGGTAGACAGAGGTGATAAGTCATTCATCTTCTTTCTAGGAAACGTCGAAGCCTTTTCTTCTAGAGCTTAATTATTTCAGAAAGCAGACTTTTAAAAGAAATCTTGTTTAAATGAAAACGACCTCCTAGAGATCGATTTAGGTTTTCAAAGAGGGTTGTTAATTTTTTATATAGGAATCGATTTGGTAGAAAAAGGAAGGATGATTAGGTTTTTATAATCACATGCATCAGCTTTGATTTGTGATTTATTATTAAATTCAACTCCTGTGTTATTATTGCTTAATTTCACTTTCACTGCAATTGCAATTGTGTAGTAATTTTTTTAAACTTGGATTGAGGCTTCGTTTGCAGCTAACTGTTATTGACAATTCACATCAATATTGATAGCTCATGTTTGTAATTCTGCAATTTAATTTATTGGCTTGCTTTTATGTTTTGATTGACAAATTCAATGAAACGCACAAATTGAATTTGCAAACCAAAATTACTAAATAAGTGTTACGATCTATACCAATTATGTTTAAAAAAAATTATAAGTTTTAAAAGTAATATTGATTATAATATATTATTTAATGCAAAGGATAATATGGTAATTTTCATGTCTTGATTTGTTCTATAATACATTTACCAAACGTAATGTAGATAATTAGTTTTGTTTTGTCCGGTTCAGTTCAATCCAATCCAGTTCTATCCAGTCCAGTCCTATCTTGTTCATGTACCAAACGCTACCTTATGAACAAATATTCACGAGTGAAAACTCATATTTGTCCGGCTTATTGTTTTTCAACATCGATTATGTTTTTTAGGTGAATTTTAGGTTTTTGCCATACATGTCACCCCCCCCCCCGGATGCTTTCATTGTCGTATTTATCGAGTTCTCGTAAACCAAATACAAACTAACCATATAACTCTATCTCTATATCAATATAGTTTTATTGTAACGTCTGCAGATTTGGGCTAGACATTTAAGATATAGTAAATAATCTTAGCTAACGATGTAATGACTATCTTGTGGATATAAGGAGCACTTAAATCCGACTTCATATAAAGATGTTATGTTTCTTCGAAGTTTCGCGATCAACCCGACACAACTATGCGTGTCATAAAAAGTGAATTGGAGATACTGTAACGTTCGATCCAGGTATTATTCATTTTTGGTCCCTTATATATTAGGTTATTGCTTTTTGGCCTTGTTTTGCAAGTTTGAGGGGGAGGAGGGACCATTTTTGCCAAGTTTAGACTTTTGGAGGCGGAACTCGAACGCGGGGCGTTCCCTTGGGGAACGCAGGGCGTTTACGTGTGGAGCTCAAACCCTAATTTTGAGGGTTTGAGATGTATTTAAACACCTTAAGTCCTAGGTGTTGGCCTCATTTTCAAACTCCATAGCTCCCAAACCCTAATCTCGAAACCCTAGAGCCTCCAAGAGTGTTGTGTGCTCATTGTGTGTGTTTGAAGCTCATTCAAGGAAGAGAAGCTTGGTGCAAGGTGGTGGTTCAAGTAGGAGCTTATAGATCTTGGTTCTCTACTATTTCCAGCTCATTTGAGGTATAAGCTCTAACCTTGCTCATTAGAAGCTTAGATTTAAGTCTTAATGGGTTTTAGTCCCTTTTTGGTCCCATAGTTGAGGTCTAGTAGTTTTTGATCACTCCAGAAGCTTTGAGTTGCTCCTCTTGGTGTTTTTGAGGTTCTAGATTTATAAAGTTTGCATCTTTAGAGTTGTATAAGCCCCATGCATGAGATTTAACCATTTTTATGGAAGTTGAATGTTATATCTTGAAGTTGGGACCTTTTGGGGCATGCAAAGTCACCAAGTCAGTGACTTTTATGGTTCTAGATGTTCTTTAGGACTTGGATCTATGTTTTGGTCGTGTGGCTTTAAGCATTAAGTGCTTAATAATCATTGTTGGGAGTCAGCGTTGGGTCGAGGAACGCCCAATATTCCGGCTAAGGTTCGCGATCTGTTGGCTGGTGACGAACGCCCAACGTCCGGTCCATCAGTGGGCTTTTCCTTGGGGCCATCTTTTGGACTCTTGAGCTTTAGGCTTGGTGTGGGTGCTGTTCGTTGGGCTTAGTTTGGACTGAAGATTTCCCTTGTAGTGTTGGGCTTCTTGTTTGGGCTTGTCTTGTTGGGCTTGCCCTGTTGAGCCTAGGATTGTATTTTGGGCCTTAGTGAGCCCAATGGATTTGGGTCTTAGTGGGCCTAATGGGCTTAGACCATTGGTGGGCCTGGTTAGTTGGGCCAATTGTGGGCCTAGTGTCGAATCTAGTCATAGTTATTTACTGAGTTTAGCTTTGGGTTTGGCTCAGTGTTTAGAGCCGATTCGCAGCAGGCACATCATTCGTAGGATTTAGCTATCTTTGAGGTGAGTCTCATCACTATACCCATGGGTCGAAGGCACCAATGTCGGCCCATTACTTTATGTGAATCTGTATAAATGATTATGCAATGGTCTATTATTGGTTTACGTGAAGACCATGGGGGATCCCATGACACCTGGTAAGACCATGAGGGGGAGTCCATGACACTTGGATATAAGAGCATGGGGGTAGCCCATGGCATCCCGGTTGAAGACCATGGAGGGAGTCCATCGTAGTTTTATGTGTATATGTACATGACATTATATGATTATGTGATTTGTGTATTTTGGGAAACTCACTAAGCGTGTTCTTACAGTTTTGTTGGGTGTTTCAGCTACTTTTGGTTCTAAGGGCAAGGGCTCGGCTTGATGGCGCAGCGTGCACTCTCAAATATTTCGGCATTAGTTGTTTTGGAAACTCTGATCTTGAATAATATATTTATGTAATGGAACATTGGAGAGACAAATACGAATGAGATTTCTAATTATTAAATGAAAAATTTTATTGAATTTTTGGGTTGTTACAAGTTGGTATCAGAGCCGTGGTTTGAGGGATTCGGACACACTCTTGGGGGTGTCAGAACTCAAACTGAGGAAATGGTAAACCCTTTTTTCAAAAAGAAACCAAAAGTTAAAAATTATCTTGAAAACGGTTTTTGTAAGTAAATGATTATAATCAACAGAGGGTTCACCATTACACTCTTGCTTTGGGCTCAGTAACGGTCACAGAGGGTTCACCAAACAAATTTAATCAACATTAAGTTAGACAAACAATGAACACAGAAAAATGATTATAATCCAAACATGGCTAATTTTCTCAGAACTTCATCGATTACTATATATAATATGTTAACAAAATGTATGTCACAGTCGTAGTTACACAGGACTTCAAAATATCCCCATTACAACCACCATTACATTACCAGTAGACCTACCTAAACAAACATAAGCCTAATAATATATACGCAAGTAAGGAACACCACCACAACCCATATGATTCACTTGTTGATTATGATGTGGAGCAGAAGAATCATGAAGACGAACATGACGATGACGAGACCTACAACCAACGAAGCAACAACTTTGATTTTCTTCTCAATGTGTTGGAACCTCTGAGCATATCCACCATCGACAGAAGAAAGTCCCGACCCATCTCGTCCTTCAAACGATCGACCTCAATTTCTTATGTCACTATCTTCTCTCCACAATCGCAGAAAATGGTGTGCAAATCGTTTAAGTTCAGTCCGTCTCTTGAGTTTATCAAATTTATTGAGTCTGGTGGCTCCTTGGAATAAAGTGAAGGGGTAAAGGGATTCTTGTCGAGTGGTTGTTAGCTTGTGTTTGGTTGGAAATGGTAATGAAGTGTTAGGGTTTTGTCCAACAACTCCTTCTCTTATATATTAGGGGACCACACCAACCCTTAGGGCCCAAGTAAAGCAACTCGTCCTTGACTCGCTGACGTGTCATTCAAATTCGTCCTGAGTTGACTTAATATCCATTTTGGCTGGTGACTAGGCATGAGCACCAATTAAAATACGTAAAAGTCCCTATTTAGCCGGTGAAATGACAATTATACCCTTAGAAATCCAATATATATATATATATATATATATATATATATATATATATATATGACAAAACTTCAAAAATGGTCCCTGTGGTTTCAAAAATATCAAGTTTAATCCCTAAGTTCAAAAAACCTCACAGATGGTCCCTGTGGTTTCAAAACTTTTAACATTTGGTCCTTCCGGCTAACTCCGTTACCATTTAGCCGTTAAGTAAGGGGTATTTTTGTCATTTCACTACCCAGGGACCATTTATGAGGTTTTGTATTACTTTTTTTAAAATAAATAAAATTTAATATGCAAGGGTCCCATCCCTCTCTCTCTCTCCCTCTCTCTCTCTCTCTCTCCGATTCACCGGTGGAAGAAACAACCACCAGAGATTTATCTTCTTTGACTAAAGAACACGTAACACTGCAGGGAAGAACAACGAACTGAAGAGCTCCATCTTTCCAACTTCATCAATCACAGACATATCTGTATCTTCTTTGACCTGAAAATGAAATCGAAAATCAACTTCTTACTGAGAAATTGGAGATGAAGCTAAACGAACCTGTAACTAAGGCAAAGCTAATGATTCGAATGATGCTACATCGACTCTATATCTTCCCACAGTAGGCCATCTAATGGACTCTACACTGCCATGGAAAACTTAATTAAAACCTAATTCGACGTTGAATGATGAAAAGATATGAAGAAATGGTTACCTGGAATTGTCAATAGAAGCAAGTGGAGCAGTGCGACCATCTAACGTAACCACCTCAAACCCTACCCTCTCGCCTTCTTGTCTGATCTCACCTGTTTTGTATCCCAAATTTCATGAGTAAACGAAGGCGAAAATCAAAACATATTTGAGCGATGGAAGAGTATGGAATGATAGGGCATTACGAGTGAAAAACCCTTGTATTTTCAAATTGGGGTAGGAAGTTCTGAGATTCTCCAAAACCCTAGCGATCAGAGTGGTTTTACCCACGCCTTACGGAGTCGAAGGTATACAAAGGCGATTCAAAACAAATTCAGATTCAATTTGATTCATGAAGATATGGAATCAAATGATGAATGAGACATGGAATCTATACAACTTACAGGGGAGCCAGTGACGAGAAAGAATTTTATACAACTTACAGGAGGGAGGGAGAGAGAGAGAGAGAGAGAGAGAGAGGTGGGATCCTTGCATATTAAATTTTATTTATTTATTTATTTATTTTAAAAAAAGTAATACAAAACCTCATAAATGGTCCCTGTGTAGTGAAATGACAAAAATACCCCTTACTTAACGGCTAAATGGTAACGGAGTTAGACGGAATGACCAAATGTTAAAAGTTTTGAAACCACAGGGACCATCTGTGAGGTTTTTTGAACTTAGGGATTAAACTTGATATTTTCGAAAACCACATGGACCATTTTTGAAGTTTTGTATATATATATATATATATATATATATATATATATATATATATATATATATATATATATATATTAGGAACGTTTTAAACCAAAACCTGTAACTTTATTGGACTATAACGACATTTTTTCCGATTAGTTATAAGCTTTTGGTTGAACGTGTTAGTTAAGGTTTGAATATAACTATGGGGAATTTGTTATAAAATATATTATACTATCAGCAAAATATGGGGCGAAGATATCAAAAAGATGAAAAAAGGGTTTCTTATTTTGTTTCTTATGTATTGTTGTTCACCATGTAAAGCAAGATAGATGATAAAGATAAGAAGGAAATAAAAATATATCAAATTGAAATTACACATAAAACATGTGACTTACAACCACGTAAATAAGGTTATAAAGTTCAAAAGTGTATTTTCCAAGTTGATACGTAGTTATTGAACTAAGTAGTATTATTTTATATGTTTCGCTTTTTATGGTCGTGAATATTAAATATTTTGTAGGACTGGATAAAAATTTTGTTATTGTACGGGTTGGATAAGTTTGGGTAGGGGTGAGCAAAACCGAACTTGAAAACCCAAAAACCAACAAAACCGAAATCGAGAAACCGAAACCAAACCCAAACCGTTGGGTTTGGGTTTAAATTTAAAAAAAAAACGAAAAATAGGTTTTGGGTTCGGTTTTAGTATCTCAAACTGACCCAACCCGTTGGGTTTGAAACCGACCCAACCTGAGATTGTTACATGTTTTTCAATGATATGTTATAATTTGATTTTCTATGTCAAAGGTAATATACGCAAAAGGATATGGATTTTGGTACCAAATTAACACCAAATATATGACTTTTGTTGTTGTTTCAATGAAACCGAGATTATTACCCAGTTGTTTGTTACTTGTTTTTGTTTCTAAAAACTTGTTAAACTTGGTTGTTGTAAACTTTTAACAACATACTTTAGATGTTGTGTTAGTGTAGAAATTGATGTTTTTAGTTTCTTTAATCTAGGTTGCCAAATTTGTTTCATCTTTTAAGTTATAAAGATTTGCTGAAAAATAGGTTACAAGCCAAAACCCACGAGTTTAAACCCAAAACCCATCAACCCATGGGTTGAACCCAAAACCCGATGAAAACAACCAAAGAACCCAAAAACTAAAACCAACCAAAAACCAAACCCTAAAACCCATAAACCGAAATACATGGGTTGGGTTTGGTTTACCTCAAAACCGACCCATGCTCACCCCTAAGTTAGGGAGTATTTTTTTTTTGGCAAAAATCAAGAGTGGATTGTTCTTGTTGTTAAATTAAACAAGAAAAATTAAATATCTTATTATTATTTTTGTTATATTCATCATTCTATCTATATTAAACAAGGTTGTAAAAAACGTTCGACGTTAGCTAGTCGGTGGACTAGAGTTAAGGAATTAATCGGGCTTTAAAAAACTAAATATGACTAATATCATATCAAAATTTATAAATACCACTAATATCATAGCAAAATAGGTTAATATGATTAATACAACACTAATCATACCTCAAATAGTTTCTATTGGGACGAACTTCTTTAAAGTGTTAAAATTTCATCGTTTTCTACTGCTTCAATCATTATGTATGCAGTGATTAATCATTAGGCGTCCTCTAGTCGGTTGAGTAACGCCTAGGGATTAATCAGAGATTAATCGGGACTTAGTCGAGATTTTTACAACACTGATATAAAATGGTAAAAAGTATCTTAAGATACTATTTATTTTAATGAATGTGACACTTGTCACAATTTAAAATGGATAGGAAAAAAAAGAAGGATACTTCATTCCTCTTTAAATAATTCTATAACTAGAGGCTAGAGTCCAACTTATTATTGCTAACGATACAAACTCAATTCATAAGGTTAAGGTTCCAACACTCAATTCCATCATTGTAGATAAGATCAATGAATGACAAATATCAACAACAAGAACGAGTGACAAAATAGTAACAATAATGATCTGATTAACTCCAATTTAGTTATAAACACTCAAATAAACGATGATTCAAATATTTAAACTCATCAGTTGGAGTTATAGATCAAATTTCACCATTGACGGTGAATAGATGCTTCAAAACAACACTTAAATTTAAATACATATAAAAATATTATAGAAGAAGTTTGAAGTTAAATAAATGATATAATGAAGGAAGCTGGAAACTAACCAGAAATTAAGATTGAAATTTGATGTGAGGTTTTTATATTAAAAATATATAATTTTTAAATTTATAAAACATTTATCTAACACATCTTAAACAACACTCACACATGCAATCAACTGAATCGAATATAGCATAGTTGCCGTAAATAAAAGTGTCGAACTCTCGGGGAACATGTATGATTGATAACATATTAATTTAATTGAAACCTAGGGGTGGAGGAGGGGGTTATTTAATTGAAATCTTAAACAATCGATTCAAAGACAATTATTTTTGAAGCACTTCCACTTAAATTTCAAATACCTAGTTCATGTGGCGAATAACTGATAATGCCATGAAGTATAAAGAGTTTACCAATTAGACCAGTTACTAATTTTAGCATCTAAGCGAGCATTAGTTGAACAAACTATGCTAGGATTGATTTTATAAACTTTAAGATTAAACTCATGATTAACTCATAAGTGACTAATTTAATTACTAATTACTAATTTTTATGATTACTAAGTGACTAATTTAATGTTCATAAAACTAGAAACCTATAAACCAATTAACTGCTAATATTACTTATGAGTTAATAATGAGTTTAATCTTAGAGTTTATAAAATTAAACCTAGATAGTTTGTTCAACTAATGCTCACTTATATGCTAAAATTATCGATAAATATTACTTAACCCTATGATTGGTTAAATTACTAGTCTTTAACCGTTTATGATCAAAAGTTATTAAGATACAAGTCACAATAATTAGATTTGTAGTCTAAACTATATGCAACTTAAATAAAAGTAATAAAAATCAAACCTTGAACAAGTAAAGTAGAAGATTTAATTACATAGCAATTTTATACCAACTTTATAACTTCAAAATCAAAATATTACCATAGTACTCTAGTTCATCTACATTTAAGTGGAAGAGAAAAATTTTAGCCTCTCATATTTGCAAAATAATAGAAAGAACAAATAAAAATATGTTAAACATTGCAAACTTGATACTTTCTTCAACAATTCTTCAAGATATCGTGAAATTCTTCATTATCTATATTTTCGCAGGTGAGTACATGCGAAAATCTATATTTCGACAGTGTAAACCTACTAAAATGCACCGTAACATGCGAAAAAATGTCCTACAAAAAACTAAGGCTCTAATTTGCAGGCTAAATAAAACGAAGATAAAGATAAATAACTAACCGACTAGAGAAGATCTTCGTCGTTTTCAACCACTCTCTTTAAAGAAAATTTGGTGGTAATATGCAAAAACGAGGAAAATGATTTTTTTTTTTTTGGTTTTTATAACCGGCTTTGGTCCATGAGATTTTTGCAGTCCACTACTCATTTTTGCAGTCAATGGTGGAATTTTCGCAGTCAACATTTCAAAACGACATCGCTTTGGAAAAATAATGAAGGTGAAGTCGATTTTCACAAATGGTCATTTGAGAAAATCATGACTATTTTGGTCAATTTTCATTTTTGTGGAAAAAAGTTTTTGAAAAAAAAGCTGTTTTGGTTATTATTACTTTTTTAAATAATAAAGGATGGTTAAATTAAGAAAAAAAAAAAGTTAAACAATATTTGATTTGCTTGATATTAAGACAAACAACTATTTTTTTAGCAATATCCTATATTTATTTGGAAAAAGATGTAGAAAGAGGCATGCATAGAAATGTAGAATGACAGCGACATGAAGGTCAACGGAGTTTGTCAGACTCACAGATATGCGAAAACAAAAGCAAACCGAATCAAACCAAACGATAAACAGTTTCTACACCAAAACAAACGAATCATACAGACACAGTCTGTTCCGACAAAGCTTTGATCTCACTTTTCTCTAAACCCTTCAACCATTCACCGATCTCAACAAATGGGGTTTCAATTTCACCTCACCAGAGCCCCGATTTGAAATGCAGCCAAGTAATTTCCCCGCATCACCATTGGCGTTGATTCCAATTGCTTTCAATCATGCCAATTTGAATCCTGAAGGTTTCGAGCTTTCTAGGTTTTTCTTCTTGGGTTCGCTTCTATTCTCTCAAGGAGGAGCCGGTGATTGCGGTGGAGGTATGGATTTGTCAAAGGTTGGTGAGAAGGTTCTCAGTTCAGTCCGCTCCGCTAGATCCATCGGCTTCCTTCCTTCCACGTCCGATCGCCCCGAGGTAATCCAAGACCTGTAGTGCTTATTTACACACATTTCGTACGTAACATACTTTCAGATCACTCGTTTTGTGTTGTGTGATGTGAGTATCTGTAACAATTGATCTGTTTCTCGTTTTCAGACATTCACATTTAATGATAAATCTAGTATTGCATCGCATTTAGAGTTTGTTGATGTCAATTAGGTATTTCATATCTGCAATATGATCAGATGCAATGCAATACATTTTTCTTTCAGATTCCACCTCGGGCTGCAACTGCAGCAACTTTAGCACGTGCACTTGCTTCAATCCCTCCGCATCATAGGCAAAGTCTCTCTTCAAGTTCTGAAGAACTGAGTTCAATATATGGAAGCAGGCTTCCTCGTGGTCCAGTTGTGGAGGAGCTTGAAGAAGAATTTTATGAAGAGGTTTAACATCTTTGAGTTTAAGGGTGGGTTAGGGATGTTATTTAAAATGTCCTGCATTGGCTAAGAACTACTGAATTTATGTGTCTAGATGTTTGATCCTGTTCGCCACACTTTAGAGAAGCTTCCACCAGAAGAAAATGAGCTCACATATTTTGAAGCTAAGGTAATATTATGATTTGTTTCCTCCATATATCTAGATTCTGTTGATGTTTATCATTTGAATCTATAATTTGTTGTTTATAGGCTGCTCTTAGGTTGTTACAGCTGGATAAAGTAACAGAAAGTCTGTCACGCCAAGTGATGGATCACCATGAAGTAATGGGTAAGAATAAGATGAATAAAATCATAAATTCACCTTCCATTGTTTATTATAAAACCTTCTATTGAACAAGATTCTAATAGTTTTTCATTTCATCAGTGAAAGGAATGCATTTGGTAAAGGAGTTGGAGAAAGACATGAAGGTTGCAAACATCATTTGCATGGTAAGCAGGTGATGGTGTTTGCATTTATATGCCTCAACCTAATACATTCAAACCATAAAACTCATTATGCATGTGCACTTCTATTTTCAGAATGGAAGAAGACACTTAACTTCTTCAAGAAATGAAGTATCAAGGGATCTTATTGTTCACACAAATTCTAGAAGGAAACAAGCTCTTTTGGTATCACCCATCCTCTAAGTCCCCTAACATCATTACTTTTTGTTATATTAATTAACATACACATGTTTCTGATATATGATTATATTCACACCCCACAAAAATTTCAGGACATACTCCCAGTTTTAGCAGAGCTTCGTCATGCACAAGATATGCAAGTAGCACTTGAAACCCATGTCAATGAAGGGAACTTCTTTAAGGTCACAAACTGCTTTTTCTATATCATGATAATTTTTCCACTTCAAAAGTGCAAAAAGCATTATATATAAATATCTCTATTGGTTCAATCTACAGGCATTCCAAGTCTTGCCTGAGTATCTTCAACTTCTTGATGGTTTCTCAGAGCTTTTGGTCATACAAGAAATGAGTCGTGGTGTTGAGGTAAGAATTTTCTAGCAACTAAAATAGATGCTATTTCAGTTTCTTGTGTCTTAGTTTAAAAATATCTTCTTGTGGATTCAGGTATGGTTGGGTAAAGCTTTACAGAAATTGGATTCACTTTTGTTGGGAGTATGCAGAGACTTCAAAGAAACAAGCTTTGTAACTGTATGACATTGCTTTATTAGTTTTAATTTAGAGTTGTAAAAAGAGCTGTTCTTATAATTGTTTGTTATGTCACTCTCATTGTGATATTAATAGGTGGTTGATGCTTATGCATTAATTGGTGATGTTTCTGGTCTTGCTGAAAAGATACAAAGCTTCTTTATGCAGGAAGTTATATCTGAAACTCATGGAGTCCTGAACAATATAGTGCTAGAGGTACTTTTACATTTATGCCCCTAAGTAGCAGATATAATATAACTTCCAAAAAGCATTTTATCATTCATAACTGTTATGACAACTCGAATGTGGCAGGATTTAAACACTGCTGACATTCATAACACTAGGTATCATTTTCATTTGTTTGATTTATTTAAAGATTCTTATCATTTTGTTTTCAAATATTTTAATAAAATATGTTTTTATTTGTATATTAGGCTTACATATAGTGATCTATGCACTCGGGTACCTGAATCCAAATTTAGGGAGTGTTTGTTAGCAACACTAGCTGTTCCCTTTCAAGTGATGTGCTCATATCATGCAATCATGAATTTCAGTTCAAATAGTAAGGTATAAAACTATAAAATATAATTCATTCTTTTTTTTTTCTTCACTTTCTTAATTTGCTATTAATTTAAATTCATATTACAGGTTCCATTGGGGCATTTATCACCTACTATGCACAAACAACATGAACGCACAAATTCTTTCAAGAATCTCCAACGTGCTGATTCTATTCCCAAGGAAGACAATGATTCTTTAACTCTCTCAGTGTCCAATTCCGTTTCAGAACCTACAGACCGGAATGGAATCACCAATTCCATGGAATCAAGGGACGATGGGAGTGGAGCTTCAAGCAGTGGATCTTCATGGTTTCAGCTTCGTAGTGATGCCACTACATTTGTTTCACAAACATTACTAAGAGGTCGAAGGAATCTTTGGCAACTTACAACAAGTCGTTTGTCAGTTCTTCTTTCTTCTGATGCAGTGGGGTCCACTAGCATTCATCAGTTTTTAAAAAATTATGAAGATCTCAATACCTTCATTTTAGCTGGTGAAGCTTTCTGTGGAGCTGAAGCTATTGAATTTAGGCACAGAGTGAAAGCTATTTGTGAAAGCTACTACATGTGTTTTCATCGCCAAAATATATATGTAAGTTTACATATTCAGCTTACATGTATTTATCCTTTATATGTCATTAAAAGATTTTTTATTTTAAAATTTTATAATTTTCAGGCTCTAAAAATGGTATTGGAAAAGGAGAGTTGGTTCATCATCCCACCAGAGACAATCCAAACAGTTAGTTTTGCAGGGCTTGTTGGTGATGGAGCTGCATTGATTATTCAAACTGCTTCTACTAATACTTCATCATCTTCCCAAAAACCACCTGATTTGGCAAAAATCAACACTAAACAGAGTGGATTTTCTCATTGGATTAATACTGGAGATCCATTTTCTCCAAAAATTGCTTCCAAGAAGTTTGATGATTCGTTATCAGCATTTCCAGATTCACCCAAGGGAAATTTCAGTGAGGGATGTTATAGGAACAGTTTATCTGTTGATAATAGTGATGTGAATCATAGCAATGGTCATGGTGATCTTGAAGATGAAAATGAAGATCTTCATGCAGATTTTATTGATGAAGATAGTCAACTTCCAAGTAGGATTTCAAAGCCGAATCGTTCAAGAAATCAGTCTTCACCTTGGAGTAATGAAGAGATGGAAGCACACACAGGATCTTCAATATGTGTGTTGAGGTTAGTGATTTTTATAAACTTTTGAATCAGAGAAATAATGGAATGAAAAGAAAAAGTTCTTGAAGGAATTGATTCCTTTCATTTTGTTAATTTTCATTCCTTGGGTGATGTTTTTTTTTTTCTTCATTCCATCATGGAATGGAATGAGTAATTGCAAATGTAACATTTTTGTTGATAAATCTTTTTTCAATTAAGTTATCATTTTATTTAGAAAATATTTTTTAGGTGAAATCACAAAAACTTGGTTTAACCACTTATAATTTGCTTTTCCATTCAAATCATAAAGTATATCGGGTTTCATCGGTAGTTTTGAATCATTTTTGACCTCATAAAAACCGGTTAATTTGGAAAAATGGCTGAAACTCTTATGGTTTGATTGGAAAAAATAAAATATTGTTAAACCATCATTTTTTTTTTCAAAAATAATGGTTTTTCTGTAATTTCTCCCTTTTTATTATATTCTTATTTGGGTTTTCATCTTTTTATTTATTTTAGTTTTAAAAATAGTAACTTCTATTATTTATATTTAAATAATATATAGAATAGCTCTTAAACTATAAACCCTGAGCTTATAACTATATACTGAAGTTTGTTTTATATGCAATAATAGGGTGATGGATAAATATGCAAGGCTAATGCAAAGATTAGATATAGTCAATGCTGAGTTTTTTAAGGTACACAATATCATTGTATCACTATATCTTTTCATGTTTTCATGTTTATCTTTTCAAATTTTATTCACACCATGCTAAACAATTATATATGTATATATATTTTTTATTTCCAATTTTATGCAGGGAATATGCCAACATTTTGGGATATTTTTTCATTTCGTTTTTCTAAGCTTTGGTCAACTACACACCAATCCCAGTGGTAATAAAGGATTACATGACACTCTTAATCGTAAGTATTTTTTTTTACCTAACCTTTTTATTAATCTATCATATACTATTCTGAATCTTTCTATTATTAATTTTTTATAAAATTCAGTTCGGCTGAAAACAGCCCTATCAAGAATACGACGTGACTGCGATCAGTGGATAAAATCTCCACCTCATTCATTCTCAACCTCTTCATCTACACATTTAAACATGCCATTATCCCATTCAGACAACTCACACAATGGCATGTCTTCAAATCTTAATCATATAACCAACACCTCTTTTGGCCTCAAGGTATAATAATAATAATTCTTGTATTATATTTCAATATTTCAATTAATTAATTAATTAAACTTTTTATATTTCAGGAAAGATGTGCAGGGGCTGACACTATATCTCTTGTGGCTCGAGTATTGCATAAATCCAAGGCTCATTTTCAATCAATTCTTCAGCAGAATAATGCAGTGATTGTTGAAGACTTCTATGTGCATTTGGTACTACACTTGAGTTACTTGATTATAAAAAGATTCAAAATTTAATGTACTTATTTTTTAGATATGTAAAGATGTTATAAAACTTCAGTTGCAATAGGAAAAAGGTGAAAACACAAACTGAAGCATACTTCTCAAAATATGATCAGGTTGGTTCAGTGCCAGATCTTATAGAGCAAATTCATAGAACAACTGCAAGATTACTTCTTCACATTAGTGGGTAAGTAAGATGATAAGACCTTTTTCTTTTCAATTAATAAATCTCTTTCTTAAGGGAAAATTTGCATACGTGGAGTTTAATTGGGTCCCACTTGGCAGATATGCTGATCGAATTGCTAATGCTAAATGGGAAGTGAAAGAACTTGGAATGGAACACAACGGGTGATTATTTTTAATTTTTAGCACCGAATATTTAAAAACATTACTTCTTAAGTTAAATCATTATTGGTTATTAGGTATGTTGATTTGTTGTTGGGAGAATTTAAGCACTACAAGACAAGGCTAGTTCATGGAGGCATTCAGAAGGAGGTAAGTAAAGTATTTGTGTAAATTATTAGAAACTTTTTTTTTTTTTTTAATAAATTAATAGAAAGTGTTTTGTGTAAAAACAGGTTCAAGATACATTAATAGGATATGGACTTGAAAATCTTTCTGAAACAGTCGTTGAAGGGCTATCAAAGGTGAAGAGGTGTACTGATGAGGGTCGAGCTCTCATGTCATTGGATTTTCAGGTTCTTTTTTATTTATTTATTTATAAAATATAAATATTTGTTTCTGAATTTATGTTAAAAACTGAGGGTACGTATGTGTTGTTGATTCAGGTTTTGATCACTGGTCTACAGCATTTTCTCACTATTAATGTTAAGCCGAAATTACAAAGAGTTGAAACTTTTATTAAGGTAACAAAAGACTGTGATTTGATATTTTGATTAAGTAATTTTGGCATTATTAAGTTTCATAATATATATATATATATATATCGGAATAATATGTGATGTGGTATATGTTATAACAGGCATTTTATCTCCCAGAAACCGAATATGTGCATTGGGCTCGTGCTCATCCAGTAAGATATTTTTATATTTTATTGCTTCAACTTGTTCACAATTTAATTTTTATAAATGATATTTTGCATTATTATTATAATATTTTATAATGGTAATGATGATTGTGTATAGGAATACACGAAAAGCCAAATGACAGGGCTAATAAACCTTGTGGCCACAATGAAAGGTTGGAAAAGGAAGACCAAATCAGAGATTCTAGAAAAAATTGAGGCAGGATCATCAGGTTTATAGCTACTAATTTTATTTCTCTTGCTCTATATGAAGGTTAGCCTTCAAAAAGCTTCATTTTCTTCACATATGTATCCTATTTTTTGCTATATGATTTGGTGTGTGTGTGTGTGTATATATTTAACCATAACTCAAGGTGCTATATCTTTTATCTACTATTGTAATGTAGCACCTTCTTGAGTGATTCCACAATTATTTTTATTTAAACTTTACAATGTAACCACAAATTTTGAATGAAACCACGAGGTGTAAGGGGTTGTATCTTTTTATTTTTCTTCTTCCATCAAATCTTGTATGGATAATGGATAATGGATAATGGTGTTGTATGTATGAAGTGCTATCTATAAGGGTTATTTTTGTCTTCTAGACAAAAATTGCATGGGTGAGACTAAATGACCATTTTACCCTTATAATGCAAAATATAAAATTTACAATGTTTTAACAATATCATCTTTAATGTGAGAGAAGTTAGGATGAAAAAGAAGAAAGTGTGAATAGTAAAGAGCTTGTGAGCCAAGTTTTTCTTTTGACATAATCCATAAAGTCAAAAAGACACAAACATGTATAAGTGGTTATATCAGATGAAAAAGAAACAACCATGTATGATTGTCTTGATTAAGTGCTTAATCCATTAAGTTTATTAAGTCAAGCAAAAAAAGTCCCCAAGTGTTTTATTTGTTTTAAAGTATGCATTATATTTTATTGTCATCCAATTATTTATGCATGCAAAGAATAACATGTATATTTATGATGCATATACATATATGTTAAATAAAAGAGTTATTCACAAATATGACCATATGTTGAAGCCTTTTAAATGGAGATTATCACTTTTCAACTTTTTATAAGAAAACGACCATAAGTATCGCAAGAAAGTACATTTCGAGGTACCAATTTCGCAATAAAATGTACACATCCTGATAAAGTTACCTCACTAGGTCCTCGTGAACTTATGTTAATTCATGAGTAGTCAATTTCCTAGTAAAATGATGACCCTTATATGTTAGACCTTTTACTGAAAACGACAACTCTTATATGTTAAACCACATTTTCTCAAACCAACATGTCGATATTATGTACAAAAAACATATGATGAAAACATGGTTTACCTAAACATTGTGTCTAAGTAAGTTGATCACTGCACATTTGAACCAACACTTATAACTCCATAAGTTTTTTTTTTTTTTTTTTTTTTTTTAATTTAATGAGTAGAAGAAAGTGAATAAGCCACTTAAAATGATCACTAACCGAGGAAGAGTTTAATATAACCTTAATGTTGCAGGAGAATGTTAAAAAACAGTTTATAAAGATTAATCTATCATTTGTAGTTAACAAAAGATAAAGTAACGTTAAACTACAAGACATGATCTTGCAAAAGAAGGCCAAAAAAACAACCTACAAGGATGTGATCTTGCACGAACACGACTTTACATCAATATGATCATCTATAGAATCTTAGATAATTCACCCTTTTTTGACATAAATAGTTCGTTCTCTAGTAGGTGCATAGTCGATTCGTTCTTCATCAAATAACAACTTACTTGCGAAGAGTTGGTTTATTGCGTTAGTTGATGTAACAGTTCATTTTCTAGCAAAACTGTTTAGAATAATTTTACAAAAAATTTGTTAAGAGTTAAATTAGCCAATCACAAATAGTAAAATTTTCCCTAATCATGCTATTGTTTTGTTTATTGATATATGCCTATTGTACATACTCAAAATAACTAGAGCTATTCATTAAAACCACCATATTCATGACATATTTAAAGCCCGTCATCACAACAAATTTATTACAAATCCACTTACCACATTTATTACATATTTATTATGCATTTTGAGGCTCGCGAACAACTCAATTGTATTACCTATTCACTCATCAAAATTAAAAAGCTATAAACTAAAGTGGATAAACTTGTAATTTGATCATATTCATCATCTCATTCCTCTTTCTCTCTTCGATAATAGACCGTCGACCGTCTCCATCAACAAACACCGACTTCTCCTGCCATCGTCGCCAATCTCCTCTCCCACCATCGCTACACGTCCATCGGTTCTCATTCTCTTTCCACCGCCACTAAACCTCTTCCACATCTCATTCCTTTTTTATGGATTGTGTTGGTGGTGGTGCTTGACGGAGACGAAGAGGATGTAGGGAGGAGTTTGATGCGACAAAAGTTTGAATGTGACGGTGGTGGATGATGTGCCACTGACAAGTTCAAGGGTAGCAGTGGGCTGCAGTATTGGAGTCTTGGATATCACTATCCACTTCAAGGGTAGGGTGTGGGTGGTGGGGTAATCAATTTAATATTTAAAATATATATAACAAGAAAATTAAAAGACAAAATCAGTAAACAATAGAATATGTTTTTTTTGTGATTTTTTGAAAATAAAACTTCTTCAACGAGGGTTTCTGACAAACTTTCGTGCACCAACTAATCCCTACTGCGAACATAAAACTATATCTTATGTCCTAGAATCACTTTAGACGAACCTCCATGACCATATGAACTAAGTAATGTTATGATTTGAACATTATTAATAAGGATTCACCAAATCTTTCACATGCCGTACAGAGTAACCACAACCCAAATGATTATTTTTGTGATTTTCACATACTTAATAGAGGGGTATTGCTAAATCTGCCTTTAAGTTCAATAGATTTATATTCGAAGCTGGTCTTACGGATCATAGAATGGGTGGGAAAAAATTCACTTATTTTTGTAGTGGTGAACTCAAACTTAGCAAGTTAGACCGTATACTTGTCTGTTCAAACTTCACCAATGCTTTCCCCTCCTCGGTAGTCACTGCTCTACCTAGAGAAACTTCAGATCATTGTCCTGTTTTGTTGACTACTGAAGTGGTGGATTTTGGTCCTCCTCCGTTCAAACTATTCAACTCGTGGTTTCAGAAATATGGTTTTAATGAGACAGTCACACAAGCATGGTTAGAATTTAGAGGTTACGGTACTCCTGACTCCTATCTGGCGGCTAAGTTAAAACATCTGAAAAACGAGATTAAGGCACGGAGGAGACTGGATTACCCCAAGGAACTAACTGATCTTAAAAAGATTAAAGATCATTTACAAGAGCTAGACTTAAGTGCTGAGTCTAGAGTTCTTAGTAATGATGAAATCTCATAGAGGAGAAACCTATTCCAAAAAATTGTTCGAGACGGAAAAAAATAATGCCCAGGACTTAAAGCAAAAATCTAGAATAAAATGGGGGTGTGGATGGGGATGAAAATTCTAAACTCTTTCACGCCTTCGTCAACAATAAAAAAAGGAAAAACAGAATAAATGGGCTGCTAATAAATGGTGAATGGAAAACAGAACCAGATGCGATAAAAGGCGAGGTCTTCTGATTCTTCAAAAACAAGTTCTGTGAACGATGGCATCTAAGACCTAAACTTACGAATGAAAACCTCAAATCCATATCATCTACCGACGTTATTTTGTTGGAGGCCCCCTTCTCAGATGAAGAAATTAAAACAGCTGTTTGGTCTTGTGGCGGTGAAAAGGCCCCTGGTCCCGATGGGTTCACGTTCAAATTCATTAAAACTTATTGGGATTTGCTAAAGAAGGATATAATTGCATTCGTTAAACATTTCGAGCGGCATGGAGTTCTAGCTAAAGGTTGTTGCTCCTCTTTCATCACGTTGGCTCCGAAGATCAAAGATCCTTTAAAATTGAATGATTATCGACCCATAAGCTTGATTGGTTGTCTATACAAAATAATCTCTAAAGTTCTGGCAACGCGACTCAAAGTGGTTATAGGTAGTATCATTGGAGAAGAACAAATAGCCTACGTGGAAGGAAGAAACATTTTGGATGGCCCTCTTATAGTGAATGAAATATGTTCATGGTATAAGAAGTCAAAGAGGAAAACATTACTATTTAAAGTCGATTTTGATAAAGCCTTCGATTCGGTGAGTTGGGAATATCTTGATTCGACTCTAGCACAAATGAATTTTGGTCACAAGTGGAGAAATTGGATTAAAGGTTGCTTGCGGGCTTCGAGAGCTTCTGTAATCGTGAACGGGTCCCCGACTGATGAATTCGATATTACTAAAGGCATGTGACAAGGGGATCCACTCTCTCCTTTTTTGTTTATTTTGGCTATGGAAGGATTGAATGCGGTAATGAAAACTGCGTGTGCAAAAGGCATTTTTGATGGAGTACGACTTCCTAACAATGGACCAATGATTTCACATCTATTCTACGCGGATGATGCGTTATTCATTGGTGAATAGTCTAAAAGAAACATCAGAAATTTAGCTCGGATTCTTAGATGCTTTCATGCAGCCTCTGGTCTAAAGGTAAATTTTCATAAGTCTAAAGTCTTTGGGATTGGAGGGTCATCACAAGAAACTTCTACATGGGTACATCTACTTGGATGTGAGCCTTCTTCCCTACCTTTCAATTATTTGGGTGTTCTTGTTGGAGCGAATATGAATATAAAGTCAAACTGGAAACCTATAATTGAGAGATTTCAAGCAAAGCTCTCGGACTGGAAAGCCAAAAATATTTCTTTTGGAGGGCGCCTAACACTGATTCATTCGATGTTGGGCAATCTTCCCACTTACTATCTTTCTCTTTTTGTTGCCCTTGCAGGTGTGATTTCACAATTGGAGAAGCTTAGACGTAGATTCTTATGGGGAGGCTTAGAAGATAACAAGAAAATCAGTTGGGTGTCATGGAGTAAGATCACTAAGGCTAAGGAGGACGGAGGCCTTGGTGTAGGTGCGATAGAAGATCTCAATATATCTCTAATTTGCAAATGGTGGTGGAGACTGAAGATGGAGAAAGAGTCGCTATGGAACGAAGTTATCTCAAGCATCCACAACTTGGGAATGAGATCGGCATATGAGTTATCTAACAAATCTACAACAGGAGTATGAAACAATATTGCTAGATTGAAGGTTGTGTTGGCTAAGAGGGGCATTCCAATAAGTACTATTATCAAAAGAAAGGTTAATCTGGAGAGGATACACTATTTTGGAAGGATGAATGGATTGGTGACAAACCACTGCAACTTGTTTTTCCCAATTTATATTGTCTAGAGTCGCATAAGAAATGCAAGATCTTGGATCGAATATATGATGACGGGCTTTCAAGGTCTTGGTCTAGCCAACCCGATCCACATCATGTGAACCAACTAAGGCAAATACTTCAATCAACCTGCCTAAACTCAAGCAATGATTCATGGTCATGTGAATTAGATTCAAATGGGAAATTCTCTGTTGCAACATGTAGAAGGAGGCTAACAAAGGCTGACATTGGATCAGATGGTAATCCCTTTCTGTGGCTGAAAGAAGTTCCTACAAAAGTTTCGTGTTTTGTTTGGAGAGCAGTTCAAAATCGTATCCCCTCTGCATTGGCTCTCAAGAATCGAGGAATCAATATTGCATCGGTTACGTGAGGTGAATGTAATTTAGTAGAGGAGTCAACTGACCACCTACTGTGTGTATGTCACTTTGCCAAAACTACTTGGGAATGAATATTTAGATGGTGTGGTATTTCGATGCCCTCATTTGATAAAGTATCCGAACTTCTAGAATTTGCGGCGACATGGGGAACTGTCCAAAAAAGAAATAGGTCTTGGTGGGTATATGCTATGGTACGATGTGGTGTCTGTGGAAAGCGAGAAATGATAGGACCTTCAATCAATCAAGGATTGCATCTATAAAGGTTGTGGACATGGTTCAGTCAGTCATCGGTGTTCATGTGGTTTAAGCATAGAAGCAATAATAAAGTTTATAAATGGATAGATTGGTGTATTAACTTATGTAAAGAAGTATAGGGGAACTTGATATTCTATATTGTGGTGACGACTGTTTTTCTGTATCCCTGCCTTGATTGTGAGACTGAGTTTTCTTTTAGCTTAATAAAATTTGATGGTTCAAAAAAAAAGAGACCAATCATAATAAATTTTGAAATCATGCAAACCATTTGACACCAATTTTTTAAAACCTGGATTAAAAGTGCATATTAATTAATGCCAACCACATAAACTAAAAGTGTAATTTATATAATACCTAAGTAAATAGCTATGCCGGGTAAGAATGCTCCCAAACTCCGGAGGGTGGACCGAGGTCCGTCGGAAAAAAACAACGGCGACAAACATGGAGATTACCAACTTATACGTGGTAGGGTTCCCTGATGGTGTAAGGAAGTCAGAACTATGGAAACTTTTTGCTAGATTCGGGCAAGTAGTTGATGTGTATCTGGGAAGGAAGAAAGACTATAGAATGAAGAACTTTGCATTTGTAAGATTCAGAGGAGTTGAAGATGAAAAAGTGATGGAAGAAAGGCTACAAGGAACAACATGTAGAGATGTTATACTTAATATCAATCTCTCCAAGCATAAGAGGAAACCACTTCGTGCTGCCCACCAAAACGTCCCCCAACATCAAAACAGTAGAAATAACATCGCAGCACACATGCCCATGTCATACCCTCCTACTGCAGGTTTTAGAGACAAACGTACCTTTGCACAGGTTATGTCGGAATCTCGAAGGGATAATATGACTTCCACTCGTACGATAACTTTAAACTCTGAAACGGCAATGAAAACATGGATGAATGGGAAGACATTAATTGGAGAGGCCCATAGCATAGATCACATGGCGAACTTACCTGCTTCAACGTTCATGAAAGAAAACGTCAAATACCTAGGAAGTCTAAACATAGTGCTGGGGTTTGGAAGTTCTGTGATGGCTAGAGAATTCCTTGAAGCTAAAAACATATGGCAAGATTGGTTCAAATGGATGAAACATGCGGAGCAATTGGAGCTACCATATGAAAGAATAGCATGGATAAAAATTATTGGTCTCCCGTTGAGACTGTTTGATGAAGAAAACTTCTCCAAGATTGCGGGAAGTTTTGGTAAAGTAATAGCTCCCTTCGACAACATCTCAACCAGAAAAGACTACTCCATGGGGAAGCTAGGAGTGCTAACGTCCCAAAAAAAAAATGGATAAACGAGGAAATCAGGGTTATGGCGGATGGAAAAGAATATACAATTGGTATAGTAGAATATACTGATGATTGGTCCCCATTCCATCCAGCTCCATTCGATAAGGTTGAGGTGAACTCTGATGAAGAAGGTAACGATACAGACGAAGGTGACGATGTCGACGAAGAAGACGGTATCTCAGATACCTGGATGGGTCAAGACGACAACGATATTGAAGATGGTGAGATACCACCAGAAAAGTGTACAGAACCTGTAATCTCATCGGAAATAAGTTCTTCGCCGGAAATATGCCCATCGCCGGCGGTAAGTTCGACTCCCGTAACAGAAATTAATGCGGTAGTTTACTCATGCAATAATGATACGACGATTCCCGAAAATACGGCGACTATTGAAATTCTAGAGTCAAGTACAGCTGGAGGATTACATCAAGAGACACACGACACGGTGGTTCTTGAATTAATTAATAATGGCGGCACAATTGTACAGAAGACAACAACGCAACTTAACAAATTGGGTAATGATTGTAACCCTTTTGGGTCTTCACAGAATATGGTCCAATTTGGCTGTTTTGGGCCATTTCCAAACCCATTTTTGCCCCACCATCCTACATCGGCCCAAAAGGTTGGAAGTAACTCTCGATTGGGCCCAGACAGTGGTAAACCAAAAATTAAAAAAAGAAAAAGAAATTCAAATTGCTCCAAATCACAGTCCCCATTATTCACGTTCAAATCCTTGGAACCCCAAATTGATACTCCCCCACCCCCTACGGACAATGGTATTGGTGAGATTGATATCGGCGTGCCTTCATCTCTGGACCTCAACAGGAATCTGAACATTAACACAAGTGATTGTGATGATATTCGTGCCGACTGTTCTAGTTCGTGTGCAGACGAGATCATCCAAACTGTTGAAATTGGAGCGGAAATTGGGTTTCAAATTGAAGCAGGAAATCCAATTCTTGCCGAGATTGCTGGCGATACTGAAGCTATCCACGGTTGCCAATGAACTGCATCTCCCTCAATATCAGAGGCATCGGAGTGGATGCCAAGGTGAACTGGGTCAGAAGATTGAAAACTAAATACAAAGCAAATTTTGTTGGTCTCCAAGAAACACAGCTCCTTGATTACTCTAAGATTAATGTCAGCGGTTGTTGGGATTCTCCGGAATACGACTTTGAAGGGGTAAACGCTAATGGAAGATCAGGTGGTCTAATCTCGATTTGGGACACGAGATACTTTCAAAAGTCAGAGGTGATTAAACATAAATTCTTCTTAATAATAATTGGTACTTGGAAAGGAAGCACTGGCAACACCATATTTGTTAATGTATACGGTCCTCACACTCCTTTGGAGAAAAAAGAAACATGGCGTGAATTACTTCAAATCAAGCAAACGAAAAGAGGTAAATGGTTAATCTTTGGTGATTTTAACGTTGTAAGGAGGAAGGAGGAGAGATTCAGATCCCAATTCTGCTCAACCAGTGCATCAGATTTTAATCGCTTTATAAGGCTAGCTGAGATTCATGACTTTCCCATGGGTGGTGAAAGATTCACATTCATGAGTAGAGTTGATGCAAAGCTAAGCAAACTTGACCGATTCCTAGCTTGCTCGAATTTTTTGGCTACTTTCCCCTCAATAACTGTTACGGCTCAGCCCCGTGATCTATCTGATCACTGCCCAATTACACTAATCTCTGACAGTGGAGACTTTGGACCTCCCTCATTCAAATTCTATAACTCATGGTTAATGTTAGATGGTCTGGACAAAATTGTACAAGATGCCTGGGCTGGATTTTCAGGATATGGTAATGCAGATTCATATCTTGCGGCTAAACTGCGCCACCTAAAGGAAGAGATAAAGAAGTGGAGAAGAGATGAACACAAAAAGGAGAAACAAGAGTTATTAGACTCTAAAGAAAAAGTTCATAATATTGAAAAGACTGCTGAAATAAGGGCTCTCACCTCAGAGGAACTATCATCTAGAAGTAATTGCCTTCAGAAGATACTTGAACTTGAAAGATTGGCAGCCATGGACCAAAAACAGAAGGCGCGTCTGAAATGGACTATAGATGGAGACGAAAACTCAAAACTATTCCATGTATACGTAAACAGTAATAACAGGAAAAACAGAATTGCAGGTCTAATGATAAACGGAAGATGGGCTTCAGAAGTGAAAGAAATCAAAGATGAGGCTTTTCGGTTCTTCCAAAACAAATTTAAGGAGAAATGGATTTCACGACCAAAACTTGTAAACTCTCATATCCGGTCTATTGGCATGATGGACGCTATTAGATTGGAGGCTCCATTCTCTATTGATGAGGTGAAGAAAGCAGTATGGGCATGCGGAGGAGATAAGGCCCCAGGCCCTGACGGGTTAACTTTTAAGTTCTTAAAAAAGTACTGGAGTTGTGTCGCTGCAGATATCATGAGATTCGTACAATATTTCGATGAAACTGGTTCTATAGGTCGGGGTTGCAATTCCTCGTTTATCACTCTTGCACCCAAGGTTAAGGACCCGACCTCTCTTTGTGACTACAGGCCAATCAGTCTGATTGGCTGTATGTATAAAATTATCTCAAAGATGCTTGCTACCAGGATTAAAACAGTTGTGAGCAAGGTGGTTGGTGAGGAACAATCGGCTTACGTGGAGGGGCGAAACATTCTTGACGGCCCATTAATTGTTAATGACTTATGTGGGTGGGCAAAAAGTATCAAGAAGAAGATCCTGCTATTCAAGGTAGACTTTGATAAAGCCTTTGACTCCATAAATTGAGAATTTTTAGACTCGATACTGCTTTAGATGGGTTTTGGCTCGAAATGGAGATCTTGGATACATGGGTGTCTGGCCTCGTCTCATGCATCTGTGATAGTCAACGGATCTCCTACCAAGGAGTTCAACATCACAAAAGGCGTAAGACAAGGAGACCCTCTCTCACCTTTTTTGTTCATAATAGCTATGGAGGGATAGAATGCTGCAATGAAATCTGCTGTTGAAAAGGGCATTTTCAATAGCATTCAAGTACCGGGTGATGGACCAGCAATATCTCATCTATTCTATGCAGATGATGCGTTGTTCGTCGGTGAATGGTCGAGGTCAAATCTGAAAAACCTAGCACGCATTCTCAAATGTTTTCATGTTTCATCAGGTTTGCGAGTGAATTTTCATAAATCCAAGGTTTTTGGTGTTGGGGCTTCTAACACCGAAACTGCACAGTGGGCACATATTTTTGGATGCGAGGCTGGTGTACTCCCATTCACCTATCTTGGGGTTCCGGTTGGAGCCAACATGAACCTGAAAAAAAACTGGAACCCAATCATTGAAAAGTTTCGAAACAAACTCTCTCGTTGGAAAGCTAAAACCCTTTCATTTGGTGGAAGGCTTACCTTAATCAAAGTTGTTCTAGGAAATCTTCCTACCTATTACATGTCATTATTTAGAGCTCCCATCGGAGTCATTGAAAAACTGAAGAAGATAAGAAGGAAATTTTTATTGGGGGGGGGGGGGGGGGGGTCATGAAGAAAAAAATAAAATTAATTGGGTTTCATGGGAGAATGTTATCGCTCCTAAGGAACTTGGTGGCTTGGGAGTCGGAGCAATTCGTACACTGAATGTTGCTCTCATTGTTAAATGGTGGTGGAGACTTAAATTTGAACCCTCCTCACTATGGGCCAGAGTCATTGTAGGACTTCATAATCTGGGAAATAAACCTGTTGAGTACTTAGCAAAAAAAAAAAAAACTGGAGTTTGGAAGAATATTGTTGGAGTTAAAAAGGATATTGATGCATTGGGACTTAGTTATAATGATATCTTCGTGCAAATTGTCAAATCTGGGGATAATACTCTGTTTTGGCATGACTCGTGGGCTGCTGGTGGTGTAAACATGAAAACAAAATACCCCAGATTATATGAACTTGAAAAAAAGAAGTCATGTAAAGTTTCAGAGAGAAAAAACGAAGGCGGGAACATGTGGAATTGGAGATCATGTCCTATTGTTGCTGGTTGCTCCTCTGAACTAGAACGTCTTGTCAACGACATGGATTCGATACGATTACAACCTGGGGTCGATCAGCTGTCATGTTTACTATCGGCGGATGGAAAATATAGGGTGAACCTCCTCAGGAAAAAGATTGATCAGGGCTTCACCGCAAATGTAAACCATTTTCAAATAAGTTGGTGTAAACTCATTCCAATTAAAGTAACTACATTCATATGGCGTGCTGTGATGGGGAAAATACCGTCAGCTGTAGCCCTCTCCTATCGTGGGGTTACTCTCGATACTTGTAATTGTAGCTCATTTATTGGTGGAATTGAATATGCAAATCATATTTTGGTGGAATGTCCTTATGCGAAGTCAGTCACGAAGTCCATACTTAACTGGTGCGGAATAGATCAGATCGATTTCCATAATGTAGAAGAGATTACTTGTTTTGCAGCCAACTGGGGGAGATGCCCTAAGAAAGGGAACGATTAACAGCCATTTGCTACGGGATGCTGTGGAGTATATGGAGAGCTAGAAATGATCGGATATTCCAGGCAAAATTCATCACTCCAAATGGTGTGGTGGACAATATCAAAGCTTTAGTTTATTTGTGGGTAAAATGTAGAGGTAAATGTGGTTTTTGTAACTGGGAAGAGTGGCTCTCTTGTCCTTTTTCGTCTTAGACTTAATTTTCTTTGTATATGTAATATGTAACCGCTAAATTTTCCCCTATAGTTTATTACTATTTGGGTGTGTTTTTACAATATTGGCCGTTTCCAAAAAAAAAAAACCTAAGTAAATAGCTTTAAATAAAAAGTCCTACAAAGGTGGTAGGTCCCTGGATATTGATCACTAAATTACCAACCGTATCAAATGCTACAGAGGGTTGGTCAGTGGTCATGGGGTACCTCAAAACAGAGAGAGTCAATTTAATGAATGACAAAATGGGATTATTGAGAGTCAGACATCTGTGCATTCAGATGTTGTACGTTGGTTTCATTAACTAATCATATTTAGTTTCTCTTTAAATTTCAGTTACCAACGACTGACCTGAGGTGTCAAACCTCAAACTGACAATCACGGATCTTTTACTTAACAAAAATTATGACTAATTTATTTTCAAAGTGATTTGTAATCATAATTTTAGAGTAAATGACAGTTTTGATCCATATAGTATGCACATTTTTTCGGTTTTGACCTAGTTTTGGAAAAGTTGATACGAAACGTAGTTGAGGGTATATGATTAGGGCTTATTTATGTTCTATCATGTATTTATAAAAATGGTCCTAGATGTTTCTAAAATATTAATATATTAGAAAGGACAAAACATAGGTAACTCCGTGTATTTTAATGGAAGAGCTTAGATGATAGTTAGGACCAAAACTGATTAATTTGGAAACCATGGTGATGGTATCAGTTTTTCAAAACTATGATCAAAACCGTAGAAATATGCATACCAAAGGAACCAAAACTATCATTTACTATTATTATTATTATTATTATTATTATATATATTTTTTTATCTTAAGTAAACATGAATGAATATGATTTTAAATAATTTGTATAGATATTCTAATACTTTTACATTAACATACTAGTATATACCCGTCTAATAGTCGGTTTGACCGATATAAGATCAAATTTTACTTTCATTTATAGCGTCTTATTTTCATTTGTTCCATTATACCATTGTAGTATATGATAAATGTATCCAATGATATATATATATATATATATATATATATATATATATATATATATATATATATATAATTGCATTCCTAGTTTTGATTAAATTTTTATATTTTAAATTTAAATAACTTTTTTACACAGAACATAGAACCATGAATTCATTTTCAGTTGGACATACATTTTCAATTTGTTTTCTCACACCCCATAATATTAAAAAAATATTATTAATTTTATCTATTTTCTTATTTATTCTAAAGATTGAATTTATTTTTAATTCTCAAAACTCTTCAAGTTATCCGCCATTATATGAAGTGATTATCTAAGAATAAATTGATACAAAAATAAAAAGACATTTATTTCATTCATATATTTTAAATAATAATAAGATACAATTTATAATAATAAGTGCGTTTAAAACAAGATTACATTATTAAAAACAAGATTCAAATTGAATCTCATGTGGAAATGTGCAAAAAGTTAGGGATTTTAAATTGAATACCGTAACCATCTCCATAATTAGAGGCATAATACTATAATATATCCCATTAATTCAGAAGATAAAAGTAAGTTGATAATTTAACTTTTAGGTTAAAGGAGAAGAGAAAAAAACATGTGGCAAACAATAATTTTTTTTATTAGAATAGACATACGTGGGTTTTATGCACATTGCCGATTCTTGTTTTAACTTCTGAAGTAATATACTATTTTTAAATATACCATGGTATCAAAATGCAATCCAACAATTTAAATAAAGAAAATATATCACCATTTTGTCTAAAATAACATTTGTATATTGCTTGAAATAGATAAAAGAAAATATTAAACTATTGGTTACTTTATGTATAAAGAAGTATTACTTGAAATAATAATTAATCTAAAGTACAAATCATATCATATAATGAATTTTGATATGAAATGAATTGTTGATGTTGACCTACCATGTGTCCAGCTCCAAGGATCCAGTAGAATATAAATTTTATCAGATTTGGTGAACCCTTTAATTACTTCTTGTCCCCACAAGAATTCACGCTAAAAAATATACACCCACGTTTCTATCAAAAGTTAAATACAAGTATTTTTTATTTTAATACACCAAGAAGCTCGTAAAGTTATATGTAAACGAACAATCGTTGTAATCTTATATATAAATAGCAGTAATAATTAAAAAAAAAAATTAAGATAAAGAAGCCATCTTAAGTAAATGTATAAAACGCAGAAATAAATAATAATACATACTTATCTGAAGTTCATTTCAAAAGTCACCTTTTCTGGCTTCGACATTCAATTAAAAATAAAAATTAGTCACCTTTTCCTAATTTTGTTTTTTTAACTACTTTCCGATTTATTATTTTCCATTTTTCTCTACAAATCATCATTTACTTTGTAGACACAGAGGAATGAGTTATGCTTCCCACCATTTCTAATGCTACACATGGTTGATCTACTGGCACCTGAAAATTTCAACAAAAAAAAAAAAAAAAAATTCAATAGAATAATGAAAAATAAAAAAAATGATCTTGAGAGAGTATTAAAGTTTACAAAACGACCCTTCTGTCACAGGGAAATCACAAAAATGGTCCCACAATTTATTGATTTAAATAATATCTCAATATAGTGTGTGTAGAATTATAACAAGAATATTAAAAGAAAACTTAGAGGGGGTGTAAGTGTAAAACTTACAAAGTGACCAGCTTCAAGAATCCAATAAAAATGTAAATTTCTGTAAGATTTGGTGAACCCTTTTGTAATTCTATTATCTCCACAATATATTGGAGTTCTATCAAGGTTCAAGAATGTCTTTAACCCTTCCCACCTTTTCATTCAAAGAAAACACAAGGGTAAAATAGTAATTCCACATTAGATAAAGTATAAACACCATGAGAAGAGTAAGATTCAAACTTACTTGAGCTTCTCAACCCATGCTTCGGTTCCCTTTGTTGCACATATAACATCAAGCTACAAAAAAAACACCAAAATGACAACAATAAAGATTTCCAAATTAATCAAGATCTAAAAAAAGGAAAATAGATCTTACTTGACCATTATATATAGTCACATTGACCCCCTTATTCAAGAGTTCATCAACCTTATTAACAAAATAAATGAAACCCATGTTAAAAAATTGAACTTTTTTCCAAAATTTAAAATCTTGTTCTTGATTTATAAAAATCTTGCCTCGTTAATTCTTGGTCGCATGAAATCGCCTTCTAAATATGCAAAAACAAGATTCGATTGTCCTCCCCATCTGTAATCCATATCATTAGATTAAAAAGATTCTTTATGGAATATATTTATATTAAAATATTAAATTTAATAAAAGAAAACTCACTCCACATTATTTGGGATAATCCCAAGTTTCTTTCTAATGGCACCATTCATCAAGTAACCAAGACCACCATTTCCACCTGGAGATTTCTTCAATGAATCAAGATATCTTGAGTACCTCTTCTTTGGGGTTATTTTCGTCATTAGCTCTGATGCTGACATGGACAATGGATCCATCTCCGAATCCAACATGAAATTGTAAAAATCCTACACATAACCCAAAAAAAAAATTGTTTTTTTATTGAAAAAAAATGTGTTAAAACACAACCTATTATAGCCCAATTACCGAAAAAACCATTGTATCCTGTTTGTGTCTATTAAAACCCTAGGATTTTTTGCAATAAGATGCCTATAATATGTTGTGTTTTTATGGCATAACAAAACATTTATGGATTGACATAATGAGAGGGTTTAAATAGTAAAAACATTTAATATGGTGGTTTTTGTGTTTAATATAGGGTTGTATTGAAAATTTGGGAGGGTTTTAATAGGAGGAAATTAATATAATGGTTTTTTTCAGTAATTGGACTATAATAACATATATCCTTTTTTAAAAGGGCAAAATTACAGAAAACACTATTTTGGGTAATTTTGGGGTTTAACAATTTATGCTTTATTTTTCCAATCAACAATAAAAGTTTCAAACATTTTTCCAATTTAACCATTGTAACGGGATATGATATAAATGTCAAAATGGTTGATTTGGAAAATTGTCTGGAAATTTTATGGTTTAATCGGAAAAAGTAAAATAGTAGTGGTTAAACCGAAAAACTGCCCAAAATATAATGGTTTTGTTGTCATTTTCCTTTTTTACAAGGGTAAAAAGTGAAACATACAACGGAGTTGCTATTGGCACTAATCACTTCTTCAAGATCACTCCATGTTTCTGTAGCATCTCTCAGTTTTCCATTTGCAATTTGCTGCTTTATTTTCTCAACTAGACTGTTGTTTCATGACATGAATTTGTCAGAAAAAAAAACAAAAAAATACAATCGAATTTAAAGAAATAATGAAGTCACCTGTTTGATTGTGTCAAGCCATTGTCGCCTATCCTTGAAACATCCTTCAGAAGAGGACCCCACGATACCTAATAATTCCAATTTCAAAAGTTTTTGAAAATTTAAAATCATGTTTAATATGTTCATAATTATATTTGTTCAACGAAAAGTACCACAAAATCTTCAGGTGAAATCCAACTATCTCCCAATGCAATTCCTACACATAAACCACAAAAATCAGTTCATGAACATGACATTTGTGCAAAAAAAGTTATTCTTAAAACAACCCTTTTTTGCATCTATATTTACACCATTTGTCCAAAATCACTCATTGTACAAAGGGGTAGTGCTATTTTTGGTACTTTCACAAGAAAGATGGTTAATTTGAAGTTAAAACTACATACAAAGGTCGAAAAAATCAATCAAAATACAACAAAAGAAGTAAACTTTTTTGGGAAATCTTGAACAAATATGGTGTGTAATTGTGTATACCTCCAAGAATGAGATTTAACTTTTTATCTTCAATAGCTTTGAGAGCAGATAATCCAAGAGTGACTGCATATTTACCACCATAAGACTCTGCTACTATATAAAGAGGACTCTTTTGAAGGGTTTCATTTCTATTAAATATTTCAATCAACAATGTTGTTAAATCAGTTGCAGCCTCTTCATCAGTTTTCACCAATAACTCTCGATCTTCAACAAAACTGTATCCAGTCCCAACTGGATTATCCTAATTTCCCACAAAAAAAAAATATAAACAATATTAAAAAAAAACACAACAATAGTTCAAGAAAATGTATCATAATTGCATACCACAAACAATAGATCTGCCTTTCTTAGCCATGTAGAGTTTCTTGGCTTCAAGGAAGAGTCTAATGGGCCCACCTCTTCAAAATTTCCAGTTCCAACTCCTGAAGCACCCTGAAAAACACATACAAAGATCAAAAACACATTTTTGAAAAACAAAACATGTTTTCACTTTTCACATTTGAATGAAGTCATGAACACAAGTACTTACAGGTCCACCTTGTAACCAAAGAATTATAGGCCATGGGTTGTTTGAATCTTGAGTTCTATAAGGACTTTTATAATACCACCAGAACATATGAGCTTCTGTGTTTAAAAACACCATAAAAAACGCACAAGAATGTCAAAAGATTGGATTTTTGAAAATGGGTTAAACAAAAAGAATTGAAGTATTGAAGCTTAGTCGCTTACTAGGTCGAACTTCGACGTAACCCCATTGTTCTGATCCATCTGAGGTCCCTGCAGCCATGGCGAATCCTCCATGGAAAAGCGGAAGAATGAAGAAGAAGAACACAGCTAATAAAGCGACAAAATGGGATTTCCCCATTTCAAGAGAATCTGAAAGAATCGCAATCGAATTCGGATTTCAGAGATAGATATTTAACTGTTCATTTATATATGAAAGAAAGTCTCGCAATTATTGAGGAAGATGGGTGATGTTTATTTAAGTCGACAAGAGTACACCAGTAAGAACAAAAAACGTGGACGATGGGTTACGATTCATAGTCATATTTATATCCGAAAAAACTCTATTAATTTGGCTGATAAATGAGTGTTTTTTCAAGGGTTTGGTAATCAAAAAGTTTGAGCGTAAAGTGAATTTATGAGAAAGGGATAAGATTGGTGAAGATGGAGTGTAAAGAATGGTCAATTGCTGTCAAGAAAGAGACTTTACTGAACTATTCCTCTGATCAAATGCCTTCTACTACTCACGAACCATAAATATACCTTCTGCACTTGATCACAAAAAGAGAAAAATCCCACCAGAAATTACTGGTCCATGATTGTTACCTTGTAGTTTGATTGCTTTATTCATAAAACCCTTCCTTTTCTTTTACTCTAATAAAACTGATGACATACGGCATACACTATAGTCTATATACATACATATATTATATGAATCCATATTTATCCATATATATTTTATTAATTTTAATTATTAAATATATACATTATTATTAGATATATAGTTTACATATATATTTTAAATCCGGTTTATGCCTAATTCTAATAAATCTGTAGAATATTTCAAAGAATCTTTATCTTAATCTAATAGGCATTCGTGACCTTGAATGTAGAATATTTCAAAGAATCTTAATCTTAATCTAATAGGCATTCATGACCTATCAAGGTCACGGGAATTCTTCAAACAAGTTACATTCTACACACTCAAAATCTCAAATAACCTTAAACTTTTCTTATTTGGTTCTCGATTATTCATTCGTACATATATTGATTGTATCATTGGAGTATATTCTCGGCAGGGGCGGACCTAGGGGTGGTCCACGGTGGCACCTGCAACCCCTAACTTTTCCGGCCGCAGTGGAAAACTTTTCAAAAATTTTCGAAAATTTTATTTTTTATACTACCGTGCAACCCCTATTGTAAAATCCTGCGTCCGCCCCTGATTCTCGGGTTCTGACCCGAGAATATGGCTAACCGATTCATTTTAGGTGATGCTAGATCCAAGATCAGAACTACGTTCCAACCTCATACTACATTACGAATCCAGGTATTTATCATTGGCACCATCCTTGGGACCTTAGACAAACAACCTCAAACTCGTTTTTTCTACGGCCTTATTAAATATGTGTGTCTTCGTTCCAAAAAAATGGAGTACAACCCATATAGTGAAAAGTAAAACATGTGAGCTATTATAACAACAATTTAGTTGTTACGTGGATGATAATTCCATCGTTACTAGAGGTGGAGTAGGTGGCATAGAAGCGGTGTCAAAGTGGTATGGGGCATATACTCCTTCCACTAACTGCAAAGGTTACTAAGGCGACTCATGCCTCATAACCCTCAAAGCATTTGGCGTAGCTTCTCTACTTGTTGGTGCCTCTGTGACCGCCGATTTCGGAACCCTTAGTGGCCCCGACATCTACTCGGTTTCAAATTTTCTACATTACCATCATCCGATAGTTTATAGTAGAACAATTCCCCAAATTTGTTGCACACAATCATTATTCATAATGATGGTCGACATGTGTGTTCAATTCCTTGAGTTTTGACAATAGCGATTCTCCTTCTAAGAATCTAAGGCTCCGTTTAATTACAGAAAAATAGGGTGTTTTTCGGAAAAAATTTCTAAGAAAAATGAGAACTTTGAAAACTTGTTTAGTCAACATTTTTTTTGTAGGTGAGTAGGGTCGGTGTTATGAGGGTGAGTAGGGTCGGTGTAGGTGAAAATGATGACGGGTGAAATGACAGTCAGTCTTAATATGTTTTCTATGCTAACGATTAACCAAATTATAACATCCGGTTTTGAGGCATGTTTTATTTTTAATTTAAAATTCGACTTTGGTAGTCTTCACGACGTGGGTTTGCTCACCCTCAACCTCCACCACCCTCTTTTACTCAGAAGAAACCATAATTCCTTTTTCTCCATTATTGAAGCTTTCTTGAGTGCTTTTGAGAGATCTTGAAGGAAGAAGTAAGAAGGAGTAAGCCAATGATCAACAAGAAAGTCCCTACTTCCCTTCCTAGCTTGATTATGGACCCTTGTAAGTGTTCAACGCTCCACCTTTTTGATAATAAGTTGTTAGATCTTGGATTTTACCCCATTTTCTTTATTATCTTGTTAGTTCGGATGGTGAAACTTCATAAAGGTTGCAACTTTATGAATCTCTTGATAATTTGGAGTAGTTCATGGTTTGGATCTGAAGTTTAGTTGGTTGTTTGAGACATGCATAAGTTTTTGGCCATAAACCCCATTTTGACCTAAGTTGAGTCCAAGACATGCATGTCTAAAAATCACCAATATTTAAGTTGGTTTTAGTGTTATAAGCTCTTTTGGAGCAAATGGGTTTGAGACTTAAGGGATTAAGTGCTTCTTGGTTAAGCTCACGCCATGGTTGTGCTTTATGGACCTAAGACTTGAGATCTAGACCCCTTGGTGAGTCTCAAGGGATAAAGTTGGAAACTTTATCCATTTAGACAATAATAATGATCAGATTTGAACTTTGGAACCTCTGGGATTGGAGGATTCGGCTTAACCCATTAAGACACTTTGAACCCAATGCCCACGGCGTAGCCTAGGCTGCCACGACATGGCGACTGGGGAAACACGTATGTTTTTTCGTTTGGGGGCCACGACGTGGCCAAGGATGGACACAACATGGCGAATCAACTTTGACCGCTGACTTTAACTTTTAACTTGCATTGACTTTTGGTCAAACCCCTAGTTTTGGAAGGAAAGCTAAGGATGTACTTTGTACGGCTGTATAGGTGGTTGATAGCATCTATATTCGCGACAGTAGGAGTAGTAGTGGTTGATCATCATTTGTTAGGTGAGTCTCTTTACTATACTCGTGGGTCAAAGGCACTAATTCCGACCCACTAGATTACGGTTGTAAGATGATAGTTGTCTTTGTAACACTTGCTGATATGCCCGTATGTGCTTATTGTCTTTGTGACTCTTGCTGATATGGTTGTATGCTTAGCTCTATGGGATGAAATAGATCTAGTACCGGATGAAAGATACCGAAGGGGGTGAAATAGACCCAGTACCGGTTGAAAGATACCAAAAGGGGTGAAATAGACCCAGTATCGGTGAAAGATACCGAAGGGGGGTGAAATACACCCAATACCGGTTGAAAGATACCGAAGGGGGTGAAATAGACCCAATTTAGTTTCAAGCTGTTATGTATGTTTGGTATATGGTATTTTGGGGAAACTCATTAAGCTTTGTGCTTACAGTTTTATGTTTATGGATTCAGGTACTTCTGGCTCGAAAAGGAAGGGCCTGACATCATCACACCGTATCCACCGACATTCCGCATTTTATGACATGATTTGTACTCTGATAATTATTTTTATACATTATCACATTCTGATGGATTTTGGAATGAATGAATGATATTTCTATTAGTTTAAAAATAAAAATTTTACATAGTAATTTTTGGGATGTTACAAGTTGGTATCAGAGTCTTGGTTTCAGAGATTCAGGCACACTCTCGGGTGTGTCTGAACTCAAACTAAGGAATTGGTAATCTTTTTGGAAGAAAATGGATTTTCTAAATAGATTTTTTTTATAAAGAAAAGGGGGTGCGATGCGTGTAATCAGCCGAGCTCAAGTAAGAATCTCCCAAAATACCCATACATGTTTATTGGTCAGTATATGTATATGTGTATAACATGCTAGATTATGGCTAAGGATCTGCTCATAATCGCATTATAGGATGCTAGGAGGGATGCCTTGTATGTCGGTTGTATGACACTTTAGAACTGCATGCTAGTATAGATTTCAGATGATCGGATAGAGTGACCTGGTTAGGTAGTGCTCTAGTTTAGAACTTAATGCTCGAATACTGCTTGCTTTGTGCTTTTAGGGACTCCACTTTCAGCTAATTATTAAGCGAATACGTTAAATTACATGTTGTGGGGATTAGATAATTTTTGAAGGTTAGGTTCAACCCTATCGTGCAACTCTTTTTGAATCCAACCGTTGTAGGGTGGTGTGACAACTAGCAAATTTTGGGTAAAACCAAGTCTAAGGGGTCTTGTGTATAAGTGTATCCAAAATGTATATCTATGTAATTTGATGCAATAATGTTATTTGAAAGCCAAGAGGGCACCATTTGTATGATTAAAGATAATCTAAACTTGGAAATTTATGTTGAAATAAACCTTGAAAGATCAATGCAAATCAGACAAGAATCAAATAGTTTTAACATAACAGCATGATATATATTACTCAAAACTGAAATCAACACCATGCAACTCCACTAAGGCCGAAAACACACTCTAAAGATCCACTAATGCCGAAAACACCATGGGAAAAGGCTTAGGGCCGAAATCAATTAGTAAAGTCAAGCCTAGGACCGAAATCACATGTGATTTCGATCATACTAGGGTGTTTTAAGGGGTTTGCGGTCAAGGACAAGGATAAGACAAAGAAAGTTGACTTTAGGATTTGATTTCCCACCCATTTCCAATAAAATAGCAGTATCCCACGTATTACCCACCAAATACCCATGCTTTAACCTCCAGTTAACCAAGCACACATCTTATCATCTCCTTTCTTTTATTAAGGACGAAATCACTCCCTCACATACCACAAATCCCATTTCACTTACTTTATGTAACAACCCGAAACTTTTTCCGTTAACGTTAGCCCGATTCTGTTAAATAAAATTTGAATTTTTATTTAGTTCCGTCAAATTCCTATGGTTTGGAAAATCATTTAAGTCATATAGTTGAAATTTTTATATATGAGTCGGAACCAAAATCGCGCGAAAACCCGAGTTACTTCAAAAATTAACGAAAATCGGCCTGACTGGTGTTCACGGCCGTAAACCTGTTCATGGTTGGTGGACCCCCACCACCGACCATACACCCAGCCTATAAATATGTGCTCCTACCCCTCATTTACATTTTTCTGGCTGAAAACTCCCCCATTCTCTCTTTAACCTCTCAACCACAAACACAAAAACACCCTCATTCCTTCCGAAAATCATCAAGAATCACCTTTGGGTGTTGTTGCGGAGCATCTAAAACGCGTTTTCCATCAAATTCAGTATTGTTGTGCTTGAGTTCACGGCCGCAAACCCTTTAAATCTTCAAATCTTCAAAGGCCGAAATCAGTTCACGGCCGTGAACCCTTCAAACCTTCGTATTTTCTTCAAGAACACTGATCATGGCCGTAAACCATTCAAGGGCAGTTCACGGCCGAGAACAGTTCACGGCCGTAATCCCCTTCACGTCCGCAATCAGCCTATGTCGTGAATCTTGGCTGCAAACCCACTTTTTCCACTTCAATCGAGTCTCGGTAACATTCCTTAACCAAAAACAAGTGTTTTTCAAACACTATAATTAATGGTTTTGCTAATAATATGCGTATATGTATTTAATTATTATTAGGATTCCGTTAAGTGTCGCGTATATCAACTCGAGGGTCTTCGTTTCCAGTCTCGTTGTCCGGCACATTCACGCAACCAACTGTGAGTTCATACCCCTATGCTTTTATTATTTTCACGTTTTTAGGGGGAGAATACAAGTCAAACACAAATGGTTTTTGTGAACTTTATGCACATAATTTCAACAGGACTAAAACTTATACAATTGATACAACCAAAAGATCACCACACTTTATAAAAATGCGTAGGTATCTTATCCCTTTTGTAATATGCTGAGCATAAGGGAAGTTTTCAACTCACAATTATAATTGCATAGTTTTCAGAACAATACACAAACCGAGTACTTAACACACATGCAAACTATAATTGGTGTAGTTTGGGATTCAATTCAATCGCTTTACAAGTCCAAGAACCGTACATAATACAAACATATAAACTATAATAAGTGTATAGTTTAGGGAACGAAAGTATCTGTTTATAAACTTATCTGTTATTTATAAAAAGGGTTTTCGTATTATTACTTGTAAAGTCGTTAATCTAGTTTGAGAGACACGTCTTTGGGTACTTACATATGTACTAGTGGAAGACTACCCTTATGAACCAGAGTCTCCTTGAGGGAGAGCATGAGTTTGTGTATAGATCTATACGAGACTGACAATCCCGCACCTTGCTGTTAGCTACAATAGGACCGACAGGTCTATGGGTGACAAAGTCATAAAAGATATTGGCGTCCGATTCACGTCGTATCAGTTAGTAAGGTCATAAAACTCGCAAGTATATAGCAACGATATATTTACGTAGTAATATACTTTTCATGAACAATGCTTTAATAATATAAGTATGGAAATTACTTGTATTCTTCAGTTATGGAACAATTAAAGCGACAACATACATTCAGGGGGAAAATATAGGATTTTCCCAGACAAACATCAATATTTTTTTTTACAAACAAACAGACTGTCATTCAACCATCGAATATTCATTGTTAATTCTATAATCCCTTAGTTTATACATCCGGGTCACGTATGAAGAATATCCGATAGACTATGGAATGTGTGGTTTCCGCTCCATCTCCTTTTCCTTGTTTGGTTGTGGGTTTAGGGCAGATCCATACAATTAACTATCTGTTCGATATTGGTTTACACGTAGCTAGTATGAGTTAAGAGATTATAGAAGAAACTGGTATTATCATACTTATCTTAACTTTCATTATATCAGTAATTATAAGGTTTTCTGAAGAAACATAAAACACTTGTCAACGAACTCATAACCTGTTTTTTCTAAATCAAAACGCTTATGAACTCACCAGCTTAAATGCTAATCTACACTTTCAAAATAACTTGTATTCTCAGGAAATCAGTAGACAGGTACTCCCGCAGCTTTGGAAAAGACGGAGCCTTTAGAGTCACGTCTTTATATTTTGCTACTTTTGATGTATATGAATATGAATCAAACATATGTAAATACCTTTTATATATTCAACGTAATGGTTGTGTGTACTTTGATTACTATGATGCAATTGTTGTGATACTACACATGACGTCCTCCACCCCCGAACGTTTCCGCCGTTTCGGTTTGGGGGTGTGACATATTGGTATCAGAGCTATTGTTTATAGTGAACTGAGTATACCGAACCTTACATGGTATACAACTATAAACACTATAGGGGCCGAAGTGCTCTGAAACTAAAAGTATACTTTAAAATATAAGTATTTTACAAGAAGTATACAAGTATACATATGTACAAGAAGCCACAACACCATAATAACTACATAAAAGTATTTAGGACAAGTTGGACACTACGGTTAAACCTGAATAGTTATGTAGTCATATGTGGGGCCAATATAACCTGATCAACTATATTTGTCCGAGATATGATCAACATGTGTTTGAGAGTGACTGTGGTGTTGCGACAAGTCTAAAACTCACCAAATCATATACTAATGAAGCATAATGTAACACCCATAAAATTCAAGCCAATTTAAAACTTTTTAAAACATTTAAAACCATTAAGTTATTACAGTTTACTTTCAAAATAATTTAAACTCAGAGTATCCCCATAATCAATCATGAAAATGTAAGGAGGTGCACGATCACGCCTTCGCCTTCTCGCGATCATCAGAATACCTGAAACAATAATCGATAAATGTAAGCTCGAAGGCTTAGCGAGTTACCCCCAAAATACGAACGCCATACAATCATAATCATATCATATAACATATAAGCCAACAACATGCATAATGAGCCATCAATCTGACTGGACCGACTCCCGGTCCTCAGTCTATCTGGATCGCTCTCCGAGGCCTCGGCACGTATGGACCGCCCTCCTCGGGGCCTTCAGCCTATCCGGACCGCTCGCTGGGCCTTCGGCCTGACTAGATTTGCCCGGCCCGGGCCTGCAGTCTACCCGGTCCGCCCAGGGTATCTTGGCCTACTGCACACAACAGGACCTACCTCAACCCTTTCCCCAAACCAACAAACATGTGCACATACATATAAACAAGTAAACATGCAGATCTAACAGATCACTAACATGGCAACCATCGTATAACCAGGATACCGATCTAACCGATCTCTAGCATAGCAACCATCCTAAACCAGGATGAAATCTAACATAGCAACCATCCTAAACCAGGATGAAATCTAGCATAGCAATAACATAGCAACCATCCTAAACCAGGATGTAATCTAACATACCAACCATCCTAAACCAGGATGAAATATAGCATAGCAATAACATAGCAACCATCCTAAACCAGGATGTAATCTAACATAGCAACCATCCTAAACCAGGATGAAATCTAGCACAACAATAACATAGCAACCATCCTAAACCATGATGTAAATCATAAAGGGCAGGCCTTGGTGCCGTAGACCCTGTTAATATAGTGAGGAGAACTCACCTGGCACTGCTGAAGTCCCGCAAATAAAACTCCAGCTGCTGGTTGACAGCTTCCCGAACTGTCAACATCAAACAATACCCAATTAATAATTGGTTCCAAGCCTAAGGTCCAACTCACACTTCAAAAGCCCAAAAGCTAAGTAATGGGCCAAAGCTCAACGGATGGCCCAATTTTCCAAATTGGGCCCAGACCTCTACATGGTCTTTCCTTAAGGCCCATCTATTTATTGTAGTCCAAACTCTTGATATTCCCATGGCCCAATATCACATAATCGTAAGGGCACAATTATGGCCCACCTATGGCCTAATTTTCCAAATTGGGCCCAAGTCCCTCACATGGGTCTTACCCTAAAGCCCATCTAATTATTTTAGTTCATTTACTTGTTCTTGGATAGTCCATCAGTAGCCCAATCTCCAAGCCCAGTGGAAAGGTCCAATTCAAGGCCCAAGTGAGATTAGGGTTTTCACATGAAATGATGATTAGGGTTAAGTATTTCATTTGGCACCCCGAAGCCAACACCCCACTAATTATTATTCGATTTTGGGCTATAATAATACGAAATAACAATAAAAATCAATTCTCGGGGTTCCGGGTTTATTATTTAATTATTATATTTAAATGGGATGTTACAACTCTCCCCCACTTAAATTTGATTTCGTCCTCGAAATCGTTCCTTATCATTCATTACACGCCAGACAACTTGAACTACATGGCCACAACTACAAGCATACCCCAGCCCTTCCAAGGCAACCGTACCAATCCCTCGCACGGTCCTGAAACCTGATGATAAATTCCTTGCAATATGATTATATCTACTAAATCCGAAGTCCGAAGTCTCGAGATGGTCTGGCTCCCTGACAAACCACCCACACTGAATCATTGTTGAATTCATTGCACTTAACCCCCAACTGGCTACTCAACTTTTGATAATCTAGGATTCCTACTAGAAGACCAAGTCACAGACCAAATTTCCCTGCAGAACACTTATACTTGACAGAAACTCATCCGGAATACCAGATTCCGGCCCAGTTGCTAAACCAACGAGTGATCGTACAGTCGCTCCATGCGATTCCCGAAAGAAACTTCGACTACTAATTACCCTAGCTATATCGCCACTCATGGCTCCATCAATCCTTCTGGTCCATCCGACCATAATAGTCTAACAATCTGTCGCCATCAAACCAAATACGAAAAGTGAACGCTAACAGAATACTGTAGTCTTACATCATGTCCGGTCTCCAACGACCTACCGTTTCATGTTTCCGATTATGCTGTGGTCTACCTATAATCTTGCGAACTGACCCGACTTGACCTAATCGTCTGAAACAATTTGTGAATGCTACGGGTCCTTCCGTAGTCTCACAACACTTCCTTCACTATCTGACCGCTAGACCTATTGGACTACATACCGAGTCTTCAACATGACTGGACCACCTCACCGGGCCTTCAGCCTATCTGGACCACTCTCAGAACCTTCAGCATGTCTGGACCGCCTCTCCGGGCCTTCAGCCTGTCTGGACCGTTCCCCGAGCCTTCGGCCTGACTGGTACGCCCCGCTGGCCTTTAGTCTATCCGGACCGCTCTAAGTCTGTTGTGCGTAAACCTGGATCCATCCTGGTGCCCTTTCACATATAGCCAGTTCTCCCCCACTTGGGGTTCTGAACTCCTGATCCAATCCATGGACTATAATCTCGGCCTAACTCTAGACCTCATGTTGATTGCCTACTCTCTCGGGAAACTGTGTTATGATCCCTGATCCGCGTATCTACCACCTACGCTAAATAACCCGCACACCCGTGCTGAATGTACTGCCGAGCCCTGACAGCTAACAAAACCCTCAATCTATTAATTCAAAAACCCTCAGAGTCGAGCACACACTCGACAGAACCCCCGAACTGAACTCAATTCATGACTAGTACCCCAAACTGGTTCCCCAAATTCTGCTATCAAGCACCGAGAAGATGCGATACACATGCTGGGGAGTTTTACCGAACTCCCAACTCACAAAACCCTCAAACCAAACAGCCACTTGGGCCGCCTTTCTTCCTGATAGCGATGCGAAACTTATCGCATTTTCAAAACCGATACTGCTTCTGTATTCCGGGTCAATTCTCCCCCATTTAGATTCAACTAAGTCTTCCCAGTACATGGAAATTTGAGAATTCCCAATCCTTCTTACTTCCAACGATCGATCGGATGACAACCAGACCTTTCCAACTAGTACTCCTTTACTAGCCAACCCCAAATGATCACATGCTTCTAATAACTAGATGAACACTTAATGAATCCCAGTGAAACCGACGGTCCCTAATTCTTGGATGATCCCACACTCAAATCTTAAAGACCAAAAGATAGACGTTCCAACTAATACGTCAACAACAAGCTATTTCCCTTGGCGCTTCCATCTGCCAATCAATAACGATCACTACAACCGCTGAATCATGACAATGCTGAATACCCATCTTGTGGGGCCCTGTCCGCAGGCCTCCCACATAATACCCTTCTTCCTAAAGTGTTCCAACAATCATACTGCTCTCGGCTCTAGAAATCATATCATTCAGGGCCTCGCACCCTGACTCACTCACCAGTTCAATCATCCACAGCCGAACTGCAGTAGCTGAAACAACCTTTGCCCTAAACCAGGCCACAACTACTCCCAATACATAGTCTACAATCCCAAAAGTGAAATAGGTCACACAATTAATCCTTACCGCCCGATACAAGAGATCCAAGGTGAATCGGATCTTAGCTCCTATGGGTCGGGACGGTAATCGCGTACGCCTCACAAGATACTCATGCCATATCAGCCCACCTGCGCTCACCAGCGCTGAAATGATGTCGCCAACCCCTGCGACTAACTGACCTGAGCTGGAACACCACTTGATCCTGGGTCCCAAGTCTGCTCACTCCTTCAAGCTCGAAAACTGAAAGGGCACAATCCTTCCCCTATAAAACGACATTCCAATCCATCAATTAACCATTCTACTTCCAGCTGCAGAACCCTAGCTGAACATAATCATCATTCCTTTCCGGAGTCCCCGCGACTCACATTTCGGCCTCGAGCAAAACCCCCGAAGCCTCAAATCTAGAAACTCATGTGCTAGCCCCTCCCGCTCAACCCGCAGAATGTAACGAGTACAGAACATCTCCATGATCCCAAGTAACCGCAGCCCTCTGCTCATCATAATATGTCCCAGTAACAAGTCCCAGTACTGGTAAGCCCGACCAGCTCCTCCCCCTGCCGACGTTGCAGCTATTGAAGCTGTTGAGGCAGCCGTCTCAGCAATGGCTGCATAGCGCTCGTTGAACTACTCAACCATGGCAGTCTTGTTAGACCCAAACATCTCTGGAATCTGACCCCGGACAATCTCCCTGACACGATCCTCTGATAATACTGGCCCATCCTGGCTGCCAGCTCCCAATCCTAACCTGGATCCGGTCTCAAGACGTCTCGTAACCACCACTCTAATGATACATCAGAGAGATCTCGGATAATCCATATAATAACAGGGAACCAACTCCCAACTAAACCCTAAGGGGTTGTGACTTCCTTGCTACGCGTATGGGTCCTGTGCTTTCAGTAGTACGGGCCCATACTACCTTCCACACCTACCCATATTTGTCTCAAGTATCACCACAACACCCTAACAATACACATAATTATAGCGAGCGCTCAATCCTCACTCCTAGAGGAATGCTAAATATCTCACAACTGGCTTCCCGGCCTCTCACAACTCACCCATGAAACTTCCACCAACCCTGCAGCACCCATGTATGCTAACCATACATAACGCTGGACCCTATAGACTTTCGAATACCTGATCCTACCCTAAGCCCTTCATCAAACAAGAACAGGAAATAAGGCCAAACCAAACATTCTCAGGCTATAAGATCTTAATTATGTATAGCCGTGATGCATACACTAATCAACTACAGTAATGATGTCAATTTCATATAAGGAAAAACTCTAGGCTATCAGGCATCATGTAATCAGGAAATTTTATCATGCAATTCATGAAGATCCCTAACCTAGTACTAGCATGCTGTTCTAATCATATCTCATAACTCAAATAATCCGTAAGGTATTTTGGGGTCTATCCGCGAGCTCCGGCTGATCGTACACTTGCATCCTCCTTTTATTATTTTGAAAACATTTTTAAGAAAATCGATTTATATCCTTGTCCCCAGTTTGAGACTGGAGACACATGAGTGTTTCCTCCAATTCACTCAAACCAAGGCTCTGATACCAACTTGTAACACCCATAAAATTCAAGCCAATTTAAAACTTTTTAAAACATTTAAAACCATTAAGTTATTACAGTTTACTTTCAAAATAATTTAAACATCAGAGTATCCCCAGAATCAATCATGAAAATGTAAGGAGGTGCACGATCACGCCTTCGCCTTCCCGCGATCATCAGAATACCTGAAACAATAATCGATAAATGTAAGCTCGAAGGCTTAGTGAGTTACCCCCAAAATACCAACGTCATACAATCATAATCATATCATATAACATATAAGCAAACAACATGCATAATGAGCCATCAGTCTGAATGGACCGACTCGCGGTCCTCAGTCTATCTGGACCGCTCTCCGAGCCCTCGGCACGTCTGGACCGCCCTCCTCGGGGCCTTCAGCCTATCCGGACCGCTCGCTGGGCCTTCGGCCTGACTAGATTTGCCCGGCCCGGGCCTGCAGTCTACCCTGTCCGCCCAGGGTGTCTTGGCCTACTGCACACAGCAGGACCTGCCTCAACCCTTTCCCCAAACCAACAAACATGTGCACATACATATAAACAAGTAAACATGCAGATCTAACAGATCACTAACATGGCAACCATCCTATAACCAGGATACCGATCTAACCGATCTCTAGCATAACAACCATCCTAAACCAGGATGAAATCTAACATAGCAACCATCCTAAACCAGGATGAAATCTAGCATAGCAATAACATAGCAACCATCCTAAACCAGGATGTAATCTAACATACCAACCATCCTAAACCAGGATGAAATCTAGTATAACAATAACATAGCAACCATCCTAAACCAGGATGTAATCTAACATAGCAACCATCCTAAACCAGGATGAAATCTAGCATAGCAATAACATAGCAACCATCCTAAACCATGATGTAAATCATAAAGGGCCGGCCTTGGTGCCGTAGACCCTGTTGATATAGTGAGGAGAACTCACCTGGCACTGCCTAGCTGCTGGTTGACAGCTTCCCGAACTGTCAACATCAAACAATACCCAATTAATAATTGGTTCCAAGCCTAAGGTCCAACTCACACTTCAAAAGCCCAAAAGCCAAGTAATGGGCCAAAGCTCAACGGATGGCCCAATTTTCCAAATTGGGCCCAGACCTCTACATGGTCTTTCCTTAAGGCCCATCTATTTATTCTAGTCCAAACTCTTGATATTCCCATGGCCCAATATCACATAATCGTAAGGGCCCAATTATGGCCCAAATTTCCAAATTGGGCCCAAGTCCCTCACATGGGCCTTACCCTAAAGCCCATCTAATTATTTTAGTTCATTTACTTGTTCTTGGATAGTCCATCAGTAGCCCAATCTCCAAGCCCAGTGGAAAGGTCCAATTCAAGGCCCAAGTGAGATTAGGGTTTTCACATGAAATGATGATTAGGGTTAAGTATTTCATTTGGCACCCTGAAGCCAACACCCCACTAATTATTATTCGATTTTGGGCTATAATAATACAAAATAACAATAAAAATCAATTCTCGGGGTTCCGGGTTTATTATTTAATTATTATATTTAAATGGGATGTTACACATAGTTAAAATACTATAGGAGTATTTTAGTTACTATAAGATAACAATAAGTATCGAGCATACAATTACAATACTATAGAAGTATTTTAGGCTCTATAAATAACTTATGTGAAAATTAAAAGACCTTTACTGGTAGGTCTATAATTGTGGAGTGTATACTCCCAGGGTTATATAATGAAGATTTTATAGACTTAGAATGGGTGATCTATGCTCTATTTCCTGTTCCTTGTTTAGTTGTGGTCTTAGAGCAGGATCACCTATTCGAAGGTCTATTTAATCTTAAATTATATACAACTTGTATACACTACGAGATCATAGAAGGACCCAGTAAGGATCACCCTGTAAGATAAAAATGTTATTTTAATCTCATAGATTCTTTAAACACTCCCATTCTCGCGCAACCCACATAGATAGAGGAAACCACTCATTGTTAGCAGTCGACAAAAGAGTCAAGCAGGAACAAGAAGAGGTTCATGAGAAGGATTCTGAGAAGAGATCAGCCGAAGAGAAAGGCAGCAGAGTGATCATAGATGAACCTTACCCTCTCAAGAGAAGATGTGCAGGGTCCACTTAGACATTCAGAGTCAGACTCTCCATCATGAAGTGATTGAGATCAGTGACAAACCCGAACCAAGGAGAAACGAAGACTCAATACACCTACAGAGAACCGGAACACCACAGGGGTGTCCAGAGACAACAGATCTTCACAAGAATGAACTAGAGTAAACGTAGGAAGGACAGAGAATAGAGGAAACCACTCTCAAATCATGCGAAGAAACCAAACACCTTATATGTCGCACTAATACCTAATAAAATAGTATAACTTAGTGAGTTAGTGATTACACTACTCGCACTATGTGTTAGGCGTATCGCCTCTTTTTTGCAACTAGTATCAGTAAACCAGGTCACAGAAATTCATTCAAGAGTAGTCGCTTCAAATTCAAAAGTCTGTTTCATATAGACTTCCGTTATGGATGGTTATCAGAACACTATAGAAGGCGGATCATGATACTCTCGGAAATCGGTATAACTTAGCTTAAATAACACTCGTGCAATACTCACTTCCATAGAATACACTTCAGAAATGTTGTCAGAAACCTTTAGGATAGTCCATCAAGGCGTGAAATTTATAAGTATATATAAATTTGTGAAATACAACTACCGATGACCATCGTTACTCACAAGATCGTTTCTCATCATGCCACATAACCATGTCTTCACAAGAAGGTAACCAACCAACTAGCAAGATACCAATTCTACAGATAGACTCCGCTACATTTCAGGCCGCGCTCACAGCCGCCGTGAGAGCTGTTATGGCGCAATTCAATGCTAACAACCCAAACGAGAATGGAAACAGTTTCAACAATTCAAACCGTAGTAACGCATAAGGAAACCGACAAGGGCCTAGCCATGATGATACTCCAGCTCACAAACCTAAGAATAATAAACGAAAGTTTTGGAAAAAAAAAGAGCGCAAGTTATCTCAAAGACTTGCCAAGAGACAACAACCTGTGGCAACCCCTACAGCCACAACATCTGCTACTCCAGTACCAATGCCAGTACGACAATATGCTGGAAACCTACCGGATTGCAAGAAAGGCAATTTCCATCACTTAGGAAAATGCCGCAAAATGCATTGTAAGAACTGCAACAGACAAGGACACACCACTCGTTTCTGCAGGATACCGGCACAACCAACCACCCAAGTCCTCGGCGTTGGAATAAGTCATGTCTGTTATCGGTGCGGTGAATTTGGACATTTCAAAAGAGATTGTCCGAAGACGAGTATTGATGAAGAATATCGTTTCGGTAGGACCCCGACTCGACACATCACTTCAACCACCGATGCTAGTATAATTCGAGTATGCCATACATGTGGTGAAATGGGACATTTCAAGAGAGACTGTCCGACAGAGAGAAATGACGGAGGAGAAGGAGGAATTTAACGACATGACATAAAGGAGCAACGAGGAACCCCCTTTTTGAGATCTTGGTACGTCTTCTAAATAAAATTACTTTAAAGATTTATTTATATTAATATTAAAATTCGGGTAAATTAAAAAGTAATTATAAATAACTTACTCGTCCGAACAAGTCACGACATTCATAAGAGAACTAAAGATCAGCGCAGGTGAGCTATACTGGCTTAGTACGTACATCAGGGTTAAGCATAGCTATGATTTTGCAGAATTAGAGTGAGTGATTCCGCCTTAATTCCTGTTCCTTGTCTGGTTGTGGATTTAGGCCAGAGTCACTCAGTCGACCGTCTCATTCATCTTAATTATACATAACTTGTATATGCCAAGCGATCATAGAGGTACCGAGAAGCATCATAATATAATGTATCATCACTAGTTTACAAAGCACTTTCACTGCTAGTACTCGCTTATTGCAGTACGATTTCTGGCAGTGGTAATATCGAGAAAGCACTAGAAAGCCTACACAGAATGCACTGTCGAGCACACTCGGGATACACCATCATTATAACAGACGTCTATTTCAAATCGACTCAACACTTGCTTCTATAGAGAGTCTGGCGTCATCATTTGACGTGAATTAGCGTGGTCCTCACCATGCCAAGTTCATGTGTTACGAAAACCCATCGTCTTAACCGACTGATGAACGTAACCCTCGTCACTCGTAACGACAACCCAACCCAAACCTCAGAATTGTCTTTTGTATTCTAAACCCTGAAGTTGTCATAACTAGCATTTTGGCTAGGAAATTCCGTGCTCATGAAAGCAATAACTATTGTGAGGCTTGTGTTAACACATTAAAAGGGTACATTATGGTTCCTAATGGACCATGTAAAGTTAGAATGCAAATCTCTCCAAGAATATGAAATCTCTCCCAAATCTCTCCAAGAATATGAAATCTCTCCCAAATCTCTCCAAGAATATGAAATCTCTCCCAAATCTGTCTAAGTATGTGAAATCTCTCCCAAATCTCTCCAAGTATATGAAATCTCTCCCAAATCTCTCCAAGTATATGAAATCTCTCCCAAATCTCTCCAAGAATATGAAATCTCTCCCAAATCTCTCCAAGTATGTGAAATCTCTCCCAAATCTCTCCAAGTATATGAAATCTCTCCCAAATCTCTCCAAGTATGTGAAATCTCTCCGAAATCTCTCCAAGTATGTGAAATCTCTCCCAAATCTCTCCAAGTGTGTGAAATCTCTACCAAATCTCTCTATATACCTTCCTCAGTCGAAAACAACCCAAAACCGAAGGAGAAAACCCAAAAGGACCCTCTTGGTCCGGAACCCTCTTGGTCTGGAACCCTCTTGGGCCGGAACCCCTCTCTACTTCGGACCCTCTGATGGACTAGAGAGAAGCCTCTCATCCGGAAACCCTTGAATCCACTCCGGAAATTAGAAGCTGCTTCGGACATTCTCGCTTGTAACGCCCGTGTTGTAAGCTAGGCATTAATATTGACATAATAGTCTAGGTTAACCTTTGTAACTCATTTAGAAGAAATGAAAAGGAATTATGTGAAAATTATGTGTTTTTTGCTTAATTATTAGGGTTTAATTAATTAAGAATAAAAATGAGCGTCGAAAATAAATATTATATAAAGCCGATATCTATTAAGAAAGTTGTAGTGGTCGTGACAAGGATTACAGATATATAAAGAATGCCGAAATCCGAGTTATAACGAAAAAGTTATGACCTGTCGAAGTTTCGCGACAAAACCGGCACGGTGCTGAATGTCGTAAAAAGTGAGTTTTTGATAAACTATTTTTTAGCCTTAGTGATCTAAACGAAAGTCGTAGTGTTCGTTAAACCGAGAGTAGGTATAAAAAGAACGCCCAAATCTGACTTCGTATGAGGAAGTTATAATTTTTCGAAGTTTCAGCTTAGCAGTAGACAGCTAAAAACTCGAATTTTAGATCGAGTGATTTTTAGCCGACACGACCTAAACGAGAATTGAAGGTCTCGTCAATAGTAGCACAACGGTAAAAAGACAGACGAAAACGGACGTCGGATGAAGAAGTTATGAATTTTTAACAGATTTCCTGTCCCGGTCTGTTAAAAATAATAATATAAAAATTAAAGTCAAAATTAGCCGACGAAGTGTAAACGAAAGTTGTAGAGCGTAATTTTACCTACGCGTGCCAATAAAGAACGTCAAAAACGGAGCTCGTATGCGAAAGTTATGGATTTTAGAAGTTTTGGCGCGAAAATCGAGAAAAATTGCCAAAACCAAGGAATTTCGCATAGGTGGACTTCGGCCACCTCACCCTCGCTTAAATTGTGCCACGTGTCCGAAATTTGCTGAGTCATCCGAACCGGAGAGCCATCCGAAGTGGTCCACTAAAAATCTGACGCGTGTCCCTTATGGCGTGTCCGAGTCTCGCATATGGTGCCACGTCCGAAGCCTCGGACTAGACCTCGGTCCAATCAGAGGCTGCCACCGAGCCCCTCGCATGCGCAACCCACGTGCGAGCCATCTGCCCCCTTCGGATCTGCTGCCGCGTGGCTTCTCTCCAGCCGTCCGATCAGCAGCCTCTTCCTATAAATAGAAGGCTGCGAGCCTTCTCGGATAATTTTAAGAAATTGTCCATTTTCACCCCTTTTTTCATATTTCTTTCATTTTAACATCACTCAAAGCCCCGGTATCAATTATAACCTCGGAATACGCCATGAAGTGCCCGAGAAGCCCGAGAAATTTATTTTTTCGGTTTCGAAGTCCGACCCTTGCAGAGCCCGGTTTCTCAATAAAACTCCCGGTTTTATTAGAAACGAATTGCTGCCCGATTATCATCAAATCATGTGAGTGTATAGTCACTTCCACCTTACACATATATATGAAGTATTTTCTTTAAATACGTGCTATGTGTAATTGTATTAATTGTTTAATTAAGGTGACTGTTGAATAGATGTTTTATACAAGTTTTAAACTGTATATGTATTTTTATCTACAAATATGTTGGGTAAAACATGGGTAGATGAATTAGATGATGTGTGATGAAATAAAAAGTGATGAGAGGTATCGATATTTAAGATGATCTAGTCATCTAGCAGAGTATAGACAACGACCACATACTATTTTAGATAGTCCAGTGGAACGTTAGCAGACTCGTAATCGGTAGGTATGTTTGAACTATATGTTCATAAGGTGTTCTCGAACAATATGTTCATTAGGTGTTTTTGAACTATGTGTTCATCCGATAGTTCTTCTTTTTGACACTATTATGTGTCGGGGTACGAGAGCGTACGGGAGTACTTTATTAGTATTTTCCCTATACTTTTATTTTGAAGAGCTTTGGAGTCTTCGTTTCTTTTATGAAGTGATCGGACGAGCTTCATGAGTCAGCGTTTCCATTGCCGGATAGGGTGCGTATGGGGGTTACATACCTCACGATATTCAGACCACAGCCTAGACATTAGTCAGTGTTTCCATTCTCGATGCCGGATAGGGTGAGTCTGGGGGTTACCTACCTCACGATATTCAGACTACAGCCTAGGCATTAGTCAGTGTTTCCATTCTCGATGCCGGATAGGGTGAGTCTGGGGGTTACATACCTCACGATATTCAGACCACAACCTAGGCAAAGTTCGATGCTGGATAGGGTGCGTCTGGGGGTTACATACCTCACGATATTCAGACCACAGCCTAGGCATTGATAACTACCCCTGACTTAATTGTCTTGTGGTCCTTTCTTTTATGAACGAAGGTTCGTGGTTATATTTATTCCATTCATTTGATGTCTTTATCGATCCTTGTTTGCTGCTAGGGAATTTCTGAAGCAGTTTCGTTAGTTGGTTGTTCATATCGATCCTTAGGCTAGATCTAGTAAGATCACTGTATAGGATCAGTATGTGGGGATCGACGTTGTTAGTACTTGTAGTATAAATCTTGGGCAGCGATGGACTTCGTGCCTATTCCTTAGGATGAATCCTTAGGAATGAGTGATAGTTGATTTTTAGGGTAAATCCTTAAGAAATAAATAAGATAATGGGGATTGGGTAATTGGGTTGATTGTTTGATGTTTAAGCATAATAAATTTATTTATTGTGGGTTGAAAACCCTATATGCTCACCAGGCTCCCAAGCCTGACCCACTCAGTTTATTTGTATCACATGTATCGATACGAAGTTGCTTTACACTGGGAGATTAAAAGAGAAGTAGATCACTAGTGTAAATGAATGTAAGATTTGTTTATGCTTATGTTTTTGTATTGACGATGACATCCCAATGGTTTAAATGAATAGAGTACATTTCTTCGGAAATGATTTGATAACATATTTATCATGTTTTTCTGGGAACAAATTCCGCAACACTTTTAATCAAATGATTACTCTGATTTTATTTTAAAAAGCATAAATTAAATCGGTCTTTTCTGGCCGAGAAATTAGGGGATGTCACATCGCTACTCCGGAAGATCTCGCATGTGCCTCGTCTCGGAATTCTAACCTGCTTCGCTCCTCAGTCCGGACCACTAAATTCGCGCCCGGCTCCGGATCCGAGGGAAGTGCTCCGGAACTTAGCAAGCAGCTTCGGAACTCGCCGTGTTGACTCCGGAAATTGCTAAAGGACTCCGGATTTTTGTGAATGGCTCCGGAATTGTGGGTTTTGACTTCGGACCCTCGCAGGAGCAAGATTCCACTCCCGATTTTCGTCCATTTCGGACTTTTTCGTCATTTTAAGATATTTTGACGTTGGGAATTCCTCCAAACTCGTATTTTTTATATCTTAGACCCCTTAAACCCCTATTTTATACCAAAATTGATTATTTTAAATAATACCCAAAATTTTTAAAGGGATTCTAAGAAGATAAGGGTTGACTCTATGATGTGACATTTCATCAAATTCCAAGATAATCACGGATAAACATGCAATATCCACCAGGTAACCAAGCACACCTTATCATTCCCTTATCCTCTTTGGGAGTAAAATCATTCTTTATTTCCACCAAAAACTGTGAACTCCTAAGATGCTCCCAAGTGCATTCGAGTTTCAATCTGATTTCTTTCAAAGAAATTTCCAAAATTCTTGTAAGTATCTCCTAATTTGCTAAGTGATCCTTCACATTATTCTGTTAATATCACCATATTTACACATAAAATTATGTGTTAATATTCTTAGGACCTCTAAAGTGTTGAAACTTGGAAACTCCTCAACATCTCTTCAAATCACCCACAAAACTAACTCAAGGTGAGCTTCATACCCCTACTTTTTCGAGATTTCTATTGTTTTTGGGGGAGAATACAAGTCAAAGTCTTGTGTAAATCATGATCTATTTGCTTTTTTTTTTCTTTTTTTTGTATACATGTCATCTTACATGTGCTTAAGTATGAAAACCCTTATAAATAGTCCAAAAACTAGAGATTTTGGTTAAGTCTCAAGAGTTTGGATTATATCTCAAAAATCACGTTTGGAATCAAGAACTAGTATGTTACCAAGTATAAGTCACAGATTTTTATAACAACAACTATAATTTTATCTAGAAAAATATACGAAAACAAAGTTTTCATGACAAAAATATTTGCATGTCATAAACTGCTGTCGTAAAACCTTCAGGAACATAAGTAACGTCCTATATGTCATAAAACAGAAAATACGTGTCATAACCTGCGGTCATAAATTTACACAAATTATAACTTGACACTTTTTCTCTTGACTAATATGGGCCCGAGCCGACAATTTATAGAAAGGAAACACCATTTTTGTCAATTCCGATAATGTTGGGTCATTTCGATAAACGTTCAAAATGGCTTATTTTTCAATAAACGAAACGGAACGAACACGAGCACCCAGTTAACAAGCACAATAAACGATATGGAACGAGAAGGATATTTCTATTCAATGAGTACGAACTTCATTATTTATCTAACAAATAATGGATCTCAATCGATTGCTCAAAAGGTTGTTAATATTCTAGTCAGACAAATCTCAAAAGTACCTAAATATAAAAATATTAGTGTACGTCTAAAGTCCTGTAAGGAGTTATAGCCAGAGTCTCAAGGAGGGAGAGCGGGAATTTGTGTATAGATCTATACGGGGTTGACACCCCACACCTTCGTTGTTCGATACAACTAGACCGGCCAGTCTAGGGTAACAAATTTCTTTATCAAAACGAGGGCGCCTGAGAAATGCCAAAACAGGCTTCCGTCATATTAGTATGGTTATAACGACTCACTAGAATATGTTATGTTATCTAGAAATTTATTCAAGGAAAAACTTCATAAATAAATTTTGGCACGTTGTGTTGACTGTCCTACACATGATAAGTGATGGTCCGCATTTGTTGTGTTGACTGTCCTTTTTCATTGCATAGAATGTCCACAATTGCCATGTTGATTCTTTCACCTAACAAGTATGGAGTCCTAATACTGCTATTTTACAAATCAGAAAACGTAGGACTTTATGGAAAATGTTTGTAAACGATTTTTGAAAACGATAAACTAACACACACATATGCAAGTTTACACAGTTGGAAACAGAACTTACGAATATTTTATAGCAGAAAATATAGGATTTTCTGGAGAAAACGATTTTATACGATTTCGATAACGATAAACTAGAACGCACACTCAATTTTACTCGATAAGAAAAACAAGATTTACAACTATATTCTCTTTTGAAAATAGGGGATTTTATGGAAATGGTTGACTATTACTACACAAAAGAACTATACTCGAACACAGCTCGCCTTTACAAATTACACTACTTTTCATAATCACTCCTTATAAGGATGAACAAAAGTAACGACATGCACACATATATCCATGATTTTCAAAGCAAGGCTTCAAACGGTTTCATAGAAAATATCGGATTTTCTGAAAGTACAATGAGAACGATTCTAAACAAGTGTAAAACTATCTTATACAAAAATGCTTATGAACTCACCAACTTTTTAGTTGACGCTTTTCAAAACGACTTGTATTCTCAGGGATCTAGTAAGCAGGTAACAAGGGACGCGGATGCAGGACTATTTAGCTGTAGTTTGGAATTTTCTTGTTATGTCTCTTTTGTGTAATTCGAAGGACAAATACAATATGTAAACAATGTAAGTTTGTTATCTTAATGTATGATGTTTGGATTGCTCTGTTTCATTTATATTCAGTTGTAATGGTACTACACAATGTAGTCACCCGCCTCCGGACGTTTCAGCCGTCTGGTCCGGGGGTGTGACAGAAGTACTCATGAGAGGAGTACTATGACTTCTGAAACCTCCCGAAATTTCTGTCCTGTAAAGTCGAACACAACAACCAAAGGTCAAATTTATAGATTTCTAAGCCTAATATAAGTCGTGGGATATCCATTTGCCATTGGTCGAGTTCTCTTACAACAACAACTATCACACTAGCTTCAAGGCTGTGTCGTTTGAGGCCTTCCCGTAAGTGCAGATCCCCTTTGTGCTGGGCCGAGGTGGGTGACACGCAGTTGGCTAGAGGTCAATTCCCTGAATTCACTTGGGAGCGAGAAGATTCAATGCAACATAAGTACCCTCATCTGTTTCCGAGTCCATGATTTGTATTCTATGTTAGAATTTCGGGACGAATTTCCCTCTATCGGGGGGATGATGTAACAACCCAAAACGTTTTCCGTTAACGTTAGCCCGATTCCATTAAATAAATTTTGAATTTTTATTTAGTTCCATCAAATTCCTATGGTTGGGAAAATCATTTAAGTCATATAATTGAAATTTTTATATATGAGTCGGAACCAAAATCGCGCGAAAACCCGAGTTACTTCGAAAATTAACGAAAATCGGCCTGACTGGTGTACACGGCCGTGAACCCGATGACGGCCGTAAACCTGTTCACGGTTGGTGGAACCCCACCACCGACCATACACCCAGCCTATAAATATGTACTCCTACCCCTCATTTACATTTTTCTGGCCGAAAACGTTCTCTCTCTAACCTCTCAACCGCAAACACAAAAACACCCTCCTTCCTTCCGAAAATCATCAAGAATCACCTTTGGGTGTGTTGTTGCGGAGCATCTAAAACGCGTTTTCCATCAAATCCAGTATTGTTGTGCTTGAGTACACGGCCGCAAACCCTTCAAATCTTCAAATCTTCAAATCTTCAAAGGCCGAAATCAGTTCACGGCCGTGAACCCTTCAAACCTTCGTATTTTCTTCAAGAACACTGATCACGGCCATAAACCATTCAAGGGCAGTTCACGGCCGAGAAAAGTTCACGGCCGTAATCCCTTTCACGGCCGCAATCAGCCCTATGTCGTGAATCTTGGCTGCAAACCCACTTTTTCCACTTCGATCGAGTCTCGGTACAATTAACCAAAAAAAGTGTTTTTCAAACACTATAATTAATGATTTTGCTAATAATATGCGTATATGTATTTAATTATTATTAGGATTCCGTTAAGTGCCGCGTATATCAACTCGAGGGTCTTCGTTTCGAGTCTCGTTGTCCGACACATTCACGCAACCAACTGTGAGTTCATACGCCTACGCTTTTATTATTTTCACGTTTTTAGGGGGAGAATACAAGTCAAACACAAATGGTTTTTGTGAACTTTATGCACAGAATTTCAACAGGACTAAAACTTATACAATTGATACAACCAAAAGATCACCACACTTTATAAAAATACGTAGGTATCTTATCCCTTTTGTAATATGCTGAGCATAAGGGAAGTTTTCAACTCACAATTATAATTGCATAGTTTTCAGAACAATACACAAACCGAGTACTTAATACACATGCAAACTATAATTGGTATAGTTTGGGATTCAATTCAATCGCTTTACAAGTCCAAGAACCGTACATAATACAAACATATAAACTATAATAAGTGTATAGTTTAGGGAACGAAAGTATCTGTTTTTAAACTTATCTGTTATTTATAAAAAGGGTTTTCGTATTATTACTTGTAAAGTCGTTAATCTAGTTTGAGAGACACGTATTTGGGTACTTACATATGTACTAGTGGAAGACTACCCTTATGAACCAGAGTCTCCTTGAGGGAGAGCGTGAGTTTGTGTATAGATCTATACGGGACTGACAATCCCGCACCTTGTTGTTAGCTACAGTAGGACCGACAGGTCTACGGGTGACAAAGTCATAAAGGATATTGGCGTCCGATTCACGTCGTATCAGTTAGTATGGTCATAAAACTCGCAAGTAGATAGCAACGATATATTTACGTAGTAATATACTTTTCATGAACAATGCTTTAATAATATAAGTATGGAAATTACTTGTATTCTTCAATTATGGACCAATTAAAGCGACAACATACATTCAGGGGGAAAATATAGGATTTTCCCGGACAAACATTTGTATTTTTTTTACAAACAAACAGACTGTCATTCAACCATCGAATATTCATTGGTAATTCTATAATCCCATAGTTTATACATCCGGGTCACGTATGAAGAATATCCGATAGACTATGCAATGTGTGGTTTCCGCTCCATCCCCTTTTCCTTGTTTGGTTGTGGGTTTAGGGCAGATCCATACAATTAACTATCTGTTCGATATTGGTTTACACGTAGCTAGTATGAGTTAAGAGATTATAGAAGAAACTGGTATTATCATACTTATCTTAACTTTCATTATATCAGTAATTATAAGGTTTTCTGAAGAAACATAAAACACTTGTCAACGAACTCATAACCTGTTTTTCTAAATCAAAACGCTTATGAACTCACCAGCTTAAATGCTGATCTACACTTTCAAAATAACTTGTATTCTCAGGAAATCAGTAGACAGGTACTCCTGCAGCTTTTGAAAAGACGGAGCCTTTAGAGTCACGTCTTTATATTTTGCTACTTTTGATGTATATGAATATGAATCAAACAGATGTAAATATGTCACACCCCCGAACCAGACGACGGAAACGTCCGAGGGCTCGCGTGACTTAAATTGAAATATCATCACAATGAATATACATGAAACATAACACATTCATCACCAAACATTACATAGTACAACTGGCATTGTTTACATCAAGTACATGGTTTACATTACATGATCCCAAAATATAAAGTGTTTGGTGATTAGCAACTACAAAAGAAACTTTCAACACACTGAATGCTTCCTTGTCTAACGATTACCTGAGAATACAAGTTATTTTGAAAACGGTCAACATATATAATGTTGGTGAGTTCATAAGTGTGTTTGACATAAAATAGTTTATGCCATTCGTAAAACCCAGAAAATCCGATATTTTCTGTATTGAGACTTTTCTTGAAAATGTTGTGATGATCCTGTAAGTATATGCGTGAATGATTTCAAAACGTGAATAAATGAGAAGTTTTGCATTATAGTTTTCGAAAGTACAAATGAGTAAGATTGGTTTCCCCGGAAAACCCGATGTTTTCCGATAAAAAGTTATGATTGTTTTGCATTATTGTATTGTCACATCGAATGAATATGATTTCGCTTAATTACTTAAATGATATCGGATTTCTACGTGAGTCGTTATAACCATGCATGATAATGACTAGTTCGTCTGTCTTGGCATTCTAATGAACACCGAAATTGATCTTAAGATTTTGTCACCCTAGACTGGTCGAGTCTAACTGTAGCGAACAACTTAGGTGTGGGGGAGTCACCCCCGTATAGATCTATACACAAACTCTCGCTCTCCCTCCAGGAGACTTTGATTACAACTACAGACTACGAGCGACACTTATACGAGCGACACTTATTGGTGTCACCCGTTATTACTCACTTAATCCACATGAATTTGATTAACCTTGATTAATGACCTGATTTTAGTTTACTTGAAGAGAAGGTAAGCCTAATAGACGAGGAGAAGAGGACTACTAGGCCCTACTAATTTCGTATGTTATTTAAGGCTGTCGAGTATACGAAAGGCGCGTTGGCCCATTTCGCATAAGGTTTATTTGGACCTTACTAGTAATGCTAATGGGCCACTGAGGCCCAATAGCATGTAAAAACCATTGATGGTCCATTAAGCATGTAATTGGGTCACAGGAGGCCCAATAACATGTATTATTTATGTTGGGCCCAAAAGTCATGTTAATGAGTCACGAAGGCCCAATAAGCATGATTAGAATCTCTCAAGCCCAACCATTAGAATGTTTACTTGTTTTGTATAGTATTAATGTTGCGAGTTGCTTAATCGATATGTCGTAAAAATCACGAATTTGTTTTATAACGATTCATAGATTTATAAAAATAGTTATTTTTCTATTTAAAACCCATAAGTTATAAGGTTTTGTATATTTTGACCCAATTATTTTATTATGAACATAATTGACCAAAAATATTAGTTTGACCTATTCAGCCCCTTATTTTGGTAAAGTTGGCAATTTTAGTCCTTTTTATAAAAAAATGACATATTAGGTCCTTGAACTATTTTTCTTGACATTTTTGACCCAAACATTTATTTAAATAATGTTTTAAGCCCAAAAGTAAATTTTTGGAAAGTTTCAACCCTTTAGTTAAAAGACTTGCATTTTAATCCACACTTTTCGCAATTTTTACACTTTTTACCCAAAATCCAAAATCTTTGCATTTTCAATCCTTTTTAGCAAATAAGGTCATTTTAACCCCAGAAATAGATTTATTTACTTTTCTACCCACTGTTTTGAGAAATTTACCATTTTAGCCCCCTTAAAACCATATTTTTCACAACTTTGGTCCTGTGGGTCGAAAAGCCCAAAATTTTAGCCCAATAGGCTACAAATTTCATTTTTAGTCCTTTGAAAAAGATAATGTTCATAGAAACTTCCATTTTAACTGTTTTGACATTTTGAGCCTTATAAAAACCATAAATGACAACTTTTTCCCAAACTTTTGTTTATTTGACAAAAATAGTCCAATAATGAGTTTTATGTTGTAGTGTGTTATTTTAAAGCTTGTATAGTAGTTTATCTTGACATGTTAAGTGAAATATGACGTAGATCACATATTTTTCCTTCTTGAACTATAGATCTCGAAATATCTTTCAGTTTTAGCACATATTTACCACAAAAACACAAGAAATCACACATAACATACAAATACACATAGATCTTCACATTTTACTTGTATTCTCCCCCATAAATCATATGAAAACCGAAAATAGAGGGGTATGAACTCACCTTGCTTTGGTGTTCACGGTTTTGAAGAAGAAAGGATGAAAATGATGAGATCTTTCGGCCTAACAAGCTTCTTGGGTGGATCTCGAACTTAGTATGTTTCTAGGAGCATGATCATGAGTTTAAGGTGGTAAGAAGAGTGAATGAGTGTAGAAAGGAAATATGTTTGCAAGATCTTACCACCAGAGTGTAGCTTGGAGTGATTTTTGGGATGAAATCTCCTTGAGTTGCTTCTAATTCTCGAAAAGTCTTGATGAGAGGGAAGGGATGTTCTTGAATGTTTTACTTAGAGAGAGTATGAAATGGTTTGTGTGTGTGTGTGTTGATTCTCGGCTGCAAGTATTAAGAAGAAGAAGAGAGAGAGTTGAGGTGACCATTATAGATGCATGTTGGTCCATGCATGGAAGTATGAAGTGTAATAGTGAGGTGGCAACCTTAAAAGTCAACTCTTTCCCCTTTTTTTGTAGTTGGGCCGAGAGGGAGAAAGGAAGGGAAAGACTTGGGCCTTTTGTGCTTGAGTCCATAATATGAGGCCCAATTTGATAATTTTCGGCCCAAATTTAGCATAAAGGAATGGATTTGAATTCATTAAAGCTATTTGGATTTGTTATGGTCCAATAAGGCCCATTAAAAATAAACTAGTCCATTTTAGGCTTATAAGGCCCAAAAAGGTTAAGTCTCATGAGAGTGGGTCCAATGAGAGTCCATTTAAGAGTTCAAAGCCCAAAATAGTCACATTGGAAATTTATTGGCCCATTAGGCCCAATAAGGAAATCCTAGTCCATAATGGACTCAAACCGGGATTTTTAGGGTTTCCAATCTTTTGTTGACTATTTGAAGTGTTGTATAGAGTGTTTGATGGAATTTTGTTGTCATTGATTAAGCATCATACATTGCTTTCAAGTTTTAGTTACAATGTTATCATTGTTTAATGTTTACAAAAGCATTAGAATTCCTAGTTGTGACATCATCCCCTCGTTAGAGGGAATTTCGTCCCGAAATTCTTTTCGAAGCTAGATTTGAGAATGCGAGAATAGGTGAGGGTACTTTTGCTTCATCTGGTCTTCGCGTTCCCATGTGAATTCCGGTCCACGTTTCACATTCCACCGAACCTTCACTATTGGAATGCGGCTTTGCTTAGTACGCTTCACCTCCCTGTCCATGATTTCAACTGGTTCCTCGATGAACAGGAGATTCTCGTTGATTTCGATTTCTTCTAACGGGATGACGAGAGTTTCGTCGGATAAGCACTTCTTCAAATTGGAAACATGGAACACGGGGTGTACACTGCTGAGTTCGGCAGGTAACTGCAGTCTATAAGCCACTGGACCAATTCGGGCAAGAATCTCGAATGGTCCAATGTACCGTGGGTTTAGTTTTCCCCGTTTCTAGAAACGGATCACCCCTTTCCAGGGAGAGACTTTTAACAACACCCGATCCCCGACTTGAAATTCCAAGGGCTTTCGCCGTTTATCAGCGTAGCTCTTCTGTCGGTCGCGTGATGCTTGAAGTCGAGATTTGATTTGAACTATTTTCTCTGTCGTTTCGCGTATGATTTCTGGTCCTGTTAATTCATTGTTTGGTGTCTGCCCTCTTGCCAGCTGAGTGTCGCCTACCTCAGTCCAACACAACGGTGATCTACATTTACGACCATATAATGCTTCGAAAGGAGCAACTTTGATGCTTGTGTGATAACTGTTGTTGTACGAAAACTCAATTAAAGGTAAGTGGGTATCCCACGACCTTCCAAGTCTATCACACATGCTCGTAGCATATCCTCAAGCGTTTGAATGGTTCGCTCACTTTGACCATCCGTCTGTGGGTGGTAAGCAGTGCTCATGTCGAGTTGTGTCCCCATAGCCTTCTGTAGCGATTGCCAAAAGCGTGAAGTGAACCTACTATCTCGATCTGAGATGATAGATATTGGTACTCCATGGAGTCTCACAATTTCCTTGATGTAGATTCTTGTTAGTCGCTCTATCTTGTATGACTCCTTTATTGGCAGGAAATGGGCGGATTTTGTCAACTTGTCGACTATTACCCATATGGTATCCAATCCATCTGTTGTCTTGGGTAATTTGGTCACAAAGTCCATAGTAATCCTTTCCCATTTCCACTCGGGTATTACCGACTGTTGTAATAGTACCGAGGGCTTTTGATACTCTACCTTCACTTTCGCACAAGTGAGGCACTTGCTAACATAAGTGGCAATCTCTGCCTTCATGTTAGGCCACCAATAGCATTGCTTGACATCCAGGTACATTTTATCTGACCCTGGATGGATGGAGTATCGTGTCTTATGAGCTTCATTCATGACTACTTCTCTGAATCCCCCAAGTTTAGGGACCCATATTCGGTTCATGAAATAATATGTTCCGTCCTCCTTGACTTCGAAGTTCTTTTCCATTCCACGTAACGCTTCGCTCGTTCTGTTTTCTGTCTTCATGGCGTCGAACTGGGCTGCTTTGATTTGTGAGGACAGATAGATTTGGATGGTTATTGAAAGAGTCTTCACACGACGATTTGAGTATTCTTTCCGACTCAAGGCATCAACTACCACGTTAGCCTTGCCTGGGTGGTACTTGATTTCGCACTCGTAATCATTTAGCAGCTCAACCCATCTTCACTGCCTCATGTTTAACTCCTTTTGATTTAAAATGTGCTGGAGACTCTTGTGGTCGGTGAAAATGGTGCACTTGGTACCATAAAGGTAGTGCCTCCAAATTTTCAAGGCGAAGACCACAACTCCCAATTCGAGATCATGGATGGTATAATTCACCTCATGTGTATTTAGTTGTCGGGATGCATAAGCTATCACCTTCGCTGCATGAGTACATAGCCTAAACCCTGATTCGAAGCATCGCAGTAAACTACGAAGTCCTCTGTTCCCTCTGGTAGTGATAGTACTGGTGCACTACAGAGAGCTCGCTTCAGAGTTCGGAAGGCAACTTCCTGCTTTTCTGTCCATTCAAATGACACGCCCTTTGTGTAAGCATGGTAAGTGGCTTGGCTGTTTTGGAGAAGTTCTGAATGAATCTCCTGTAATAGCCTGCGAGACCTAAAAATTGACGAATTCCTGTGGGTGTCGCTGGGACTGCCCATCCTTCAATGTCTTTGATCTTAGAAGGGTCCACATGTATCCCTTCTTGGCTGACAACATGACCTAAAAAGTTTACGCTACGGAGCCAGAACTCACATTTAGAGAGTTTTGTGTATAACTTTTCGGTTCGTAGGGTTTCCAAGATTTGTCGGAGATGTCGGCCATGCTCCTCTTCGCTTCGAGAATAGACTAGAATATCGTCGATGAAAACAATGACAAAATTGTCGAGGAATGGTCGGCAGACTCGATTCATCAGGTCCATGAATGCGGCAGGGGCATTCGTTAGACCGAAGGGCATTACAACGAATTCATAATGTCCATAGCGGGTTCGGAAAGCGGTTTTGGGAATATCCTCTTCCCCGACCTTGAGCTGGTGGTAGCCGGACCGCAGATCTATCTTAGAGAAGAAATTTGCTCCCTGGAGCTGGTCGAACAGATCGTCGATTCGTGGAAGTGGGTAGCGATTTTTGATAGTGAGCTTATTCAGCTCTCTATAATCGATACACATCCTAAAGGGTCCATCCTTCTTCTTAACAAAAAGGATCGGAGCTCCCCAGGGTGAGAAGCTAGGTCGGATGAATCCTTTACTCAAGAGCTCGCTGAGTTGGCTTGACAGTTCTAGCATCTCCGCAGGAGCCAACCTATAGGGTGATTTGGCAATGGGCGTAGCTCCCGGTACCAGGTCAATTCGGAACTCGACTTGTCTGTCTGGGGGTATCCTCGGAAGATCTTCGGGAAAGATGTCCGGGAAGTCGCAAGCCACTGGGATGTCTCGAATATTGACCTCTTCCTTGGACTTATCCACTATGTGTGACAGAAACGCCAAGTCCTTCGTTTGAAGATACTTTTGTGCCTTAATGCACGAGATAAGAGGAAGGTTCGTACTGGGTTTGTCTCCGTATATAATTAGGGTTTCATGATTAGGGAGATGAAGGCGAACGGCCTTCTCGCGACACATAATTTCGGCATGATGGGGGCTTAACCAGTCCATGCCGATAATCACATCAAAACTCCTAATAGTTACATGCATCAAGTTTATTTGAAAGGTATGCTGATTTAAAGTTAGGGTACATCCTACATAGATTTCCCCGGCTGATTCTGTTTTCCCATTAGCCATTTCCACCGTAAAGGTTTCATTAAGCTTTTGGGGTTGTTGTTTTAGAAAGTGTTTGAATTTGTTACTCACAAAGCTTCGATCTGCCCCGGTATCAAACAGGATGCATGCATATGAGTGGTTAAGGAGGAATGTACCGGTGACGACAGCGGGATCCTGAACCGCTTCTCCTTGTCCCATAATCAGCACTCTTCCTATTGCTCCTGTCGCATGGGTGTTTGCATTGGGACAATTCCGCCTGAAATGTCCGGTCTTCCAGCACCCATAACAGGTATAACTGGCTCCATCCTTTGTGTTGTTGTTGTTGTTGTTGTTGTTGGGCATCTGGTTTTTGTGGAAGCTGGGTCCTACAATACTTTGCTGTATGGCCCTTCCGGTTGCATCTTGTGCACATCATCTCTCTGCATTCCCCGTGGTGATGGTAGTTACATTTGTTACACCTGGGAAGATTCCCTGTGTACTGTTTCGGAGTATTCGGCGTGGATGAGGCTGGAGCCTGTGGTGCTGTGATAGCTTGGGTTGCTGCATGGACAGTCACTGTCTGTTTCTTCTTAGATGATTTTGAGTTATGTTTTCCTCTTCTCTTGTTGTTCTTCCCTTTCTTATTCTCTTCTTCCTTCTTAACATCCGCTTCCACAATCTTAACACTCTTCTTGCTGCCATGATCATACAGTTTCTTGGCCAATCTTTTGGTGCTATCAAACATCTCAGGGTTTGCCGCAATGACGTTCCCTTAGATAGGTGCAGTCAATCCCCAGATGAACCTCTCAATCTTTTTCCCTTCTGAGGTGATCATACCCGGACATAGAAGGGATAACTCGCTAAACCTGGATATGTATGCTTCGATGTTGGAGTTCTGAACTGTCAAGTTCCACAATTCTTGTTCCATCTTTTGTATCTCGCCTCTAGGGCAGTACTCTGCCAACATCATTTCCTTCAGTTCTTCCCAGGGCATCACGTTTGCCACTGGAAGGGTTATGGCTTCGATGTGACCGTTCCACCATGAAAGAGCTTGATCAACAAAGGTACATGCTGTGAACTTGACCTTGCACCCATCTGGACACCCGCAAATTTCAAAGACGGATTCAATTTTCTCAATCCACCTCTTTAGGGCTATGACACCTCCCGTTCCATTAAAGGTTCGTGGCTTGGCGTTGGTAAAGTCTTTGTAAGAGCATGTTTTGGTAGTTCCTTGATTTATTCCATTGTTTGAACTTCCAGCTCCCTGCCCGTTTCCTCCGCCATTGTTCCCTTGGTGGATCTGCGCCATGGCTGCTGTGACTGCAGCAGATACAGCGGCTTGAAACGCAGCTGAGTTGACTTCCGGTGGTGTCGGTGGTTGGTTATTTCCGCGGTTTGGTCTCTGAGGCATCTTGCTGTTACGGAACAGAAAGATGTTGAGTATGTATTGTTTTTAAGTTGAGAATTTCGTGAATAGATTTTTGTATCTAATTGTTCCCATATATTCACACCAAACAATAATAGTATAAAACACATAGCAGGTCACAACATCACCATGAAACACATAATATTTTTCATTAATAATATCCGTACTTTGATACATGAAAATTTGCTCGAAAGAGCATACATAAAGTTCGGCAGCATAACGACTCTATGAGTAGTGTAATCACTTAAACATGGAGTCGGTAGTACATAATATAGCGAACATAAGAGAACATAGCACTAGTAGGGAAGTCTACTGGTCCAAAGTGCTCTGAGATGCGTCGGGTGGTGGGGCTGATGATGTGGATGCGCCCTGAAGACGCGCCACCTGATTCAGTTGCTCGGCCGTGTCCTAGGCCAGGTCGCCAGTGTTCTGTAATCGTCTCACCATGACAGGAAGTGCTCGGTCAGCCGATCCTCCCTCCCTCAAGTCATAGAACTGGCGAGCTATGCCAAACGGGGGTCGCTGTCCCTGTTGTCTGCTCCACCTCCAAATGTCGATACCCCAGGGAGGGGTAGGGCCGTTACGGTCCATCCGGTGGGCTGGCACCCTCACTGGGTATGGGGGGTTGATGACTACAGACTCAGTGTCCGAATCATCGATGTTGTCGCCACCCGACTCGTCCTCTTCAATGTCTGCCACAGGTTCTGCAGGTCCCTCTTCGACTTCCTCTTCCGGTTCCTCTTCTTCCATGGGATCCTCTTCAGGCTCCTCGTCGGACTCCTCTAGCCATCCGTTATTCCCCTGATTGGGGAAATACGGATCTCCAGGGAGATGGAACCCAGCCATACTGTCTGCAAAGGGGGGGGGGGGGTATATCAATAAACTATTATTAATCCTAAAATATTTTTAGTTGTTATTGTTGGATTAGGTGTCTAAGCCCATAACTATTATTGGTATGTATTCGACCCGAGAGTAGCATGGTCCATTTGGGTTGCATATCATCAGGACAATTTGTTAGGATGGACTTTTGAGAGAAGGTTATTTATGGTTTATTAATATATTATAAGTAATAATATATTAATATGAAATCATATGTTTTAATTAGTAGTGATCAAGAATTAATTTGGAATTAATTTAGTGGTCGAAAGAGACTAATTAAATCTATGGGGACTAATTATGATAATTAGTTATATTTATATGTGTTGGGCTTATGATCCATGTTGGACCAAGTTTATGTATGGATACATAAAGAGTTGGGCCACATGAACCATGGATCATAAAACCCATGGGTATGGATTTGGGTTATATCCATGACCCTAGAAATCCCACATATAAATAGATACTTCATTGCCCAAAATCGCCACTTGTATCTTTTTAGAGTTCATGGTGTCTTTTGTGTGCATGGAATTCTCTCTCAAGTTCATCCTTTGTCCATGGTGTGTTGTGATTCCATTTGAGGCTTCCACACTATTGGGGCTAAGCTCTTTAAGGCCAAATACACCAAGAATTCAAGCTCCATCAAAAGGTATGTCATGCTAACTAGTATATTATAATTTTATGTTAAATGCATGCTAGTTGTAAGATTAATACCTTGGAAACCATTTGCATATATAATTAGTGAAAACATAGATCCAAGGTATTTAGGGTTGTATGTGCACCATAGGATGTTGTAGTATACCAAAACCCAACAGTTATAAAAATTGGGTTGATGAATTCCTCTTGTTTAACAATAGGGTATGCCCTAGGTTTACTGATCATCACGATCGTTCCAGGGCATGTGATAGTTGTATTACGAAGAAATGTAGTTGATCAGGCTACATTCATTCCTAATACAACTGTGAACAATCCTGGCTTAACCGAGATGTCAGGTTCTCCCAATCGTCTTATTCGATTTGTTATTATGTTCATTTTTCTAAGTCGCACAAATAAGAGTGTTTATTAGCACATTTTGGTTGTTTTGTTCAGAGTTATTTAGTCCCTTGCTGGGTTTATAGTTGCATATCAATGTGTGGTTAGATATGCCAGTTCACTATAAACAAAGCTCTGATACCAACCTGTCACACCCCCGAACCAGACGACGGAAACGTCCGAGGGCTCGCGTGACTTAAATTGAAATATCATCACAATGAATATACATGAAACATAACACATTCATCACCAAACATTACATAGTACAACTGGCATTGTTTACATCAAGTACATGGTTTACATTACATGATCCCAAAATATAAAGTGTTTGGTGATTAGCAACTACAAAAGAAACTTTCAACACACTGGATGCTTCCTTGTCTAACGATTACCTGAGAATACAAGTTATTTTGAAAACGGTCAACATATATAATGTTGGTGAGTTCATAAGTGTGTTTGACATAAAATAGTTTATGTCATTCGTAAAACCCAGAAAATCCAATATTTTATGTATTAAGACTTTTCTTGAAAATGTTGTGATGATCCTGTAAGTATATGCGTGAATGATTTCAAAACGTGAATAAATGAGAAGTTTTGCATTATAGTTTTTGAAAGTACAAATGAGTAAGATTGGTTTCCCCGGAAAACCCGATGTTTTCCGATAAAAAGTTATGATTGTTTTGCACTATTGTATCGTCACATCGAATGAATATGATTTCCCTTGATTACTTAAATGATATCGGATTTCTACGTGAGTCGTTATAACCATGCATGATAATGACTAGTTCGTCTGTCTTGGCATTCTAATGAACACCGAAATTGATCTTAAGATTTTGTCACCCTAGACTGGCCGAGTCTAACTGTAGCGAACAACTTAGGTGTGGGGGAGTCACCCCCGTATAGATCTATACACAAACTCTCGCTCTCCCTCCAGGAGACTTTGATTACAACTACAGACTACGAACAACACTTATTGGTGTCACCCGTTATTACTCACTTAATCCACATGAATTTGATTAACCTTGATTAATGACCTGATTTTAGTTTACTTGAAGAGAAGGTAAGCCTAATAGACGAGGAGAAGAGGACTACTAGGCCCTACTAATTTCGTATGTTATTTAAGGCTGTCGAGTATACGAAAGGCGCGTTGGCCCATTTCGCATAAGGTTTATTTGGACCTTACTAGTAATGCTAATGGGCCACTGAGGCCCAATAGCATGTAAAAACCATTGATGGTCCATTAAGCATGTAATTGGGTCACAGGAGGCCCAATAACATGTATTATTTATGTTGGGCCCAAAAGTCATGTTAATGAGTCACGAAGGCCCAATAAGCATGATTAGAATCTCTCAAGCCCAACCATTAGAATGTTTACTTGTTTTGTATAGTATTAATGTTGCGAGTTGCTTAATCGATATGTCGTAAAAATCACGAATTTGTTTTATAACGATTCATAGATTTATAAAAATAGTTATTTTTCTATTTAAAACCCATAAGTTATAAGGTTTTGTATATTTTGACCCAATTATTTTATTATGAACATAATTGACCAAAAATATTAGTTTGACCTACTCAGCCCCTTCTTTTGGTAAAGTTGGCAATTTTAGTCCTTTTTATAAAAAAATGACATATTAGGTCCTTGAACTATTTTTCTTGACATTTTTGACCCAAACATTTATTTAAATAATGTTTTAAGCCCAAAAGTAAATTTTTGGAAAGTTTCAACCCTTTAGTTAAAAGACTTGCATTTTAATCCACACTTTTCGCAATTTTTACACTTTTTACCCAAAATCCAAAATCTTTGCATTTTCAATCCTTTTTAGCAAATAAGGTCAGTTTAACCCCAGAAATAGATTTATTTACTTTTCTACCCACTGTTTTGAGAAATTTACCATTTTAGCCCCCTTAAAACCATATTTTTCACAACTTTGGTCCTGTGGGTCGAAAAGCCCAAAATTTTAGCCCAATAGGCTACAAATTTCATTTTTAGTCCTTTGAAAAACATAATGTTCATAGAAACTTCCATTTTAACTGTTTTGACATTTTGAGCCTTGTAAAAACCGTAAATGACAACTTTTTTCCAAACTTTTGTTTATTTGACAAAAATAGTCCAATAATGAGTTTTATGTTGTAGTGTGTTATTTTAAAGCTTGTATAGTAGTTTATCTTGACATGTTAAGTGAAATATGACGTAGATCACATATTTTTCCTTCTTGAACTATAGATCTCGAAATATCTTTCAGTTTTAGCACATATTTACCACAAAAACACAAGAAATCACACATAACATACAAATACACATAGATCTTCACATTTTACTTGTATTCTCCCCCATAAATCATATGAAAACCGAAAATAGAGGGGTATGAACTCACCTTGCTTTGGTGTTCACGGTTTTGAAGAAGAAAGGATGAAAATGATGAGATCTTTCGGCCTAACAAGCTTCTTGGGTGGATCTCGAACTTAGTATGTTTCTAGGAGCATGATCATGAGTTTAAGGTGGTAAGAAGAGTGAATGAGTGTAGAAAGGAAATATGTTTGCAAGATCTTACCACCAGAGTGTAGCTTGGAGTGATTTTTGGGATGAAATCTCCTTGAATTGCTTCTAATTCTCGAAAAGTCTTGATGAGAGGGAAGGGATGTTCTTGAATGTTTTACTTAGAGAGAGTATGAAATGGTTTGTGTGTGTGTGTGTTGATTCTCGGCTGCAAGTATTAAGAAGAAGAAGAGAGAGAGTTGAGGTGACCATTATAGATGCATGTTGGTCCATGCATGGAAGTATGAAGTGTAATAGTGAGGTGGCAACCTTAAAAGTCAACTCTTTCCCCTTTTTTTGTAGTTGGGCCGAGAGGGAGAAAGGAAGGGAAAGACTTGGGCCTTTTGTGCTTGAGTCCATAATATGAGGCCCAATTTGATAATTTTCGGCCCAAATTTAGCATAAAGGAATGGATTTGAATTCATTAAAGCTATTTGGATTTGTTATGGCCCAATAAGGCCCATTAAAAATAAACTAGTCCATTTTAGGCTTATAAGGCCCAAAAAGGTTAAGTCTCATGAGAGTGGGTCCAATGAGAGTCCATTTAAGAGTTCAAAGCCCAAAATAGTCACATTGGAAATTTATTGGCCCATTAGGCCCAATAAGGAAATCCTAGTCCATAATGGACTCAAATCGGGATTTTTAGGGTTTCCAATCTTTTGTTGACTATTTGAAGTGTTGTATAGAGTGTTTGATGGAATTTTGTTGTCATTGATTAAGCATCATACATTGCTTTCAAGTTTTAGTTACAATGTTATCATTGTTTAATGTTTACAAAAGCATTAGAATTCCTAGTTGTGACATCATCCCCTCGTTAGAGGGAATTTCGTCCCGAAATTCTTTTCGAAGCTAGATTTGAGAATGCGAGAATAGGTGAGGGTACTTTTGCTTCATCTGGTCTTCGCGTTCCCATGTGAATTCCGGTCCACGTTTCACATTCCACCGAACCTTCACTATTGGAATGCGGCTTTGCTTAGTACGCTTCACCTCCCTGTCCATGATTTCAACTGGTTCCTCGATGAACAGGAGATTCTCGTTGATTTCGATTTCTTCTAACGGGATGACGAGAGTTTCGTCGGATAAGCACTTCTTCAAATTGGAAACATGGAACACGGGGTGTACACTGCTGAGTTCGGCAGGTAACTGCAGTCTATAAGCCACTGGACCAATTCGGGCAAGAATCTCGAATGGTCCAATGTACCGTGGGTTTAGTTTTCCCCGTTTCTAGAAACGGATCACCCCTTTCCAGGGAGAGACTTTTAACAACACCCGATCCCCGACTTGAAATTCCAAGGGCTTTCGCCGTTTATCAGCGTAGCTCTTCTGTCGGTCGCGTGATGCTTGAAGTCGAGATTTGATTTGAACTATTTTCTCTGTCGTTTCGCGTATGATTTCTGGTCCTGTTAATTCATTGTTTGGTGTCTGCCCTCTTGCCAGCTGAGTGTCGTCTACCTCAGTCCAACACAACGGTGATCTACATTTACGACCATATAATGCTTCGAAAGGAGCAACTTTGATGCTTGTGTGATAACTGTTGTTGTACGAAAACTCAATTAAAGGTAAGTGGGTATCCCACGACCTTCCAAGTCTATCACACATGCTCGTAGCATATCCTCAAGCGTTTGAATGGTTCGCTCACTTTGACCATCCGTCTGTGGGTGGTAAGCAGTGCTCATGTCGAGTTGTGTCCCCATAGCCTTCTGTAGCGATTGCCAAAAGCGTGAAGTGAACCTACTATCTCGATCTGAGATGATAGATATTGGTACTCCATGGAGTCTCACAATTTCCTTGATGTAGATTCTTGTTAGTCGCTCTATCTTGTATGACTCCTTTATTGGCAGGAAATGGGCGGATTTTGTCAACCTGTCGACTATTACCCATATGGTATCCAATCCATCTGTTGTCTTGGGTAATTTGGTCACAAAGTCCATAGTAATCCTTTCCCATTTCCACTCGGGTATTACCGACTGTTGTAATAGTACCGAGGGCTTTTGATACTCTACCTTCACTTTCGCACAAGTGAGGCACTTGCTAACATAAGTGGCAATCTCTGCCTTCATGTTAGGCCACCAATAGCATTGCTTGACATCCAGGTACATTTTATCTGACCCTGGATGGATGGAGTATCGTGTCTTATGAGCTTCATTCATGACTACTTCTCTGAATCCCCCAAGTTTAGGGACCCATATTCGGTTCATGAAATAATATGTTCCGTCCTCCTTGACTTCGAAGTTCTTTTCCATTCCACGTAACGCTTCGCTCGTTCTGTTTTCTGTCTTCATGGCGTCGAACTGGGCTGCTTTGATTTGTGAGGACAGATAGATTTGGATGGTTATTGAAAGAGTCTTCACACGACGATTTGAGTATTCTTTCCGACTCAAGGCATCAACTACCACGTTAGCCTTGCCTGGGTGGTACTTGATTTCGCACTCGTAATCGTTTAGCAGCTCAACCCATCTTCACTGCCTCATGTTTAACTCCTTTTGATTTAAAATGTGCTGGAGACTCTTGTGGTCGGTGAAAATGGTGCACTTGGTACCATAAAGGTAGTGCCTCCAAATTTTCAAGGCGAAGACCACAACTCCCAATTCGAGATCATGGATGGTATAATTCACCTCATGTGTATTTAGTTGTCGGGATGCATAAGCTATCACCTTCGCTGCATGAGTACATAGCCTAAACCCTGATTCGAAGCATCGCAGTAAACTACAAAGTCCTCTGTTCCCTCTGGTAGTGATAGTACTGGTGCACTACAGAGAGCTCGCTTCAGAGTTCGGAAGGCAACTTCCTGCTTTTCTGTCCATTCAAATGGCACGCCCTTTGTGTAAGCATGGTAAGTGGCTTGGCTGTTTTGGAGAAGTTCTGAATGAATCTCCTGTAATAGCCTGCGAGACCTAAAAATTGACGAATTCCTGTGGGTGTCGCTGGGACTGCCCATCCTTCAATGTCTTTGATCTTAGAAGGGTCCACATGTATCCCTTCTTGGCTGACAACATGACCTAAAAAGTTTACGCTACGGAGCCAGAACTCACATTTAGAGAGTTTTGTGTATAACTTTTCGGTTCGTAGGGTTTCCAAGATTTGTCGGAGATGTCGGCCATGCTCCTCTTCGCTTCGAGAATAGACTAGAATATCGTCGATGAAAACAATGACAAAATTGTCGAGGAATGGTCGGCAGACTCGATTCATCAGGTCCATGAATGCGGCAGGGGCATTCGTTAGACCGAAGGGCATTACAACGAATTCATAATGTCCATAGCGGGTTCGGAAAGCGGTTTTGGGAATATCCTCTTCCCCGACCTTGAGCTGGTGGTAGCCGGACCGCAGATCTATCTTAGAGAAGAAATTTGCTCCCTGGAGCTGGTCGAACAGATCGTCGATTCGTGGAAGTGGGTAGCGATTTTTGATAGTGAGCTTATTCAGCTCTCTATAATCGATACACATCCTAAAGGGTCCATCCTTCTTCTTAACAAAAAGGATCGGAGCTCCCCAGGGTGAGAAGCTAGGTCGGATGAATCCTTTACTCAAGAGCTCGCTGAGTTGGCTTGACAGTTCTAGCATCTCCGCAGGAGCCAACCTATAGGGTGATTTGGCAATGGGCGTAGCTCCCGGTACCAGGTCAATTCGGAACTCGACTTGTCTGTCTGGGGGTATCCTCGGAAGATCTTCGGGAAAGATGTCCGGGAAGTCGCAAGCCACTGGGATGTCTCGAATATTGACCTCTTCCTTGGACTTATCCACTATGTGTGACAGAAACGCCAAGTCCTTCGTTTGAAGATACTTTTGTGCCTTAATGCACGAGATAAGAGGAAGGTTCGTACTGGGTTTGTCTCCGTATATAATTAGGGTTTCATGATTAGGGAGATGAAGGCGAACGGCCTTCTCGCGACACATAATTTCGGCATGATGGGGGCTTAACCAGTCCATGCCGATAATCACATCAAAACTCCTAATAGTTACATGCATCAAGTTTATTTGAAAGGTATGCTGATTTAAAGTTAGGGTACATCCTACATAGATTTCCCCGGCTGATTCTGTTTTCCCATTAGCCATTTCCACCGTAAAGGTTTCATTAAGCTTTTGGGGTTGTTGTTTTAGAAAGTGTTTGAATTTGTTACTCACAAAGCTTCGATCTGCCCCGGTATCAAACAGGATGCATGCATATGAGTGGTTAAGGAGGAATGTACCGGTGACGACAGCGGGATCCTGAACCGCTTCTCCTTGTCCCATAATCAGCACTCTTCCTATTGCTCCTGTCGCATGGGTGTTTGCATTGGGACAATTCCGCCTGAAATGTCCGGTCTTCCAGCACCCATAACAGGTATAACTGGCTCCATCCTTTGTGTTGTTGTTGTTGTTGTTGTTGTTGGGCATCTGGTTTTTGTGGAAGCTGGGTCCTACAATACTTTGCTGTATGGCCCTTCCGGTTGCATCTTGTGCACATCATCTCTCTGCATTCCCCGTGGTGATGGTAGTTACATTTGTTACACCTGGGAAGATTCCCTGTGTACTGTTTCGGAGTATTCGGCGTGGATGAGGCTGGAGCCTGTGGTGCTGTGATAGCTTGGGTTGCTGCATGGACAGTCACTGTCTGTTTCTTCTTAGATGATTTTGAGTTATGTTTTCCTCTTCTCTTGTTGTTCTTCCCTTTCTTATTCTCTTCTTCCTTCTTAACATCCGCTTCCACAATCTTAACACTCTTCTTGCTGCCATGATCATACAGTTTCTTGGCCAATCTTTTGGTGCTATCAAACATCTCAGGGTTTGCCGCAATGACGTTCCCTTAGATAGGTGCAGTCAATCCCCAGATGAACCTCTCAATCTTTTTCCCTTCTGAGGTGATCATACCCGGACATAGAAGGGATAACTCGCTAAACCTGGATATGTATGCTTCGATGTTGGAGTTCTGAACTGTCAAGTTCCACAATTCTTGTTCCATCTTTTGTATCTCGCCTCTAGGGCAGTACTCTGCCAACATCATTTCCTTCAGTTCTTCCCAGGGCATCACGTTTGCCACTGGAAGGGTTATGGCTTCGATGTGACCGTTCCACCATGAAAGAGCTTGATCAACAAAGGTACATGCTGTGAACTTGACCTTGCACCCATCTGGACACCCGCAAATTTCAAAGACGGATTCAATTTTCTCAATCCACCTCTTTAGGGCTATGACACCTCCCGTTCCATTAAAGGTTCGTGGCTTGGCGTTGGTAAAGTCTTTGTAAGAGCATGTTTTGGTAGTTCCTTGATTTATTCCATTGTTTGAACTTCCAGCTCCCTGCCCGTTTCCTCCGCCATTGTTCCCTTGGTGGATCTGCGCCATGGCTGCTGTGACTGCAGCAGATACAGCGGCTTGAAACGCAGCTGAGTTGACTTCCGGTGGTGTCGGTGGTTGGTTATTTCCGCGGTTTGGTCTCTGAGGCATCTTGCTGTTACGGAACAGAAAGATGTTGAGTATGTATTGTTTTTAAGTTGAGAATTTCGTGAATAGATTTTTGTATCTAATTGTTCCCATATATTCACACCAAACAATAATAGTATAAAACACATAGCAGGTCACAACATCACCATGAAACACATAATATTTTTCATTAATAATATCCGTACTTTGATACATGAAAATTTGCTCGAAAGAGCATACATAAAGTTCGGCAGCATAACGACTCTATGAGTAGTGTAATCACTTAAACATGGAGTCGGTAGTACATAATATAGCGAACATAAGAGAACATAGCACTAGTAGGGAAGTCTACTGGTCCAAAGTGCTCTGAGATGCGTCGGGTGGTGGGGCTGATGATGTGGATGCGCCCTGAAGACGCGCCACCTGATTCAGTTGCTCGGCCGTGTCCTAGGCCAGGTCGCCAGTGTTCTGTAATCGTCTCACCATGACAGGAAGTGCTCGGTCAGCCGATCCTCCCTCCCTCAAGTCATAGAACTGGCGAGCTATGCCAAACGGGGGTCGCTGTCCCTGTTGTCTGCTCCACCTCCAAATGTCGATACCCCAGGGAGGGGTAGGGCCGTTACGGTCCATCCGGTGGGCTGGCACCCTCACTGGGTATGGGGGGTTGATGACTACAGACTCAGTGTCCGAATCATCGATGTTGTCGCCACCCGACTCGTCCTCTTCAATGTCTGCCACAGGTTCTGCAGGTCCCTCTTCGACTTCCTCTTCCGGTTCCTCTTCTTCCATGGGATCCTCTTCAGGCTCCTCGTCGGACTCCTCTAGCCATCCGTTATTCCCCTGATTGGGGAAATACGGATCTCCAGGGAGATGGAACCCAGCCATACTGTCTGCAAAGGGGGGGGGGGTATATCAATAAACTATTATTAATCCTAAAATATTTTTAGTTGTTATTGTTGGATTAGGTGTCTAAGCCCATAACTATTATTGGTATGTATTCGACCCGAGAGTAGCATGGTCCATTTGGGTTGCATATCATCAGGACAATTTGTTAGGATGGACTTTTGAGAGAAGGTTATTTATGGTTTATTAATATATTATAAGTAATAATATATTAATATGAAATCATATGTTTTAATTAGTAGTGATCAAGAATTAATTTGGAATTAATTTAGTGGTCGAAAGAGACTAATTAAATCTATGGGGACTAATTATGATAATTAGTTATATTTATATGTGTTGGGCTTATGATCCATGTTGGACCAAGTTTATGTATGGATACATAAAGAGTTGGGCCACATGAACCATGGATCATAAAACCCATGGGTATGGATTTGGGTTATATCCATGACCCTAGAAATCCCACATATAAATAGATACTTCATTGCCCAAAATCGCCACTTGTATCTTTTTAGAGTTCATGGTGTCTTTTGTGTGCATGGAATTCTCTCTCAAGTTCATCCTTTGTCCATGGTGTGTTGTGATTCCATTTGAGGCTTCCACACTATTGGGGCTAAGCTCTTTAAGGCCAAATACACCAAGAATTCAAGCTCCATCAAAAGGTATGTCATGCTAACTAGTATATTATAATTTTATGTTAAATGCATGCTAGTTGTAAGATTAATACCTTGGAAACCATTTGCATATATAATTAGTGAAAACATAGATCCAAGGTATTTAGGGTTGTATGTGCACCATAGGATGTTGTAGTATACCAAAACCCAACAGTTATAAAAATTGGGTTGATGAATTCCTCTTGTTTAACAATAGGGTATGCCCTAGGTTTACTGATCATCACGATCGTTCCAGGGCATGTGATAGTTGTATTACGAAGAAATGTAGTTGATCAGGCTACATTCATTCCTAATACAACTGTGAACAATCCTGGCTTAACCGAGATGTCAGGTTCTCCCAATCGTCTTATTCGATTTGTTATTATGTTCATTTTTCTAAGTCGCACAAATAAGAGTGTTTATTAGCACATTTTGGTTGTTTTGTTCAGAGTTATTTAGTCCCTTGCTGGGTTTATAGTTGCATATCAATGTGTGGTTAGATATGCCAGTTCACTATAAACAAAGCTCTGATACCAACCTGTCACACCCCCGAACCAGACGACGGAAACGTCCGAGGGCTCGCGTGACTTAAATTGAAATATCATCACAATGAATATACATGAAACATAACACATTCATCACCAAACATTACATAGTACAACTGGCATTGTTTACATCAAGTACATGGTTTACATTACATGATCCCAAAATATAAAGTGTTTGGTGATTAGCAACTACAAAAGAAACTTTCAACACACTGGATGCTTCCTTGTCTAACGATTACCTGAGAATACAAGTTATTTTGAAAACGGTCAACATATATAATGTTGGTGAGTTCATAAGTGTGTTTGACATAAAATAGTTTATGTCATTCGTAAAACCCAGAAAATCCAATATTTTATGTATTAAGACTTTTCTTGAAAATGTTGTGATGATCCTGTAAGTATATGCGTGAATGATTTCAAAACGTGAATAAATGAGAAGTTTTGCATTATAGTTTTTGAAAGTACAAATGAGTAAGATTGGTTTCCCCGGAAAACCCGATGTTTTCCGATAAAAAGTTATGATTGTTTTGCACTATTGTATCGTCACATCGAATGAATATGATTTCCCTTGATTACTTAAATGATATCGGATTTCTACGTGAGTCGTTATAACCATGCATGATAATGACTAGTTCGTCTGTCTTGGCATTCTAATGAACACCGAAATTGATCTTAAGATTTTGTCACCCTAGACTGGCCGAGTCTAACTGTAGCGAACAACTTAGGTGTGGGGGAGTCACCCCCGTATAGATCTATACACAAACTCTCGCTCTCCCTCCAGGAGACTTTGATTACAACTACAGACTACGAACAACACTTATTGGTGTCACCCGTTATTACTCACTTAATCCACATGAATTTGATTAACCTTGATTAATGACCTGATTTTAGTTTACTTGAAGAGAAGGTAAGCCTAATAGACGAGGAGAAGAGGACTACTAGGCCCTACTAATTTCGTATGTTATTTAAGGCTGTCGAGTATACGAAAGGCGCGTTGGCCCATTTCGCATAAGGTTTATTTGGACCTTACTAGTAATGCTAATGGGCCACTGAGGCCCAATAGCATGTAAAAACCATTGATGGTCCATTAAGCATGTAATTGGGTCACAGGAGGCCCAATAACATGTATTATTTATGTTGGGCCCAAAAGTCATGTTAATGAGTCACGAAGGCCCAATAAGCATGATTAGAATCTCTCAAGCCCAACCATTAGAATGTTTACTTGTTTTGTATAGTATTAATGTTGCGAGTTGCTTAATCGATATGTCGTAAAAATCACGAATTTGTTTTATAACGATTCATAGATTTATAAAAATAGTTATTTTTCTATTTAAAACCCATAAGTTATAAGGTTTTGTATATTT